>NC_064838.1:21187272-21490303 GCF_024166365.1 Elephas maximus indicus
GCAGCCACAGTCCTTTGCCCGGTCACAGCAGGAGTCTGCACCCCTTTCCCAGGGGACCAGCTCATGACAGTGAATATCGCATGAGCTTATGATGGCATGAATGGTCCCATGTTAGGCTCTGTTCATGGGAATCATACAACCGGCTTACTGAACATACAGGTGACCTTAGTGTCACCAACAAACAACTTATTTCAAATCTCCAGAAACCAGACATGCTGAGGAACACGTCTCCCACCACTGTCATCACTCCTAAATAACATCAAAATGGCATTTCAGTTTCCTCAAAGACCTAAAAGACTTGAAGTTCTAGCATTCTCTACGAGGTGGTCTGTAACATGAACCCACCAACAATCTGCTTTATGCTTTGGCTTCCAAGGCCATGGCAGCTACTTTCTCTCTGACAAGGCCAGGGCAGTCCCTCTCCCTGGTATGGTAAATGAGGGGAGGAAGAAGTCAAAGAAAGGGGAAAAAAAGCAGGCATTTATAACTGGAGTTTTGCTTCAGTGCTCTTAATGAGCGGAATCTGGCATCCTTGTTACCGTAGCGTCTTCCATGGTAGCTACTGAACTGCAGGTGCCATAAGGTTAAGTTAGGAAAGAAGAAGGAGGGGAAAAAAAGGACTACCTCCACCCAGGAAACAGGACAGTGACAGGCAGATACCATCTACTTTGGAGATGAACTTGGCCGCTAACACACGTTTTGGTCAATTAAGAAAATGACTACATTTCCAGCAGAAGTTACCAAATTCTCTCTCTATTAAGAATATGGGGTGCTCCAATTTACGGTGCGTGTATGTGTAACTATGTGTCTGTATGTATATGTGTTATAGACAAATGGAAATTGATTTAGGGGAAAAAAGAAGGAAAATATCATTACTAATAATAATAAAGTGTGTGTGTTTTTTTAAGCCACATATAACAGTTATTTTGACTCCTCTAGAATAATTCTGGTTCAGATTCTAGTGATACTAATGGGATAGTCTTAAACAACCAAATTCCAGTCTCTCTGAAGTAAATACAAATACTCTGTTGAATTCCATCACCAATATTGTTTATTCTTGTTAGGATATCAAGCTAAGCAAAGTGCTACTTTAAATACATTCAGAATTATCAATGAATTTTAGCAAAAGGGGCTACTTATGCCCAGGGCTTACCACAATCATGTCAAATTCTGTAACAGAGATACCGCTTCCTAAAATGTGTCCATTTGTATGAACTCTGCCATCTCACATCCCCACAGGGCAGGGGAATGGTACTGTTTCTGTTTTATCTTCTCCTTTTGAATTCTTTAATAATTCTTCTTTTCAAAATGTATTTTCATTTGCGCCTAGGCTGCCTACAAAATTGGCTGATAAATAGACATAGAAGCAGGTGTCCAACTCTGAACAATTTCCGTTTCCAACTTTGCCTGAAGTCTTTAAAGGAAAAACTAAGAGTTTTGGTCTCTATTATTTTTAGCATTCTAAAACCCAGGAATTCAAGTTTTAACGTTTCTGTTAACAAGATGTTATTAGAAAATGCACCGGGCAACATTAAGAAATTTGTACTTAATTTCTTCATTTATATCAATATTTACATTACACATAATATCAATATTAATACTAAGAGTACGTTCATCTATTTTCAGCCTGTCACCTTTTCTAACTAGTTCGGCACAGAACACAAATCTCAAACATTTAGACAGATACATTAACAGTGAAAAGGTAAAACAAACGTGTTTCTGTTTACAGCAACAGGCTTTAAACATCATTTCGCTCTTCAAATCCCTCCTGGGATGTGGGCAGGTAGCAAGATTCAGCGTAAACCTTTCCCAAGACCTTTATTTAATGCTCTCATTTGCCTTCCACTCCAGAGAAGCTCTCAGAAAGTTCCACCGTGGTTTATCGCTTCATTGACAACTCGGTTTAATTAAACAACAGTGGCAGAGGAATTATTTCCCAGAATGTGTATGAAAATTCTGTGGCAGCGATAATGGCTACACTCCCATCTAAGAAAATGGCGAACTCATAATAGAAGTGAGTAAACCCTAGCTTAGGTATTTTCCAGAACTTAGTTGGTATCAATTTTGTGTTGTTAAAACAGGGCCCTGCTCGAAGACAAGATCCAAGTCAATGAGACAGGAGAGGACAAAGGTGACTAATGTTAAATATTCTCCAAATAATGGCTGCAAAGCCTGAGGCTTCATAACCAAAAGGCACAACCACTAAAGGAAATACATACTCTATCTCGCATAAAGTGAGTTAACCAGAGATAACACAATTTCTTAAATCTCATTACTAAACATGACTAAGAAAAATCTTTACTTAATGGAACTCATGAACGCAGCACACTTTTTCTTTTCAAGGTTAGCTTATAAAACCCAGCATGGTTTACCAACAATTGAACCCCTGGCTTTCTCCTTATGACACCACTGTATTTATCTTTTTTCTTTTTTTTAATGAAAACAGCTATTTCTCCCTGGCAAGCCCATTTGCTTCCTTGGTTCCAAATGAAGGCACTCTACTCCTGAATTCCTCCTGACCCTGAGAGAGATGTCTATTTTAACCTGCTGCTATTTCTGTGAGAGCAGCTGGCAGATTCCACCTGTCTGCAGGAGGTGTTGTCAAAGTATCAAATGTCCCCAAGGCCTCAGGACACACTGTCACCTGCCTTTTATGCTTCTAATGTTAGACCTTCTGTAGTCTGCCCCTCAGAAGTTGATCATGTGACTTGAAATCCATAATCATGTCAGGCAACAGATGTTTACTGATCAAATGCTCTGCTCCAGGCACAGCGCTACATACTAGGAATACAGAGTATACAGAGCTCAACCAACTATGCCTGCTTCCCAGAGCTTTCACTCCATCCATACTCTCCTTGACCTTCTCTAATGAATTGATGGCCTCACAGGGCTGCTCCTCCAACAGAGGCTGGATTAGAAGGCTATCTGGGTATAACTTAGGATCTTTCCAGCAAAATCCATAAGGCTATCACAGCTCATGCCACACAATGCAACCACAACCAAACATTCAGGAAAACCAGTTACTGTGGACTTGACATCGACTCATGGTGACCCTATGTGTGTCAGGGTAGAACTGTGCTTCACAGGATTTCCACGGCTGATTTTTTCAGAAGTAGATCTCTAGGCTTTTCTTCCGAGGCACCTCTGGGTAGAATCGAACCACCAAGCCTTTGGTTAACAGCAGAGTGAGTGCGTTTAACCATCTGCACATCCCAAAGGCTCCAGTCAAACATCAGGCTGATAAAAAATCTCCACCACGAGAGAAGAAATAACCCTGCATGCTAAACAAACAAGTTAGGCTTCTAAAGGTTGGACCTAGTTTCCCTTGTACTCCATAATGACACAAAATCAAAAAACAAACAAAAAAAGCCTGTTGCCATTGAGTAGATTCTGACTCACAGTAACATTACAGGACAGAACAGAATTGCCCCATAAGGTCTCCAAGGAGCACCTGGTAGATTCAAACTGCTGATCTTTTTGGCAGCCATAGCTCGTAGCCACTGAGCCACCACAGCTCCTTGATGACACAAGTGACCACTAGCTAATGCCATAATCTGTTGGTGATGTGCAAAGTCTGTGAACTTTATACCTCAGGCAAGATATTCATAAATGGAAAGTTGAGAGAGACAGTTATTTTTGCAAATATAATCAAATACGTTAATATCAACCTTGACTCTGTTAGGACCTAGATGTGCCATCAGCAGACCCAAGAGACTGCAGGGTGTAATATTAGAGAAAGAGGTCTGCAGTCAACCCTGAAGGTGCTACTTCATCCCGCAAAGCAGAAAGTTTACAAGCTGTGGGCCGTTGCCCATGGGTGGGTCATGAAATTTAGAGAGTGGCAACCAGCAAAAAAAAAAAAAAAAGCCTAAAATGGAAACACCAGACTGCATTATGTGTAGTAAGGATACATGTTCCATACAATTAAAAAAAAAATTTTTTTTACACACATATACCAAACCCATTCACATTTGTGAGTACTGCACAGGGCTGCATATAAAACACATTTCTTACTGTAAGTCAGCATCAAAAAAGTTCATAAAACACTCTTTCAGAGGGCAATCTAGCATGAGGACCTGCCTGTGCAGTACCTCTATCTTTATTTGGACTGTATCAATCAGCAAATGGGCTATTATAAATAGCTACAACTGGAATGCATAAAGATAACAGTTTTTCAAAAATTTATAAAAGCAAAAAAAGAAATGTTGTTTGTCAAAGACGGATTCCCTGATTTCTGACCTATGACACGCTAATGTTTTTGCTCCAAAATTCCTTTAACGATGATGGAGTTATTCCTCTCTGTAGTGGATTTTAATCGTTAAAAACAAACAGCGCCATTCCTCAACCAACCAAAGAAAATAAAGTAGCCACACAAAGTGTTTGGCTCAGACTGATACATGGTAACAGTAGCAAGATGAGTCCACGCGTAAGTACCTGAGGTAATTTTAGGTGCCTCAGGGAGAAAGTTATTCCATTTCCAACCCTCCAATCCTTCCCGTTATACCTAGGAGACATTCAATTTGGGGCTAAATGTTTTTAACACTTAAAAAAAATTTTTTTTCTCTAAACCTAACACACATACAGTGAACAAATTTTAAGTGTACATCTTGAAGCATTTCTGTGGCATGAACACACTCATTAACTCATATCCAGATGAGGAACGGGAAGGAACTAGCACCACAGAGCTCTCCTCATGGCTGTTTCCTGCCCCTTCTCCCTCCAAAGGAACTACCATGCTGACTTCTAATCCCATAGAATTATTCTGTTGTTAAACAAAGAGAAGGCAGGGCCCAGCATCAGAGACTTCAGCAAGCAACAGTAGTTTAAGTTCACTAAGTTTATGTTTTTGTTGGAGTCCCTGGGTGGTACAAATAGTTAACATGCTTGGCTGCTAACAGTAAGGTTGGCAGTTCAAGTCTACCCAGAGGTATCTGGGAAGAAAGGCGTGGCAGTTTACTTCCACAGAAATAAAAGGTACTGAAAACCCTATGGAGCACAGTTCTATTCTGAGAGACATGGGGTTGCCTTGAATCAGAATTGACTTGATGGCAACTGGTTTTAACTAGTATCTTTTTATTGTATTTGTTTTTACTGTTATGTTCTATGTATTGAGCACAACAGCGGGTTTCCACTTAGAAAAGTAGTTTCCTTTTAAATTAAAGTTAAACAGAAGTATGTTGCTTTAAGAAAAATATTAAATATTTAACAAAGGAGGTACCACATGTATGGCAAAAAGTGAGAGGACCGTATATGACTGACTAAAGTTTGAGATGCACTGGTTTCGATAGGATCAGGGCTAAGTACCAAACAGGCTTAACAAACCACACCACCCACCGTGCTCTGCAATTTTCTGTAGATGAGGGTGGATTCTCTCCCCTGCCCCATGGTACATCAGAAGGCCTAACTTCCTCTCTTGAGTAATCTTAACACAGTGTAAAGGTTGCTGCTCCTGGGAAATGATATGATGTTATTTTTCTACCCTTCTGGCTTCTACTTCTCACATGCATCAAGTTTAAATCAGACTGGAAGAAGCCAATTCAGAATGAAAGGAGGCACGCTGGATTTTTCTCTTCTTAAATCTCTACTTTTTAAGTTTTAAAAGGTCACTAAGAACTGGGTTCAGTTATAACAAAAGGTCTACCGATAGCTCATATTATTGAATGCCTGTCATATTCTTATTGTGGCAAAAAGCAATAAACCCTCAACGTAGACTTCACTCTCAAACAAACTGAAAGAAAAAAGAAAAATACCATTTTAATAGAAACAGCAACTTTCTTCCTTGTCCTCTTCTCTCTGAATCGGTATATCCTGCTAAGTCTAGTATGGTTAGCTGATGAGACCCTCTGCATTTCACTTATAAGATTTACTTAATGTACCAAGCAAATGAAACTTACCTGTGAACGGGCTTCCCAGGTAATTTAGCTCTCTTGTCAAAACAAAGATTTCTTTGCCGCCACTTTTATGTATTCCCACCTGCCAAGGCGTTCTCCCTTCATTTCTTACAAAGTATAAAAAGCAAAAACCCAGTGCTGTCGAGTCAATTCCAACTCATGGCGACCCTATAGGACAGAGTAAAACTGCCCCATAGAGTTTCCAAGGAGCACCTGGCGTTATTACACAAGACTATATTCAAAACGGCATGAAACTTCTTCATTCAATTTGTCTCAAGCCTCAAATGAGTGACTCATACAACATGGAGGAAAAAAATCTCACCAAGCACTAAGGTGAAAACCAACAAAGTGCTTACGTGTTCATGCATGCATATTCATTCACAGATTCATATGCATATTCATACATGGACATATTTTTAACAAGCTCTTTAACATTAAACAATCTAAAATATTACTTGTCAAAGCACAGTAAGTTAAGGAGACTGAAATGGCTAACGTGCTTGGCCCTAACCAAAAGGTTGGAGGTTTGAGTCTACCCGTAGGCACATCGGAAGAAAGGCCCAGTGATTTACTTCCAAATAAATCAGCCACTGAAAACCCTAGAAGCATAGTTCTACTCTGACACACAGAGAATCACTGTGACTCAGGGTCATCTCCACTGCAACTGCTCATAAAATCCGAAGTATGGTTTAGAACTTGATTCAAACCCAACTGCCGAGGCCAGGGTGACACCTCTCGGAGCGCGAGTCCGCCGAATCTAGGCTTCAACCCTCGTCCCCCTCGGATCACGTGAATCCCTCTGCTGTTTCATATTCCAAAGGGAGTTTGTCCTCTAGGGGCCAAAATGCTGATGAGGGCATGTGAAGGCAGAAATTATAAATTTCCACAACTTTGTGATCATTACTGCTAATCCTTTAAAAGATCACAAGACTGCGGTTCCATTTTTTAGTCTTCAAGCTTACCTTTTAATAAATGGAGAAAATAAAGATGGAATAACACCATTCATAGCACCAAGACACTGCAAGCGTTTGATAAAAGTGTGGCAAAGTATTTTTTCTTGCTGGAGTCTCTCCTATAATTTCTCTCTTGCCTCAATTCTATTCCAAGTCCCCATCATTGGTTAAATTATCTCACCCAAAGCTCTTTCAGATACTTCAGATAAGCACACAGACTCTTTCAGATATTTCAAAGATGACAGAAAGCATCAGAAATCCAATATCGACACTGTATCCAAATCACACTTAATCCCATGTTACTTGAACAACCTTTCCAGTTTAATTTAAGCAAGAGTTTAGAACAAGTAATGAAAATATTATGTGTTCCATATGGAAGAACCACAGCCCATCAAACTGAACTGCTAAAGTTTTCGTCAAGTTAATGCTTAGTATTAGTTTTGTTGTTGTTAGGTGTCGTCAAGTCAGCTCTGAATCATAGCGACCCCACGTGTAATGGAACAAAATGTTGCCTGGTTCTGTGCCATCCTCACAGTTGTTTTATGCTTGGGCCCATTCTTGCAGCCATTGTGTCAATCCATCTTGTTGAGGGTCTTTCTTTTTTTCGCTGACCTTCTACTTTACTAAGCTTGATGTCCTTCTGCAGGGATTGGTCCCTCGTGATAACATGTCCAAAGTATGGGAGACAAAGCCTCACCATCCTTGCTTCTAAGGCATGAGAGTTTTTATTTTCTTAATACTTTGTCATATTTTTCAATTTTCCAAGTCTATGTATTGCATTAATATTAAGACATAAAAACACTACCCTAAAAAGAAATTAAATGTAATTTTCAACTTTAAGGGAAGGTTGTGTTAAAAGCAATACTACTATTCACAATTTGAAGAAAATCCCAATATTCCTCATAAATTAACATAAAAAGGAAATCATCATCTCTTCCAGCACTTGAAGAATAGTTGATTTTGACCCCACAATTGTCTGATTTTATTTTTAGGACACTTCAGTCCGCACATATGCAGTGAATTACCATGTGGTTCACACGAAGATGTAAATTAAGAATTACTCCTGATTAATCAATTACTGGCCTTAGGAAGTGGCAGCTCTTAATTCAGATTTAGAGAGTCGCTAATTAAAAAAAAATTTTTTTTTAACAAATTAAAATGGTCTTTTCGCAACTGTAATTTCAGGTTTATAAAACCGTGCCATCCAGCCATTATCAAAACATCAGCTTGCTGGAAGTTCCCCCCCAGGTCCACTTCTAAAGACCTGGAGGAAACAGCCAGGCATAGCTAGCCACCTGGTGACCAGCGTTTATTCTGGGGCTAAATTTACAGTGCTCAAACACATGCATTAATTCCTTTACTACAGCAACGTTAGGACATATGTAACATCCATATTCTATAAAAAACAAAACCAAAAACCAACCCTCAGAGACGATAAGACATTGCCCAAGGTCACGAGGCTGGCAAACAGTAAAATCAGAACTCAAAAGCAGGTCTGACTCCAGAGTCCATGCTCTTAACCACTATGTATACACTGAGTGTCTTTCTAGTTACCCTAGTCAGTTATCTCCCTCTATACATAGGTCTCACATACAACTCCCTGGAGCCAGGGACACACTCACACTCAGTGTATCCTGACCACTCTCATATCAGGGAGATTTCAGTGTGCATCCCACACGTGAGCATGCGCCTGCTAATTCTTTCTCTTTCACTGAGCAGGAGGATTTCTCAACATGCCTTGCCCAGAGATGGCCGTATATATAATTAACCCCCTCCACCCCCATTTTATTAATCAATACATAACAATTCTTTAGATATGGGTTGCATACATCTGGCTACTGAATCGTCAAATCAATGTGTCTGAAAACAGAAACTCCCTAGCAAGAGCCATTCAACGAAAAGAACAAAAAGTTGTCATCTTAGATGAGTGATGGCCAGCATCAGTTTTGTTTCACCCCGTAAGTTTTTTCAATTTTTTTTTTTCTAACTCATTTTAAAAATACACCAGAACGTTTCTTTTGGGTGGTGATGGGGGCTGACTATGACACCAAACACTCTTAGGCTAGAAGTTGTCTTAAACCTCGAGGGCTGTCCAATGACTCACTAGGACTAGCAGGGAAAGAGAAAGTGATGAAGGACAGAAATTAAGAGCCTCAAAAGAGCTAAAAAGGCAGCAGGGAATGCCACCCTCAGGAGCACATGGTGGGGCCCACGCTCTTGGCAGCTCAAATGACCACCAAAATAGACAAAGAGAGGGCAGAAGGCAGAGGTCCCCGTGGACCACAGCGTGGCACTCAGTGTGGCAGGCTAACTTCATACCACTGCCATCCACTGTGAATGCAAAGGGATCATTCACTGTCGTCAGAATAAAGCACGCCACTGCAGCTACCCACCCTGGGGTACTCAGCATTCCCAGTGAAAGTGGCATAACTGCGAATCCGTGCTGACAGCTGCTTTCTGCCCTTGGGTCTTCCATTTGCAATTCTCATTGACAAGCCTTAATTGTCATCACTCCCTCCCCTTCACAGCACCTAATCTATGGGCATTGGGCTTCCATTTCGCCTTTCAAAAGTATGTCTACCAACTTCTTTGAAGGGTTGGTTCTCCCAGTCCCTCTCCCACAAAGCTAATTTTGCATATACCTCATTTACATTTTAAGTCAGGCCATCCCCACCATACCTTCTAAATTCCATAAAAATGCATCTGGCTTTTTTGTCTTAAAGCAACAGATGAAAAAATCAAAACCTTAATGTTGTTAAAAGATTTTGTTGTTGTTCTCAAGACCTCAAAGATAAGTGTCTAGAAAGCCTGTGGAAAGCAAATGACTTCATCTAAAACATCTCTCATCTGCATTATTGCCAAGGGTTTGCTGTCTTGTTTTGTTGCCCTCAGGAAATTACTAACATTTTCATTTTTTTGACCTAATCTTTATTAGGGAAATTTAACAAGGACACCAGTCACTTCTGATTTATTCTTGATTTTAAAACGCTTTGTGGATGATCTAATTAAATCTTTTTACGAAGGGATGACCACAAGGGACAGATTTAAAACTCCTGGAGTCAGAACTCCCACAGAAGTACACAGTGCCAACAGGGCGTGAACTTTTACTAACAGGGGCCCAGAACGGGAGAGAGATGCTCTTCGAGAGAGAAGCAGGCGACACCCCGACTCCAGAGTTTCAGCATGAGATGCTGACACATTTCCATATCTGGGGTCCTATGCCAGAGGCTTTTAGAAATGAGAACAGTGAGCTGGAAATAATACAAGCTGGAGTCAGCTTTGTGATATTTACAATTCAAATGAAACCTCCCACTCCTCGAGTTTTCATCTCTATTGTTTTCTGAATTATAAAAATAATACTTTGGAGAATTCTAGGGTTATAGAAAGGGAACTAAAAAAATTCCAAAAAAAAACCAAACCAGTTGCCAACAAGTTGATTCTGACTCATGGCGACCCCATGTGTGTCAGGGTAGAACTGCGTTCCACAGGGTTTTTAACGGCTGATTTTTCAGAAGCAGATTGCCAAGACTTTTTTCTGAGGTGCCCCTGCATGGGTCTGAACTGCTAACCTTTCAGTTTACAGTTGAGGGCTTAACCATTTCTACCACCTAGGGGGGCTCTAAAAATCTAAAGGCCCCCATATTTCCACCTCAGAAAAAAAACTATAATAACTATAAAATGTTCATTAGTTCAGAGTATTTTTCCTATGCAAAAACTAACATAAGTAAACACCTGAAAAATAAACAAGAAAACCTTGGTGGTACAGTGGTTAAAAGCTACAGCTGCTAACCAAAAGGTCAGCAGTTTGAATCCACCAGACACTCCTTGAAAACCCTGTGGGGCAGTTCTACTCTGTCCTTTTGCTGAGTTGGCATCTACTCGACATCAATGGGTTTGTTTTGTTTTAAAAATAAACAAATTATATCATACAACTGGGGCCTGCTGTGGGCCTGCTGAGTGGCACAGGGCTGCTAACCTAAAGGGTGGCTGTTTAAACCCACCCAGCAGAGTCATGGAAGAAAGGCCCGGGAATCTGCTTCCATGAAGGTCACAACCAAGAAAATCCTGTGGAGTAGTTCTACTCTGTAACACGCCAGGTCACCACGAGCTGGAGTCAGCTCAATGGCAACAGGTTACATACCATATAACCTCTTCTTCATCTAACTTGCATGTTTATCTGACTGGTGTGCAGTGGTCCATGTTACACAGACGTTCACTGAAAGGCTACTGTGATAGCAAAAAGATGATACGCAGAAGGTGCTCATGAGGACAACAGTAATAAATAATCTCTGTACAATGAGCTATGTGCAGTCATTAGACAAAAATTAATACACAATGTTTTTGTTTCTATTTTTAAGGCAACCATGGAATAAAGATGACATATCTGATTTTAACGGGTCACACTGTTAATTCGGGATAGTACATCTCACTGAAAAATAGTTCAGCATTTTTTCAATAATCACATCCCCAGTGATAATCACATAATAGCAGCATTAAATTCTTGCTGGAAAACAGGAAAACAAATCTTAAAACTACTTTGCTGACTTTTAATTTTAGCTTTGGCATTAAGTTCTTGTATCAGGTACCACAACTTCAATTTGAAATAACAGTTCTTCAAATTTGTACTTAACAGCAAAAAATCCTTTGACCTGCATTATCTCCTTAATCTGTACAGACACCGTATCAGGCAGGGAGTATTCTTCCCATTTCAGAGATGAGGAAATTGAGTTCGGCATTTAGGATACCAAGACCACAAAGTGAGTAACTAGGTAGAGACTTAAACCTGGGGCTCTTGAGCTAAATCTCAGAGCTCTCCTCCCCACCCTACCCCCAACACATACCTTCTAATACTAAGAAAATCAACTTCATTTGAAAGAAACATTAAATAATCTTGCTGGTGTCTCCTACTGCTATCGGGGTAAGGCCACAATGATAAGAGTGTCTAGAATAGAGGGTCTGCTGTTGTTGTGTGCCTTTGAGTAGATTCCAACTCACAGTGATCCTATAGGACAGACTAGGACTGCTCCATAAAAAATAGGGTTTCCAAAACTATAGTCTTTATGGGAGCAGACTGCCACATCTTTTCTCCTGCAGAGTGGCTATGGGTTCAAACCTCAACCTTTTCGCTAGCAGCTGAACGCTTAACTGTTGCATCCCCAGGGGCACGAGGAAGAAAATATCATGCTACTATTTAGGAGATCCTGGTGGCATAGTGGTTAAGTGCTAACCAAAAAGGCTGGCAGTTCAAATCCACCAGGCACTCCTTGGAAACTCTATGGGGCAGTTCTACTCTGTCCTATAGGGTTGCTGTGAGTTGGAATCAACTAAACAGCAAAAGGCAGGCTTAAAGTTATTTATTTTACATCCAAAAACCCCAAAAGATTGATTTATACAATATTATCGAGTACACGACTATGCCAAGGAAAAAAGTCACTACCTCCAAACAATAATGTCAGCAGTTTCAAAGACATCGTTTCAGTGAGTCCAACCAGAGACAGCAAATCCACAACAGCCAAAATGTCATCTCCCCCACCTTGTGCCTTGGCAAGCATCACTAAATGATCACTGCACTCATTCCCACTCAGTCCAGGCAGGGCCTCAAAATCCTTCCACACCACAGTCCACGGTGATGTCACTGTCAACCAATCAAAACTGTCATGTAAGATGAGACCCTAATCCGATTCCAGAGATGAAGAATTGGAGTTCATTGCTAATAACTAGTCTCCAAAACCTGCTTATACTTGCACCTTACAGGGACTCTTCACAACACTGCTTGAATTATACTAAATCTTTTCCATCAAAACAGATTATTTAGAGAACTAAGGCAAGAGTTAGTAATTTCAAATGAACACAATTAGGTTTTACTTCTTCAGCGAATGGCTGCCACAGAATTCTTCACTCTCCTCTGGTGAATGTGATTAAAGAGGATCAGTTGCCGCAGGGGGAGTGTGGTATAGCCTCATCTGTTTACTACTAACATTATCCAACAATGGCTTGTGCATATTTGTGTCTGGTTAGCAATAATAAGATTCCTATACATAGATATAGAGCCATGATGGCACAGCAGTTAAGAGCTCAGGCTGCTAACCAAAAGGTCGGCAGTTCAAATCCACCACCTGCTTCTTGGAAACCCTATGGAGCAGTTCTTCTTTGCCCTATAAGGTTGCTATGAGTCGGAATCAACTAGTCGGCTACGGGTTTGGTTTGGTTTATAAGAGATATATATAAGAGATACCAGAATAGCAAAGGGTTCTTAACCCTATAATGAAAAGAAAAATACAATTATAAAATCATCTGGATTATAACATAATTTTTTCTCCCAAGCCAAGCTAAAAATATCATGGTAACAATTTTAATCAACAATTTTTAATTCGCTGCTAACATTTAAGCAAAGATTAAAAATTTGATTCAAAGGAAAACAGCACAATGATCACTACTTCAAAAGGAGCTCTTCTAGGAGTTACAAATATGTAACAAGGAAGGGTAAAATAAACTAGGCTGCCTTGGAATTGGAGGTATGGATGTAGGTACAGTTTACAAAATATAAAGATGAATGGATGTAGAAATAGAGGTGCGTGTGTGTGTGCTGGTATGTGTATATTTACATGTACACATTTCCATTCCGTAGCTCTCTCTGCTGAGGCACCCTAGAAACAATGAAACCCCAATCATAATGAGCACGCTATCACCCAGATTTTGGTTTCTAAACACCATTCTTCACTAAAAGGAGCCAGACCTACTTGGAGAAATAGCTAATTCCAGGGCTAGGGCTGGGGCAAGAAAAGCCTGGATAAGATAAGCCTGGTTTATCTTGTTATGCCATTAAGTAAGAAAATGCTAAAAACAAACAAACAAACAAAAAAATGATGGAATACACTGAAAGCATGCAGGTACCAGCTTGAAAGAGCTCCTTCTAGCCAAAACTGGGCCACCAAATTACAAGAATCCACAAGTTCATACTGACATAGATACATGATAGGTAGGTAGGTAGACTGAGAGAAAAAATATGAAAGGAACACTCCTTCTTACAGTAGAAAGCCAAAGTAGAAGGAAAAATGGGTTAGAAAATCACCATTCATGATCTATCATGATAATAATCGATTCAAGTAAGAACCGTCAATGGATGCTAAAAGTAACATATGAAAGTCTTAGGAGCAGCAGGGTATTTGCATAACTTCAAATTACCTCCTTAACAAGATATTTATCAATTATACAGCAGAAAATAATAACTTTATTATGGAGAAACCTGGCAGATAGAACCTTAAGCAGTTCCGGTGAACCTCACCATAATGAGACATACCAACATCATGTGACTCCTGACATGATGTGCTGAGAAGAACGCAGTATCATTTCTGTGGTATTCCTGCCCAAAATGTATGACCTGAATCCACTCATGAGGAAACACCACACAAACCCAAACTGAGGGACATTCTATAAAATATTTTTGAATAAAAAAAAAATGTTTTTTGAATAGTACAAAGTTTATACCAGTGGCATGGAAAACAAAAACTGAGTAACTGCTCTAAAGTAGACTAAAGAAATATGACAACTGAAAAAAGAGATCTGGAATTTTCTTGTGCTGTAAAAGATATCATGGAGACTTATTAGCAAAATCTGAATAAATTATGTAGATTAGATAATTGTGCCATATAAATGTTAATTTCCTGATTTAGATAATTGTACAATGACTAAAGAAGACCAAAGAAGAAATTACTGCCTTTGAATTGTGGTGTTGGCAAAAGAATACTGAATATACCATGGACTGCCAAAAGAACAAGTCTGTCTTTGAAGAAGTACAACCAGAATGCTCCTTAGAAGCAAAGATGGTGAGACTACGTCTCACATACCTTGGACATGTTATCAGGAGGGATCAGTCCCTGGAGAAGGACATCCTGCTTGGTAAAGTAGAGGGTCAGCATAAAAGAAGAAGACCCTTGATGAGATGATGGACACAGTGGACAACAATGGGCCCAAGCATAGCAATGATGGTGCAGGACCACGCAGTGTTTCATTCTATTGCATGTAGTAGGGTCGCTATGAGTTGGAACCGACTTGACAGCAACCAACAACAACAACAACAGCAACTGTAGTTATGTAAGAGGGTGTCTTTATTCTTATGAAATACACATGGAGGTATTTAGGGATAAAGAGTAGAGAGAGAAAAGGGAAAAGTAAATGTAGTAAGATGCTAATTGTTGGGAAATCTGGATCTAAATGCCTGTATACAAAAATTCATTTTTGTAAGTGCGATAAAACCTGTTGCCGTTGAGTCAATTCCAACTCACAGCAACCCTATAAGACAGAGGAGAACTGCTGCATAGGGTTTCCAAAGCTATAATCTTTAAAGACGCAGACTGTCACATCTTCGTCCCATAGAACAGCTGGTGGGTTTGAACCACTGACCTTTCAGTTAGCAGCTGAGCACTTAATAACTTCGCTACCAAGTCTCCTAAGTTTATATACCATTCTGTGATTTTAGCTGGTCTCAGACCATCATCTTCTCTCCTAACAAGTGGGGAAATATCAGTTTGCTTTACCAGTTGCCTGGCCCTGGGAGGGAAGTCATTGCTAATCCTTCCTAGTCTACACTGTAACCCAGTCTTGTTAGCAATGACAGAACAACTAAACCCAGACCAAACAAAACAGAGAACAAGTGGTTTACACAATGGCCTCTGAGGTTACACAGCTTCTGTGCCCACATCCTTGGGTGTTCAAACCTAACATTTCTAAGATGAATGTGTATTTACAGAAGATTGTACAAAATAATGGTCATTAGCAGCAGTTTAAGTCTTCCACTTTCACTACACTCAGAGAACCAAGTTTGCTCTCTCAAAGCAGAACAAGACATTGCATTTAACTCACACAGTTTTTACAGAGGTTCACTTACCACCAAATGAGAGACGGGAACAATGCAAAATTGACCTCAGCTCAACTCAAGAAGCTTGACGGCTGTCAAAACACATAAATGTGGATGGCCTCTACTAATTTTGGGGAGAGAAATTCAGTGGAATTGTATCACATGGGTGTTTAATCCACGTGTCATTTAAAAAAAAAAAGTGATCGAGAGAAAAATTATATACAGAATAGCATACACCTCAAAGTGAATTTGCTGATTCCTAAGTTTTTTTTTTAAGTAAAACTTGGTTTCCCTGTGCTTTCCTCAGCGTTAACATTTTGCCAAATGGAATATTCATATAGCAAGCCAAATACTTCACATGGAACTCAAATAAGGAAGCAGTGAGATGATTCAATACTGAGAGAATCCAGCTGGTTGGACTTACTGAGAGACAATATGTTCCCCACATAGCACCTCCCTTTGGGGGTTTTGAGGGTAATACTGAACTGATGTCATTTTTCATCTCTTACCCTCTCCTAAGTATCTTATGGTACAATTAGGTAAAATATAATCATGTAGAATAGACTGTAAAGCCCATGGAAAAATGTTTAGTTACCCCACACTGTGCACTCAAAAGATTCTTCCAAAGGTTGAAAAGTATGTGAAAGAATAAAAGCATAGCTCCTTTAGGATGTCTGGTAGTATTGTTGCTGTTGTTGTTAGATGCCTTCGAGTCAGTTACAGCTTGAAGTATTTACTTAGAAAGATGTTTAGAAGTTCCCTACACTTTTAAAAGGAAATAAAAGGCCAAAACAGTATTTCTTAGAATGCTGTTGCCATTAGGTGCCATCAAGGTGGTTTCAACTCGTACTGACCCCATGCACAACAGAGCGAAATACTGTCAGGTACTGTGCCATCCTCACAATTGCTATGCTTGAGCCTACTGCTGCAGCTACTGCGTCAATCAATCTCTTTGAGGGTCTTCCTCTTTTTTGCTGACACTCTACTTCACCAAGCATGATGTCCTTCTCCAGGGACTGATCCCTCCTAACATGTCCAAAGTATGTAAGACGCAGTCTCGCCATACTTGCTTCTAGGGAGCATTCTGGCTGTACTTCTTCCAAGACAGATTTGTTTGTTCTTCTGACAGTCCTTGGTATGTATATTCAGTATTCTTTGCCAACACCATAATTCAAATGCATCACCTGTTCTTCAGGCTTCCTTATTTATTGCCCCGCTTTCACATGCATACGAAGTGACTGAAAATACCATGGCTTGGGTCAGGTGCACTGTCATGGATTGAACTGTGTTCCCAAAAAATATCTGTCAACTTAGCTGGACCATGATTCTCAGTATTGTATGACTGTCCACCATTCTATGTGATTGTCCACCATTTTAAGTGATTTTCCTATATGTTATAAATCCTATCACTATGATGTAATAAGATGGATTAGCGAAAGTTATATTGATGAGGTCTACAAGATTAGGTAGTGTCTTAAGCCAATCTCTTTTGAGATATAAAAGAGAGAAGCGAGCAGAGAGACATGGGGACCTCATACCACCAAGAAAGCAGCGCCGGGAGCAGAGCACATCCTTTGGACCTGAGGTTCCTGTGCTGAGGTGCTCCCAGACCAAGGGAAGACTGATGACAAGGACTTTCCTCCAGAGCCAATAGAGGGAGAAAGCCTTCCCCTGGAGCCAGCACCCTGAATTCAGACTTTTAGCCTACTGGACTGTGAGAGAATAAACTTCTCTTTGTTAAAGCCATCTACTTGCGGTATTTCTGTTACAGCAGCACTAGATGACTGAGACATGCACCTTAGTCCTCAAGGTGATATTTTTGCTTTTTAATGCTCTAAAGAGATCTTTTGCAGCAGATTTTCCCAACTGTTTGATTTCTTGACTGCTTCTCTAATGGCTGTTGATTTGGGAATCCAAGTAAAATGAATCCCCAACAGCTTCAATCTTTTCTACATTTACCATGATGCGGCTTATTCATCCAGTTGGGAGGATTTCTGTTTCTTGATGTTGAGGCATAATCCATACTGAAGGCTGTGGTCTTTGATCTCCATCAGTAAGTGCTTCAAGTCGTCTTCACTTTCAGCAAGCAAGGTTGTGTCAACTGCGTAACGCAGGTTGTTAATGAGTCTTCTTCCTCCAATCCTGATGCTACTTTCTTCTTCATACAGTCCAGCCTCTCAGATTATTTGCTCAGCATACAGACTGAATAAGTGTGGTGAAAGGATACAACCCTGACGCACACCTTTCTTGATTTTAAACCGTGCAGTATCCCCTCGTTCTGTCCCAACAACTGCCTCTTGGTCTATGTACAGGCTCCTCGTGAGCACAATTAGGTGTTCTGGAATTCCCATTCTTTGCAATGTTATCCATAAATTTGTTATAATCCACACAGCTGAACGCCTTTGCATGGTCAATAAAACACAGATGAACATCTTTCTGGTATTCTCTGCCTTCAGCCAAGATCCATCTGGCATCAGTAATGATATCCTTCATTCCACTTCCTCTCCTGAATCCTGCTTGAATTTCTGGCAATTCTCTGTTGATGTACTACTGCAACCATTTTTTAATTATCTTCAGTAAAATTTTACTTGTGTGTGATATTAATGACATCGGTCCATAATTTCTGCGTTCTGTTGGATCACTTTTCTTTGGTACAGGCGCACATACGAATCTCTTCTAGTCAGTTGGTCAGGTAGCTGTTTTCCAAATTTCTTGGCATAGACAAATGAGCACTTCCAGCGCTGCATCTGTTGAAACATTTCAATTGGTATTCCGTCGATTCTTGGAGTTTTGTTTTTTGCCAATGCTTTCAGTGCAGCTTGAACCCCTTCCTTCAGTATCATCAGTTCCTGATGGTGTACTACCTCCTGAAATGGCTGAAAATCAACTAATTCTTCTTGGTACAGTGACTCTGTGTATTCCTTCCATCTTCTTTTGATGCTTCCTGAGTCATTCAATATTTTGCCCATAAAATCCTTGGATACTGAAACTCAAGGCTTGAATTTTTTTTCAGTTCTTTCTGCTTGAGAAATGCTGAGCACGTTCTTCTCTTCTGGTTTTCTAACTCCAGGACTTTGTCATTATAATACTTCACTTTGTCTTCTCAAGCTGTCCTTTAAAATCTGTTCAGCTCTTTTACATGAACATTTATTTCTTCAGTTCACTTTAGCTACTCTATGTTCAAGAACAAGTTTTGGAGTCTCTTCTGACATCCCTTTTGGTCTTTACTTTCTTTCCTGCCTTTTTAATGACCTTTCGTTTTCCTCATGTATGACATCCTTGATGTCATCCCACAACATCTGGTCATTGGTGTTCAATGCATCAAATCTGTTCCTGGAGATGGTTTCTAAACTCAGGTGGGATATACTCAAGGTCATTTTTTGGCTGTCGTGGACTTGTTTTAATTTTTTTCAGCTTCAACTTGAACTTGCATAAGAGCAATTGATGGTCTGTTCCACAGACAGCCCCTGGCCTTGCTCTGACTGATGATACTGAGCTTTTCCATCATCTCTTTCCACAGATGTAGTCGATTTGATTCCTGTGCATTCCATCCCATGAGGTCCACGAAGGTTGCAAAGTATCCGAAAGAATAAAAGCATAGTTCCTTTAGAATGTATGGTAGTATTTTTTATTAAGATATAGGAGCCATGAATTATTTTTAGAAAGGTAGTTTAAAAAGCTAGTTTAGAAAGCAAGCTCTGACACAGAAAAATCAACACCACTGTGATACTTCAGTTTAGAATGAGTACAAAAGACATGGAGAAATTAAATTTAGGTTTCCAATTAGGAACTCAGTGTATGATTCAAAGGTGGGGCCAGAAGTTTTGGAAAGGGTCTGGGGCAGCTCAAAGGTAAAAATCAAAACCAAATCAGTTGCTGTTGAGTCTGTTTTGACTCATGGTGACCCCACGTGTGTCAGAGTAGAACTGTGCTCCATTTTTTTTGTTTGTTTGTTTATGACCTTTTGGCAGGGCTTCTAACCAGTTCTCCCTTGTTCAGCTGCAGCCAAGGAAGCGAAACCAGAACAGACCTGAATGATTTTAAATTTGAGTTAACCAGAACTGGAAAAATTTCAGGTCAAAACCTGCTGGAGACCTATCTCCCTCTTAGAAAACAAAAGTAACGTTCATGTTGCATAGCAACCAAATCTCTTGCCCATTGGATTTTGAGCAGAGTCAGAAACAGTGGTATCCTGCTCAAAAATGGCGGCTGACTGTACCATTTTGAGTGTGTGTCAAGCTCCACAGTCCTGCCAAGGGTCCAGTCTTATGCAACAGCCTTCTAAAAGGGCTTACCATGTCTCTTTAGAGTCTCCCATTCCAGGGCTTCGACCTGTCATTTTTCCCATTGCAATTATTGTTCCAGATCACCCAAGCTGTAAAAATTTGCGTCTGTTCCAATTTCACTTCTTCAGCCATGACTGAACCAGTTCAAACCAGCTCAAAGCCCTGCCTTTTGGAACCAGACTTCCAGGCCTGTCTTCTGAGGCACCTCTGGGTGGATTCAAATTGCCAACCTTTGGGTTAGTCGCTGAGTGTTTAATCATTTGGGCCACCCAAAGACTCCATAGCTCACAGGTAAGAGAAGGGAAAAAAAAGAACAACAACAAAAAATAAGAACAAGCAGAAGCAAACACTGACGCGTTGAGACTTTACCTGGCTCAGAACTTGCTGTATCTCAGTACTGATGTGAGGTAGGATGGGCATGACAGTCTGTTCGTCTTGGCTCAGGACATATGGGGGACACAGGTTCCAGTGCAGAGTCTGAGCTCTTGGCCCAGGTGGTCTCCAGAGCTGAAGCACGTGGGCTCAGGCCCCTTGACCTAAGGGAGATTCTCAGGAACATCTGTAGATGGTCCAGGCCAGCTCGGGGCTCTCCTATCACGTCTGGGGAGTACGACGCCAGGGGGCCCACTCCATGCTAGCTCTTGGGGAGTCAGGGTGCAGGGGGAATGCTGACACTCTGTCCCAGAGGTCATGGAATAAAACAAATCTCTAGTAGAGTGAGCCTCCTTGGTGCCCCTACCCACCACCCCTCAGGTAGAGTTTTGGACCTCTCTAGGGGCGTTTTCGCTGACATAACGATTGGGGTGGGGACCAGGGTTACTAGGAGTCCTACAACTCACAAAGTGTCCCGTGGAATAAAGAATTATTCTGCTTTCAGCACAACTTTCGTGCATCATCCCACCAGACATTCAAAAGGTAAAACAACAACCTTTTTATAATTGATTTCCTGAGTGCAGACCCTACCTTTGTTTTATATATAAACACAAAGTCATTTTTGCTATGTAAATATACATGGAAGATTTCAGGAGTGTAAATCCTGTGTAAATCAAAGGGAGGAGTGTGCTCTGCTATGCTCGGAACTTAGTCAAGATCTATTCAGTGTGGAAAGTTGCGCCATGGATGGTGATGGTGCCTGAGTCACTAGCTAGCGCTACCCTCCCATATCAGGCAGCAATTGTAACTGGCACACCACGGGGGATTACATGGAGACACAAGCACCTGACGACTTCACGGTGCCATCTAATGTCACTGTGCTCAAACATTCACATACTGATAGATCATTTGATTATAAATTGCTTTCCTTTATTTTTCTATTACCTTACTACACACACACACACACATTTATATTTAAAACTGCATGTGTATAACCAAAAAAAAAAAAAAAAAACCAAACCCATTGCCGTGGAGTTGATTCTGACTCATAGTAACCCTACAGGACAGAGTAGAACTGCCCTATAGGGTTTCCAAGGAGCAGCTGGTAGATTCGAACTGCTGACCTTTTGGTTAGCAGCCAAGCTCTTAATCACTGCCCCACTCCTACACGTGCATGGATGTATGTGTGTGTGTGTGTGTATATATATATACACATACATACATATATGTATGTATGAGTTTCAGGATAGTATGGGAGGCATTTCAAAACATTTGGTATAAAAACAACGGGGATGGGGCTCGGTCTGATAAGGTTGAGAACCACTGTTCTGGTCTCAGGGAACAGATACTAGTAGGAACAGAGTAACCAGTAGGACTTTGCAGTAAAGACAAGACTCAATTAGTATCTATGGATTTAATTTAAACACCTATTTGCAAGCATTAAGGTTCTTACATTCAATGTCTAGTAGTAGCTTGCTCATCAAATGAAACCAAGCCTATTGCTGTCGATTCTAACTCATAAAGACCCCACAGGGCTTCCAAGGTTGTGAATCTCTACAGAAGCAGACTGCCACATCTTTTTCCTGAAGAGCTGCTGGTGGTTTCCAACCGCTGACCTTTTGGTTAGCAGTCGAACACTTTAACCACTGCGCCACCAAGGCTCCTTCAGTAGCTTGCCTAAAAATACCCCTTCTAAATAAAAAAAAAAGGAAAAACCTGGTGAAAAGCTAGAAACACTGACTTTCCAAATGATGGGAAAAAAAAAAAGACATACTTAATAAAATTCATGCCTGGTAATAAAGGCAAACACAGACGAGGGGAACTAGAGAACATATTTTTAAGTCACGGGGATCACTGTGTCAAAAGAGATTAGAATTGAACTGAGAAGGTCATGGTGTGTCAGTTGTAATTACACATATATCGTTCTCTCTATTGTGATCATCCTTCTTTCCATCTCGACGCTGGGACATGATTAATATTTTACATACCATCCAAAAGGGGAATGTGACTTACCAGAAACTGTCTGAACATTTCAAATACAGATCACCCTTTGCCAAGAGAAAATCCTGCCCAGCTGTAGATTTCTCATTTGCAAAACATAAGCGCAACGAAATTCCATTACTTAGAGAAACTGGCTGTTCCACCAAACCCTTGGCAACAGAAGCTATACTTATCTTTTTGAACAATAGACTCAGAAAATGTATTCTCTCACAAAAAAAAAAGACAGTAAATACGCATCTGAGATCTCAAGGAAGCATTCTTGCCCAAGCGAATTCCTGGTAGGGAAAATCCACTCCCCCAACCTGGGGTGTACAGAGATGGACACTAAAACACATGCAAAAAGAGCTCCACACTGAAGAATATTTTGCAAAGTGAAGGCCAATATAACAACGTTAATAATGCCCTTAAGACAAAACCAAGCATCCTTCTAGTATGTGAGTTACCACACTGCACTCCATCCACCAAAGAAGTGACCCTTAAGCCCTCAGTCATTCAGTTTGTTTTCACTGTGAGATTCAGCTGTACATTTTCCTGAGGATATAAATTATTCTGAAATGCACTGCTTTGCACTTGGCAGAATTCATCCAGATGAGCCTGGAAAAGCAAGACTTTGTTCTGTCTTCCCAGCTCTCGTTTCCTCGGAGAAGCATGTGGCCAAATTCCAGTGGGTTGCATGAACTTCACTCAAGGCTTACCTCACCATCACAGCTCCCACTCCGTCTGAGGTTTTGAAAAGGGCCGTGAAAAATTTTTAGGAAATGCAGACGCTTCACAAATGTGTTTGGAACAACAAACACCCGCTGGTATCAGTGCTGTTTTTCTGGTTTCCTACTTAATGCACTGTATTATGGCTATGGCCCGTGGGTGAGTTTATTTTGGGATCTGGCATAACTTCTTGGAGTCTCACATTTGATTTTTTCCTAGTAGAAGATCCAACAAAATTTAGCCCATGTATTTGCTCATTGAAAGAGTAATCAAAGCGGTCAAAAGAACACCAGCAGACAAGCAGTCCTTTGTCTGCAACAAGAGTCTGTTCAAGGAGGCAATGGAGAACGCTTTCCCTTTCAGCAACTCAGAGCAATCCTACAGCATTGTGTCACTCTATTTCAAAGTGCTGTACGGTGAGGCTGAGATATCCACTTCCTTCGACACAGACCTATGGAACCACTATATAAAAGTTTGAAATGATGACTGAAGAAATGAAGAGGCTGGTGATGATGTAAGTGAACAGGATCAATGTGCCCTCTGAGGAGATTCTAGAATGGACACAATGGCACCCTGGTAACCAATCTGAATAGAGTCATAATTTGTACAACGAGGACCGCTCATTTGGTTCTAACATACAACCCTCCAATGGTCTCAACACAAAGCCATAACTGAAGCATACCAGACAGATGCATGTCCACATGACAAATCGCAGACGTGCCACTCGTAAGCTGGCTTCTCTATATTTAACAAAAACTTAACACCAAGGCCATCCACACTCCATCTGGTTCCACACAATCAGAAAAGCCTGCCTCCTGCCCAGCCATGTACCAGTTGAGGCCTCCCTCCTCCTCCAAACATTTTGCTTTGAGCCAGACGAAGATGGGGTGGCATTCACGCTATTAAAAGACACTAGCCAGTGTTCACATACCTCTATAATCCTGTCATGAATTTGCAGGCCTCCTTGCTTGGCAGCAGGCCCAGTGTCAACTATTTTGGATACAAAGATTCCTTCACTGGACGATCCATCTTGGTTGTCCTTTGGGTTAAAAAAAAAAAAGAACACACACTGAGAATGCTAGGTGTTAGGTTGGTCGTGAAAATAAAGCTTATACTCATTAAAGAAAAAGTGACTCTTGCTGGTGAGAGTCAATCCCAGCTCCTGGCAACCCCACATGCGCCGAGTAGAATTGCTCCAGAGGGTTTTCAAAGCTGTGACCTTTTGGAAGCAGGTCACCAGGCCTGTCTTCCAAAGTGCCTCTGGGTGGTTTCAAACCACCAACCTTTCAGCTAGTAGCCAAACACTCAACCATTTGCGCCACCCAGGGACAACACCCATGCACGGTAAGATAAATCAGACCATAGCAAAGGGTATAAAATGTAAGTCCCTGCCATTCCCAGCCCATTGTCCTTCTTCCCCCATACACCTACTTGCAGTTTATGCCTCCTTGCCAAAACATTTTAACGCATCACCCTGCTAACCACCTATCTGCTCCTTTTTATGCACATTGATGAGATTTTGCTACAGTCACTCTTGTATACCTTGCCTCTCTCACTTAATTCCTTAAAAATCTTGGCAATCTTTTCTATCAGTCCCACATATCTGTCTCACACCTTTTGATGGCCAGAGAGGACCCCAACACAGTGGTAATTAGCACTGTTTCCCATTGCTGCTATTACGGACAATGCTGGGATAACATACTCCAAACCGTATTTGAGCGTATTTTTGCTACTGTGTATTTAGGAACAATCCTTAGCAATGGAACTGTTGGACCAAAGGGTGTACACATTTGATAGATAATGCCAGATTGCCCTCCAAAGAGTTTGTACTAATATCGTTCATCAGACAGAGTGCGTGTTTTCCTACATTCTCACCAGCACATACTATTACCAAGCTTTTAAATACCCAATAATATGATAATCGGAAACCCTTGTGGCCTAGTGGTTAAGTGCTACAGCTGCTAGCCAAAGGGTCGGCAGTTCGAATCCACCAGGTGCTCCCTGGAATCTCTGTGGGGCAGTGCTACTCTGTCCTATAGGGTTGTTATGAGTCGGAATCAACTCAACGGCACAGGGTTTGGTTTGGTTCAATATGATAATCAAAATACATATTTTATTTTTGTTCAGTTTTACATCAAAAAGCCCCACCACTATCTCATCCAATTCTAATACAGGCTGATTTTCAGTCTCCTCGAATCTCTATAGTTCTTCGAATTAAATGTCAGGACTGAAACTTTCTGGGAGAGAAGACACCTCGTTGCTAAAACAACTTCTTTTTCTGAAAATTGAAAGGTTTCAACAAGCTCATAAAAAAAAAAAAAAACCCTCACAGTTTATTCATGAACTTCTCTGTAAACAGTACTGCCATGAATTCTCTCCGAGTGTGTGGACTGCATTTCTCGTGATTAACAAATTTATAAATTAAATGGCACAAGCATGTGTTGTTCCCAAACAAAATCACTTGACAAATAAGTTCAGGATGTCCCACAAAAACTACACGATGTGCCATCACAGTAAATTCCTTGCCACAATGCTATAAGGAGATCTATTTCCATTCCTATGCTGCATGTAAATTCCATTTGTTAAAGATAACTATGTAAACACACCATGAACAGCCAAAATCCTATTTGTAAAGAGGAAGAGGTATGGCTGATTACGGTTCGTTCTACTCCTTCAAATCCAACAGCAGCGACAGGTTGGGAAAATGCACACCTACCCCCCTGTCCTCTCTCTCACACACACATACACACACAATAAATATGATTCACCAAAAAGGGCCAAATCACAACTTAAAATGAGCATTAAGTGTTTTTCCCAGCATTTATTCCCATGTGACAAAGATATGTCTCCAACTGCCATCTGGATTTTGTCAACACTCTTCCAAGAGAAGGGTCAGCCGGCTATGGGTGCTGTGTTAGATCAGCTATCCTCAAAAGGCATCCCTGCCTAGCATCACAGTGCTCCGCACAGACCTACTGCACAATAACCCTTTACAGACCGAACCTCTATGTGCTCTCCGCCTCTCTCACAGCAGCCTCACTAATGCACGAGTCCAAACACATTTGTGTAGCTCCCTACATGCCTACCTCGCGTACCTCACATAAAAGTACAAAGCTACCATGTACTCTCTAATTACTGAGCACACACTAGGTATGCAGTGGTGCTCTATGCTCGTCATTTAATTCTCACAGTAAGTCCAAGAAGTAAGTACCATTACATCCATTGCACAGATGAAAAAACCTGAGGCTAAGAGAGGTTATATAACTTACCCGAGGTCAAACAGCTAACAAGTGGCACAGCTGGGTTTCAAACTCAGGAAAGGTTTCTTCTCTTGCACGTGCCCTGTGTGCAATACTGTCTCCCACTGAGAAAACCCTCACAAGAATACAGGAATTCAGAAGTCCAACATTCCAGGCTACGGAATGTTCCAGGAGAAGAACATGAAAAGTCTCAATGAACCACAAAGGATTTATGAACAAGCTTGAGTGCCCTAAGAAGTGATGTCAATATATCAAAATGAAAAGAGATCTGTGTTTACTCTGCTTTAGCTGCTTTGCATTTTTTGGGCTGGATAGGAAGAGAGAGATAAGGATGGGATTTTGGCTTTGGTTTGTTTTGCAGACTATACAATACACAAGTAATTTTTCTTCAGCAGCATCAGAAAGTTCAAGCAAAAGCCAGAGAGAAACAGGCAAGACTGAACACTGGAATTTAGGCCATATCAAGGCAGGGCTGAGGGATGGGGGCAGGATGCAAAAAAATACAGAATCACAGAAAACTGGATCGAGCCCATTCTTGACAGGTACGTTTTTCTCTTAAAAGACATCTCTTTATCCTCAGTATGCTTGACTCCTCTCCTAAGACGTGTTAAGTTAGAGCTATTTATCAAGGTGAGCTAACGTGACTTGGGGTTTATTTTGTTGTGCTGACTTGTGTAAAAGAAAAATGAAAGGGATTGTTTGCATCCAGGGAGTACCTGACAATGAAGAACCCTTGCCAAGGGCTTATGTGAGGGGTTCACTACACTAGACTGGCTGCTGTTTCTCAGGGATATGAGAACTAACAAATGGATGATGTGATTTTGCTAAAAGCATTACGTACCACATCAGGCCATGAAAAGCCTTGTGTCAGAGTCCCCACAGCTGGGCTATTTCACAACCCAACCAAGCATTTAACACGTGCACGTTTCCCAAGGAAACGTGCACGTCATCCGTATTGCATCCTACTTCCCGTAACTTAGGATGCAGGCATGCTGTTGCTCATCCTGGCTTTTTTGTATGTTCTCAAAGACCTACCAGACTTTCCACGCAAGTGTGCAGAAGACGTTTAGGTTTCATTGTGCTATTCCTCCTTATCAGGGCAAGTTTGAAAAAAAAAAAAAAAACACTATGACAAACACGTGTATGGGATGGAATTAGATCTTCTTTCATATGTATATAAAACAAAAAAAAACCCTTGCCTTTGAGTTGATTCCAACTCATAGCAACCCTACAGGACAGAGGAGAACTGCCCCATAGAGTTTCCAGGGAGTACCTGGTGGATTTGAACTGCTGACCCTTCGGTTAGCAGCCGTAGCACTTAACCACTACGCCATCAGGGTTTCCACACATATATATATACACACACAAAAATATATATATGTATATACACACATATATATATCTCAGCCTCACATGATCCTACAGTTTCCTGAGAATTCACAGGGGTGATGGGAGAATCACTGCTGTGTGAGCAAGTTCCCGGGGTTCAGCAAAATGCAAATGATCTCTGCCCCGCATCCCTCATTTTACAGGGCTCTGTGTTCATATCCATATTTTCATCTTATCGTTTAAAATATTTTTTTACATATGTGCTTTATAAAACAGATACTGTTAATAGCTCATCATCTTAACCTCTACGTATCACTTATTACTAAGACGTCGTATCTTATAATAAACTGTTTTCTTATTTTGAAACCATGGCTGTAGCCAAAAGCAAATGGATCTGGATCATAATTCTCCTCGTGGAACTCCTCTGTATTGAAGCCTGCGGTGGCCACCGGTTCGCCTCAAGAAGTCAAATCCCCAACAGCAGAATGTATTAGACTCTTCGGGATCAGGCCCCTGTTTTCATCTCTAGGTGTCTTTCTGCCCACTTCCCTGCCCACCCCTAACTCCTTGCTCTGTTCCTGTTCCAGATCTTGCATGAGCTGCCTCAGCGCCCTCCCCCCCCACTTTCTTCTAGCTCAGAGGACTTCACAGAGGGGGTATGTATAACACAATGTTGGAATGATGTCAGAAAGTACTAGAAATTCCATTTATGGTCATACTTCCATCTCATCATTTAAAATGTTGCCTGTAACTTTTCTAAGGCATATGATGTACTAGGTCAGTAGTGTATTTTTATGTATAACCAAATGTGCTCAATTTTTTTTTTAAGAGTGTTCAGTTAAATATATTACATATACAGTAAAACCTGTGAAAGCCAGAACCTGTGGAAGGTGGAAACCTTTCAGAGAAGGGAAATTCAAATATTTTCCACTAATAGCAATAGAAAAGTGGTAAGACCGCACCCTGTCAAAGGCGGAAAACTGTGAGACCCTGAAAAATAAGACAGTCCCATCAAGTTCCAGTTCTCAGAGGTTTCACTGTGTCTCTGTGTGTATGTGTGTATATATACATACACACACACAGATACAGATATATATGTATATGTGTGTATATGTATATGTGTGTGTGTGTGTGTGTGTGTGTGTGTATGTGCTGACCCAGGAAACAACTCATCCTTCAGAACTCAGCACCAATGGTCTCTCCCCAAGATGCCTCTTCCCCCAGGTTTCCCTGGCCAAGACATCCTTAGCTTGACCCAGGCACAGCGTATATCAATGACTGCCATGCCATCTTCTCCTAAGTCACTAGTCTCCTCATCTAGACTGTGAGCTCCATGAGGGTGGCGCAAACACTATCTATAGCTGGAAGGCTGGCATTTTCTCACCCTCTCGGATGCGACTCAAGAGCCCCTCCTTCCTTTCCCAACGCCCTGGCCAATGATGCTCCTTGCTCCTTGGAATCTATCATAAGCCACTCTCCCATTTCTTTCCTTCCTTGCACTTTTCCAATGTGTAATTATCACATTTACTTGTTTCTTGACTGATATTCCAACCAAGACATGCTGAATGACCACAGCTATCCTGTCTTCCTGGCCTCCATTGTATCTCCCAGCCCTTACTAAACAGTAGATGCTCAGTATTTATTTGTTCAGTGAATGAATTTGATTCTTTCCCTTGACTAGTTTCCTTTCAAGCTAATAAACTAGGAAACAGTCAGCAGGAGAAAAGATGACACGCATTCAGACAATCCCTTTTCAAAGGTGAGATCCTGGAGCTACCTTTTGCTACCTCCCTAGAGCCCTTTCAGCAAATATTTTTCTTGCAGTTAAGCTGACAGATTTGAATCTGGCCTCTTCTTTGTGGAGGAGCTGCTGATGATGAATGGGATAGCCAAAGAGCTAGAGGAGGAAGAACGAGAAAAGGGAAGCAACAGGGTACAAAGTAGAGAATCTGTCCCTGACTAATGAAGAGTTGACAGAACCCAACTCTGAAGACCAAACTTCCAGTGTAAGTCACCCACACTCCAGCCCAGCTGAGGAAGGTGGCTGGTTACTCAGTTCCGACCGTATACATCACACACAACTTCATTCAGCCCAACTGCTACACAATGAGAAGTGCATCCTAAAAGATAAACAGTTTGGATCAGCTGTTGCATTACCAGGACCATGCTATTTTAGGAGATCATGATGAAATAAAAACCCCTGGGTGTCAGGATGTTAGATAAGCAATGAAATCTCTAATTACAGAGAACAGAATGAAGTGAGCAAGGTTTCCTACCCTTCACCCTCCAAACTCCTTTGTCTGCCAAACCAGGGAAAGGGAAAAAACATTTTAGCAGTTAACATACCACGCAGGGCCGACCACCAATAATATTGAATCCCAGGGAGCCAGAGTCTCGATGCAGGACAAGAGTCAGGCTTTTGGTTTCTTCACCCTGCAAGAACAAATGAGTTCAAAATTTTATTTACAAACAGGAAAATGTTGATGAGAATTCTCTATCTATCTAAGTGGACTCGTGGGCTACTGAGCTGATCATTAAAAATCCTATGTCTTTTGGGAAATGTATCTAAGGGAACTTTCTGGAGCCCAAGCCAAAACTCTGTCCTGTGCTTAGGAGGTTACAAACATTGCTAGGTGCTGTCTGACCCTTGAATGACCACATAAAAATGTTTGGAGATGTCCAGACATGCCTGATGGACATTTCTTATCAATGACTCTTTGGTCTGCAAATGTGTCTTTCTTCTGAGCAGTCCATCGTGTGCTGACTGTCTAGACGGCTACTTTCTGTTTGTTTCGCAACCATTCTCAACAGCAGCATTCACGTCATGTCACGAAAGGTTCAAAGAGCAGTTCTCTCGGAAGTGGGAGCCTGTGCACAGCCCATCAATAGTCATCTGTGTTTGGGGGACTTGAGGGGAGAGTGACGCAGGAAAAGTCAGATGCAAACATGGGGAGAGAGGAGACAGAAACTCCTGAATCCTACTGAAAGGGGAGAGAAGGCGTTTTCACAAAGTAATTACTGTCCAGCTCATATGAGATGCAGAGCTGCTAAACAGAAGAGATTCTGTTTAAGATTGGTAGATGAGAACCTCCTTAAATCAAACAAGGAAAAGTCATCCACGCAGGTCACGTGGGCACAATGCTTGACAGGCAAAAGGATGGAGATGCCAGAGTACCTCAAAGGCAGGGCTCAAGTAACAGACAGCCAAATAAAAATAGACTTAACCTTATGCACAAACAGCTACTTAGTATTCTTTGACATAAACATTAAACTCTCTGATGGACCTTTGAAATGTTTCCAATTATACTTCATGTGTACTGACCATAAACTCGCATTTGCTTTGCTCACATTTTCTGTTAAAACATAAATATGGTATTTTTTTAATTGTGCAAAATGGCAGCTTATAAAAGAAATTTTATTCTCATTTACTGCTCATTGATAAAACTTTTGTCTTCTTTTTTTCCAGAAAAAATGAATAACACCATTTGTATGGCACAAACGCAATTGTCTTTGACATGTCCATATTCGCAAAGAAAACCACAGTTTCTGACCTATAACGCCTACTGATTCTTTCTGGAGCATTACTTTATTTACTGCTGTAGTTGTCAATGTATAAGTGAGGTTTCATATCTGGCCAAGAAAACTGTACCCAACAAAGCCCTCCCAGCCCATCCCTAAAATTAAACACTAATGGTTCAACGACAAAAAGACAGAAAACCTAATTTAAAAACAGGCAAAGGAATAGAATAGACCTTTCTTTGAAGAAGATATACAAATAAGCACATGAAAAGGTGCTCAATGTCATTAGTCATTAAGGAAATGCAAACCAAAACCACAATGAGATACTACTTCACATCCCCTAGGATGGCTATTATCAGAAAAAAACAAAACCAGAAAATAACAAGTGTTGGTAAAGATAAGGAGAAACTGGAATCCTTGCCCACTGCTGGTGGGAATATAAAACGGTGCAGCAGCTGTGGAAAACCGTTTGGCGATTCCTCAAAAAGTTTAACACAGAATTACCACGTTGTTGTTGTTGGGTGCCATCAAGCCAATTCCGACTCACAGGGACCCCTTCTGACAGATCAGAACTACCCTATAGGGTTTTCTTGGCTGTAATCTTTAGGGAAAGAGATGGCCAGGTTTTTCTCCCACCGAGCCACTAGGTAGGTTCAACCAACCAAGTTTTCAGTTAACAGCTGAGTGCTTAACAGTTGGGCCACTGACCCAGCAATTTCACTCCTAGGTATATACCCAAAAGATTTGAAAGCAGGGACTCAAACAGATACTTGTACAACGATGTTCATTACAGCGTTATTCACAATAACCAAAGAGTGGAAACAACCCAGGTGTCTACAATAGATGAATGGATAAACCAAATGTGGTATATTATTCATACAATGGAATATGGTTCGGCCATAAAGAGAAATGAAGTTCTGATATACGCTATGACAGTGATGAAACTTAAAAACATACGCTAAGTGATACAAGTCAGGCACAAAAGGACAGATATTATAGGATCCCACCTACATGAAATACCTAGACTAGGCAAACACGTACAGACGAGAGTTTACTAGTAGTTACCAGTGGCTGGGGTGAGGGGAAGTGGGAGTATCATTTAAAGAGTACCGAGTTTCTATCTGAAGCGTGGGAAAACTTCTGGAACCAGGGGCTATGGCCGCACAGCATGGTGAATGTAATTAATGTCACTGAAACGTTCACAGAAAAAATGGGTAAAAGGGGAAATTCTGTGTTATACATATTTAACCACAATAAAATAAATAAATAAATAAGACTAATGTGCTTCGCTGTATAGAAATTATCTCCAAGCTTAAAACTCCTAGTAGCCATAGCTTTTTCCCAGGATTAGTCTATGGCAGAACTCAGAATATTTCCAAAAATTTCAGGTGAGCCTAAGCATAAATGACTAAAATTCTCTAAAAACAAAAATGACAATTTATCAATAGGAAAAGACATTCATTCGATTTCTGAAGAAAGAACTGGGTGTCCTACAGGAAAAACACAACAAAACATCCATTTCTTAAGGGTCACTTACTCCACATGTAAAAAGCAGTATTTTAATACAAAAGCAATTACCTCTATCAAGCTATGGGGTGCGAAACAAAAAGCAGCAGAACCTCTTTAATGACAGCCCATTTTATGGGTATTTTTTATTTGCCAGTTATCAGGACCACCAGCAAAGGCATCTATCAATGCTATCAATCTTTAAACCCACTGCCCTCGAGTCGATTCCGACTCATAGCAACCCTACAGGACAGAGTAGAACTGCCCCATAGAGTTTCCAAGGAGCGCCTGGTGGATTTGAACTGCCAACTTTTTAGTTAGCAGCTGTAGCACTTAACCACTGTGCCACCAGGGTTTCCTATCAATCAATCTTTACAACCAACTAATTTGGGCCCAAACAAGTTAACAGGCAGTAACTTTCACTGCTGCAACAGAATGAAAGTTTAGATTAACCTAATAGTTCTGAGATGGAAACAGGATGATTCTGAAATTGAAATAGTAAATATTTTCTGTCTTGGAAAAGGACAATCTTGGGAAGTCCATTTCTTGCTTTGTTATCTTAAAAAAACCCAAAGGCCCCTTGCCATCGAGTTGATTCCAACCCCTAATAACCTAAGCGAGTAGAACTGCCCCACAGGGTTTCCAAGCCGGCAATCTTTATGAAAGGCTACCACATCTTTCTCCCGAGGAGCGAGTGGTGGGTTCGAACCACCAACCTTCCGATTAGCAGCTGAGTTCTTTAACCACTGTGCCACCAGCGCTCCTCTTTGCTATCTTAGAGGGTGAAATGTTAGAAATACATGGGAATTAGAGCAAGTTATCTTACATGTCTGGTTTTCGTAACTAATCAATGATGGACGCTGCAACAGTCACACAGTAATCCAAGGCAGATGGCTTTAGTTTGACAATCTCAAATGATGCACAAAGAAGAATGCACAAAGGATTAAAAAGACTAGTTTTAAATCTACTGTGTGATAAACACGCTAATCAAAACAAAAAAAACTGAAAGAAAAGGGAAGATATTGTGTTACGGTATTATGATGTATTACATTGTATTAACAATGGTAACTGCTAATATTTGTTGATTACTATGTACCAGAAATTACACTGAGCATTTAAAGTGCTTTATTTCATTTAATCATCTAACAAATCTTATAAATCGGCCTTATTATCCTCAAGATACAGGTGGAAAAACTCAGAGACGGTGATTAAGAAACTTCTCTGAATTCAAAGAGCTAGCCAAAGGTGGAGCTGGGAACACATGCTCTCCAACTCTAGCCGTAATTACTCTTCCATGCTACTCTTTTTTAGTGTGGAACCTAGAAAAGAGTTCCACGTAGGCTTGCAACATTTTAGGTCCCACCCAAAATGGTTCAATTGCTGAATTTTCAAGAAGGAACTCATTGTAAGGAGGTCTTACCCAGAAGACCAAAGTCAGAACAAAACCCCGAACTGTTGACTGAACTATTTATCTCAAAGAGACCCAATCTGAGGTGGCCAAGGAACTTCAATGCAGCTCTGGTCTCAGACAGAGACCTTGCTCAAGGAACAAGTGAGACAATGCCTGAAACACAACATTCCTCAGCTGAACAGCGGTTTGCAAAGAAAGTTTCGGAACAATGAAGTTGACCTTCTATGCCTCCCTGTCAGACCCAATCACTGGGAATGAAGAAGAGATGTTCTCAGGTTATACAAGCATCTTGAGCTAGTCAGTTGTCCAGGAAGGGTGGGCAGTCAAGGCGCATTAGGTGGCATTGCCTGTTTTAGGGCTGATTACAATAGTAAATCCACATGTGGACGACTCAACGCAGGATGTGGGGGTGGGGATCAAAGAAGACAAGAGAACAGCTTTGTCTGGAAACTGAATTCCTTTCACTTCACCACCTAATTACTGAAGGTCATTTTCTATTCTCTGACACTCTCAGCTTTATGTTCAGGTCTTCCTTTCCCCAGCCCTCTCTGACAACCTTAACTAGGTTGGTTTAACTTCTAATTTTTCAGAAGAAATAGAGAATTTAAACACTAAACTTCACACAATAAGCTTAACAGGTTAACATTAATCTCGGCTTCACCATTTAACCTGTTTCTGGGGTCAAAATGCTTCAGGAGAGAGAGCATTTAAATAACTCTCACTAAATTATATTACGCCAGTAGAAGAGACAGATAAATGAGATATGGGCAAAGGCTCTCATCAACGCTGCTTTTCCAACTCTTTGCAGACATTGTGTTACCAGTGGTATCTTTGAACTAAAAATAAATTAATTAACCAATATTGGTCTGGTCGGGTAGTTTACCATAACCCTCACTTTGAAATGGTCTGAGGTAGGAAAACAAAGGAGAGGAAGGGTTCTACCTTCACTTGCCATACCGTGTTATGCACTTCACATAAACATCTCAATTAGCCTGCACAAATTAACCTTTGAAGCGGGCAGTATATAAATTAAGATGCAGAGAGTTCATACCCTTGCTCAAAATCAGCCAGCTGTGAAGTGGGAAAGCTGGGATTAGAACTCAGGCCCACCTACACCCTCTGCTCACGCAGCATTCTGCCTAAAAAGACCTAACTTTCACATTAAAATGTCATGCAAGAGTAGAACAGTTTTTTAATCTATTTCAAGCAATGATTTTTTTTTTAGATTTTTATTGTGCTGTAAGTGAAAGTTTACAAATCAAGTCAGTCTCTCACACAAAAACTTACATACACCTTGCTACATACCCCTAATGAGACAACCCGCTCCCTCCCTCCACTCTCTCTTTTCATGTCCATTTTGTCAGCTTCTAACCCCCTCTACCCTCTCATCTCCCCTCCAGGGAGAAGATGCCAACATAGTCTCAAGTGTCCACCTGATCCAAGGAGCCCACTCCTCACCAGTATCCCTCTCCAACCCATTGTCCAGTCCAATCCCTGTCTGAAGAGTTGGCTTTGGGAATGGTTCCTGTCCTGGGCCAACAGAAGGTCTGGAGGTCATGACCACCGGGGTCCTTCCAGTCTCAGTCAGACCATTAAGTCTGGTCTTTTTACGAGAATTTGGGGTCTGCATCCCACTTAAGCAAACCCTGCTGGCATAGTGGTTAAGTGCGACGGCTGCTAACCAAGTGGTCAGCAGTTCAAATCCACCAGGTACTCCTTGGAAACTCTATGGGGCAGTTCTGCTCTGTCCTATAGGGTCGCTATGAGTCAGAATCGACTCGACAGCAGTGGGTTTGGTTTGGTTTTTGGTATCCCACTTAAGCAATGCTTTTTTTTTTTTAATATGAAAATAATGGTTGCAAAGATTGTTGCTACTGTTGTTGTTAGGTGCCAATGAGTTGATTCCAACTCATAGTGACCCTATGTCCAATAGAACTTAAGGGTGCCTGGTCCTGTCCCATCCTCAAAATTGCTGCCATGCTTGAGCCCATTTTTGCAGCCACTGTGTCAATCCATCTTGCTGAGGGTCTTCCTCTTTTTCAATGACCTTCCACCTTACCAAGCATAATGTCCTTTTCCAGGGACTGGTCCCTCCTGATAACATGTCCCAAGTATTTGAGATGAAGTCTCAACATCCTTGCTTCTAAGGAGCATTCTGGCTGTACTTCTTACAAGACAGATTTGTTTGTTCTTCTGGCAGTCCGTGGCATATTCAATCTTTTTCACCAACACCATAATTCAAAGGTATCAAGTCTTCTTCAGCCTTCCTTATTCATCGTTCAACTTTCGCATGCATATTTGCAAAGATCATCTATTTTACCCAGAAGAGTATCATAAGCATATCTATTAAGCCCCAAACAGAATAGTAAAAAACTGAGGCAAGTTTTCTCATCCAAAGTATGGAGATAATAATAGCTTCTTCTCACCTCACAGGGTTACTATGAGGCATGATACTTGTAAAGTGCCGCAGTACTGTTCCTGGTCAATAATTACCTCCTCAAATCATGATCATGGACATGGACTAGTCTGGGATCCACTAAAACTAGCTCAGCTCAGCACTGAGCTCTTTTACCCCATAAATTAATCCTCTACAAAAGCCAACCACCACCCATCTATTCATTTGCCCATACTATGGTGGCTTGTGTGCTGCCATGATGCCGGAAGCTATGCCACTATTATTTCAAACACCAGCAGGGTCGCCCATGGTGGATGGGTTTCAGTGGACCTTCCTAAGACAGACTAGGAAGAAAGGACTGGTGATCTACTTCCAAAAATTAGCCAGTGAAAACCCTATGGATCATACAATATTGTCCAGTACAGTGCTGGCAGATGAGCGCCCCCTTTTCTACTACTCTTTCCAGATGCCAAGTGCCTCCTCCCTTCAGTAGACAGGACACCAGAGACTGAGGAGCCCTCACCAAGTCTGGTGGAGAAGGAAGGCTCCAGTCATATCCTGAGTCAATGGCGGCAACTGCCTCCTTGGGTCTAGGCAAGAAGCTCCAACCAGAACCTCAGCACTCCAACTTCAACCCCAGAACCCAATTCAAGGACATAGTGCAATGCAGGGGCAACCTGGGAGACCTTGAAGTCTTTAGGATTGAGAAGGGGATAGATATGTTAACCTAGGGGTAAGGGGAAGTGGACATCGGGACCTAAACAATGACATGAGCCACCCAGGCTTAGGGGCTTCCCTAAGCCAGTGAGTCACAAGCAGAAATAAGCAGCTCAATTTTTAGGAATACATAGCTGATTTGGGGGGGTACTGGTGGTTCAGTCGAAGTCCTGGTGGTGCAGTGGTTAACAGCCTGGCTGCTAACCAAAAGGTTGGCAGTTCAAATACACCAGCCGCTCCTTGGAAACCCTATGGGGCAGTTCTAGTCTGTCCTACAGGGTGGCTGTGAGCCAGAATCAATTCTATGGCCATGGGTTTGGTTTTTGGTTTTGGTGGTTCAGCAGGAGAATTCTCGCCTTCCATAAGGAGACCCAAGTTCAATTCCCGGCCAGTGCGCCTCACGTGCAGCCACCACCCGTCCGTCAGTGGGGGCTCGCGTGTTGCTGTGACACTGAACAGGTTTCATCGGAGCTTCTAGACTTAGATTAGAAAGAAAGTACTGGCAATCTACTTCTGAAAATCAGCTAACGAAAACCTTACGGATCACAACTGTCGGATCCTCGACCAAGGAAGGGGTGGCGCAGGACCAGGCAGTGCTTTGCTCCACTGTGCAGGGGGTTGCCATGAGTCAATGGCAGCTAACAACAACATAGTTGATTTTTAAATGAGTCTTTGTCACATGGGAACACTTAACTACTAGATCAATGTTAAAAATCACCTGAAACATTATCTGTTGAATCTTCATCTCAAGGTCTAACCAGACAGACAAAAATTTTAGAGGAAAAAAAGGTCACAACGAAAAAGCAAAAACACGATGTACTCTGATTGCCAAAAAACACCTATGTCAGTTGTTTATAATAAATGTTCAAGATTGAGAACTGTCTTCTGGGGGCAAAGACTCTTTTCTTTTTAGTATTACTGGCACTGTTCTGCTCCAAGCAACCCAGCCTCAGAAGCTTGGATGCGCGCCATCTCCTAGTCAGTGTGGTGGCTCCCGGCATCCTTCCACACCACTGTCCATGTGGGCTCTTTCTAAAAACACCTTTCCATCCAATGACGGGTGTTCCCTGAGTATCCTTGCTGTGGGGATCACAGGCGAGAACTGGGTAGACTGGAGCACTGCCCAAAGGGTTGGGAGAAGTGTAACTGACTGACTGCTAGTCTGTGGATGTGGGGTGACAGGACACCTTTCAACCTCAGATTATGGAAAGCTGAGACTCACATAGCTGGGAAACAGCTCAGCCTGTTGACTAGTGACCAGAAAGCGTTAAGTTTGGTTCTCTCCAAGCGAAAACGTGCTGGGCTGGGGGAGCAGGAGGCAGAGCTGGGTGCCAGGAGTTCTCACAGTTCTCACTAAGGAAATGGGGATGTCTTCACTCCCTACACTCAGATGTTCTGGTCCTCTTTGCAGTTCAAACTATGCTTTTAATGATGAAGCAGCTTGGACCAACCCCCTTCTTATAATTCAAACTCCAACTCCAGGGAAGGGATTCTTTGAAGAACAGAAGAGGGAGCTGTTCAAGACTAAGACAAAAGAGAGTCATTGGGATGATACTTGAAAATAAACTGAAAATGGATAAAACAATTAGCTTAAGTATTAGAAAGCTGTACCTGTCACCAAAACAGGTGTAGAGAGCATGAAAAGAGACAAAGGGCGTGGGGAAACTGGCGAAAAGAAACAAAGAAATAGTTTTTCTGGGATAAAACCAAACAAGATATTGCAAGATAATATGAGAGATTTTCAGTACTTTCATAGGCAAGAAAAAATAAATTTCAAACTGCTGTTACATTTAAAAACCTGAGAATAACCTAAATGTATTATTTTTCCATTTCCATCCCCTTGATTTCAAATTTGTATCTCTTATTTTTCATCCTGGGCTCACATGTTTTTCTGGTGAACATCCATAAGCAATTCTTCACCAAAAATGCAAAAAAAAACCCAAACAAACAAAACCTTATTTAAAGCCCTACAACATCTCAACAGTTCCAGGTGATGGACTGAGGGACGGTTTGAGTTTTTTTTAACTTCAACATCCATTTACCCAACCTGAGGCATTTGCCTTAAACCAGCAAGAAAGCAAAGCCTACCCAGCTGTAAAATCTGTAAATGCCTGCTTACAGGAAGACAGAAGCTTTGCTTGGCGCACCTCTCGTTGTTGTTAGGTACCACTGAGTCGGTTCCGACTCATAGCGACCCTATGTACAAAAAAACGAAACACTGCCCAGTCCTGCACCATCCTCACAATAGTTCTTATGCTTAAGCCCATTGTTGTAGCCACTTGTGTCAATCCATCTCGTTGAGGGTCTTCCTCTTTTCACTGACCCTCTACTTTACCAAGCATAAAGTCCTTCTCCAGGGGCTGATCCCTCCTGATAACACGTCCAAAGCATGTGAGATATTGTCTTACTATCCTTGCTTCTAAGGAGCATTCTGGCTATACTTCTTCCAAGACAGGTTTGTTTGTCCTTCTGGCAGTCCATGGTATATTCAATAATCTTTGCCAACACCATAATTCAAAGGCATCACTTCTATGGTCTTCCTTAGTCATCGTCCATTTTTCACATGCATATGACGTGATTGCAAACACCATGGCTTGGGTCAGGCGCACCTTAGTCTTCAACTGACATCTTCACTTTTGGTGGACTGAGATAAATACACATGACACAGTCACAGACCCCTGCAACTCTCTTTTCATTCACAATTTTAACCTCTTCCTTCACATCTTATCCCAGAGCTGCTACCCAGAGGCAGCAAAGCTGCTTTGAGTATCCTCTTTTCAAGCTTTCCACCACCAAAAAAGTCAGAGAATTTCTATCAGTCAGGGCAGTTACAAGGCTCACTGTGAAACTGTTCATCTTTGAGTAAAAATTGCTTTCCTCCTTTTACACAACCACTTCAAATTTCTCATGTTTCATCAATTATTTATTTGAACAAGTTCTAAAACCAAAGATGTTTCTTCTATAACCTAAAGTCACATAATAGATGTTCAATAAATGCCTGCTAAATCTTATCATGTACTTTACATATACAATCTTATTTAATCCTAAAGACCCCTGTCAGCAGCTATACTGTTATTCGCATTTTAGAGATGAGGCAGTTATGGCTTAGAGGTGGAGAGGTGATCGCCCCAGAGTCCTTCAATGGTGGGGCAGAGGGAGGATACAGACCCTGATACTGCTAACTCCAGGGTCTGGACAATAACCACACACAACCTATCAGCTCCATCAGGTTATCCTGGCAACTGCCCATTGACCTCAGGCCCGGATTCCACCCTAACCCACATGCTCAAGGGACTTCATTCCTCTCGTGATTCATGTGCAGCAAAGACACTGGGCCCCTGAAAACGGTTTTTGGTGAAATTCTGGGGGTGACTTCTCTGCTCAGGACTCGTCTCTGCACACCCATCTTCCACTATCAGGGGAAAGTGCACCCCCTCTTTCTGGAGATGGAGCTGCTACAGGGCCCCTCACAAGCAGGTTGCACCACCTCTCTGCTCCATAGGGTAGGTTCCCCTGGAATATATATACGGAATGGGTGAGAATGATGGACGCTGCAGTCCATCTGTTAGTTATTTTCTTTACAAGGGTAATCATTATGTTACACCACTTCCCCTCCTTATGGGAACAGGCTTATTAGAAAGAACACCATTAGTCATTGGGGGCACAGATGTTAAGCCATGGCTAAAAAGCTTGAGTGAGGAAAGAAGAGCAAGGCTTGCGCTTCCAAAGGCACAAGTGGGTGTCTGCTTAATCCCAGGGGTTAAAGCGGGTCAAGTTTACCTTTGTATCTGACAGTGCCTGGCACAGTGCCTGGCACGCTAGAGAAGAATATGAGGAACTGAACTCAGTGAATACTTTCGAAGGATTTCGTTTAATTCCTACTGGTACCCACTCTTAAAATTACTAGGATAAAAATTAGAGATGAGCCACCATTTCATCTGGGACACCATTTCTTTATTTCCATTTTATTATTCTAAGTCTTTTGATAGCCAGGATCTGCTTCATTCTACCCTCAATTGTGCTCTCCACCAGACCTGTGAAAATGGAAATTAGGGTGCGGGACGAATGCATTTCATCACTATGGACCAGAAGCCATCAGACAAACTAAACGGAGCGAAAAGAGGAAGGTGAGCCAGTTTTATTTCACCGCCTCTGTTCCTTCATCTGTGATATGAAGGCGATGGCTCACTATTAACAGTACTTACATCGCAGGGTCTTTCTGAAGACGAAATAAAATAATGCATCTAAACCGCCAACCCATATGATGCTTAGCGTGTGTAATAACTGCCCTTAGGAAGTCTGTATAGGACATCAGAGGGGACACTGACTCAGGAGAATATACTTTGCTTATTTTGGTAAGAGTACGAGCTTGGTGTCGGGTGATGTTGGGTTCAATCAGCTCTTACAATCTACCTAACTTCTAGCCTTAAACTAGTTATTTTATAATCTCTTTTATAATCTCCCCCTCCCATCACACAAAAAAAATGGTCTATCCAATGAAGCAGACAGAGAAGCTCATGTATACACATATATAAAGTACCCACAGGGTATGGCACCCATTGCAACTCACTCATATTACTTCCTTTCAAGCCCCCTGGTCTATTGTCCAAGGCATAAATGCCTTATAGATTCTTACTCATCAAATATTTTTACAGACAGGCAAACGTCATTTCTCAACATAGGAAGAACCATTACGGAGAAATCACAACAGAATCCCCGGTCCGAACATTTAATCCAGTGGAACTGAGTAACACAGTCATAAACCAAGTCCCAATTTCTTTATAAACCACAGGAAGAAATGGACATAGCTGGCAGCCTGCAATTCCCATAGCTGAACCAGGCTGTTCCGTGAGATACACCATGAAATGGCTATTGGCTGAAGCTCTTCAGAAACAGAAAACATCCTAAATGGTCAACAGCCTGACAGACACATTTCAAGGTGTTTAGACAGCTGGGACACCTTTTAATACAATTGTCTATAAGATTCACTTATCCCCAGGAGTTCTGAAATGGCCAAAATTGTTTCTGGGATTTGAGGCTTTATACAACTTGATCTGGGTGAATCTAGTAGAACAAAAAGAACGCCTCCCAACAACCTGGAAACAATTTTTAACAATTTTGTTAACTTGGGGGTCACGGAAAAACTCATGCTCTTTAATACAAACCCACTCCTGGTTAGCCATGTGCAAAGTGTTGAGAGCTGACAAGACATTCCTTTGGATGTTTAATTCATCCACTGAACACATACACGCCAAGAGCCTGCGGTATGCAAACAACGTATCTAGCCCTGAACAGGACAGATGTGTGCGGTCCCTGCCAGGGAGAGACAACAAACAACTCACCAATTACTTAGTTATAGCTGTGACACCAAAAAAACCAAACCCACTTCCACTAAGTCAATTCCAACTCATAGCAACCCTATAGGACAGAGTAGAACTGCCCTATACAGTTTCCAAGGAGCGCCTGATGGATTTGAACTGCTGATCTACTGGTTAGCAGCTGTTGCACTCAACCACTACGCCACCAGGGTTTCCAAAAACCAAACTCACTGCTGTCAATTCTGACTCATAGTCAAGGACAGAGTAGAACTGCCCCAGAGGATTTCCGAGGAGCAGCTGGCAGATTTGAGGTGCCAACCTTTTGGCTAGCAGCCTCAGCTCTTAACCACTATGCCACCAGGGCTCTGACGTAGCTGTGACAGATGCCATGAAATCAGGGCACCAGAAGTACTGTGCATCAGAGAAGGCTTCCTGGGAATAGTGAGCTGAGATGGGAAGGATACAAAGGCTACCTAGTGAAGAGTAGTTGGAAAGACTGTTCCAGGGAGAGGGAAGAACAAGTACAATGGCCCAGAGGCAGCAAGGGTCTTGGGAGCATATTCCTGGAACTGCCAGAGACCAGTGGGGCTGGGGTGAGAGAACAAAGAGGAGAGGGATAAAGGCAGGTGGTGGCTGGTAGGAACCACAGAGCTGCTGGACCTTACAGCCACCCAAGAGAAACAGGATGGCACAGAAGGTTTAAAGGGGAGAGGCTATGCGATTGACATTTCTAAGACATTTCCCGCTGCTAGGTAAAGAACAGGCTGAAGGGGAACAAGAAGGTAGACAGAAGGAGCTGCTGTTGTTATCAAGGCAAGAGATGATGAAGGCTGAGACCGGTGGTTCTCAACCAGGGCTGATTTTTATCCCCTAGGGGACATCTGGCAACGCCTGGAGACATTTTTGGTTGTCACGACTGGGGAGCTGCTACTGGTATCTAGTGGGTAGAGTCTAGGGATGCTGCCAAACATCCTATAATACATAGAAGATCATCCTTTCTCCTCCAGAACACAGATTTCCTGGCCCAAAATGTCAATAAGTACCAAATTTAAGAAACCTTGGGTTAAACCACGGTGATCATTCACTGGGGCTGGAGAGCGATGGACAGACTGAAAAGGAATTTAGGAGGTGAAACTGACAGGACTTGGTGATAGACTGGATGTGGGGCTGAGACAGCAGCAGACGGTATCAAGGATGAGTCTCAAGTTTCTCAACGATGCCAAGCAAAGTTAGGTTATGTCCAGAACTTTTCCTTCCCAGAAAGCAAAAAAAGCTTTTGCTCTGGAATGTTTTTGCTCTTAAAATCTGGTGGGTAAGTCAGGGTGGGAGACAGGCTGGAAGCAAAACTCTAAACTTACTCAAGTGCAGCATCACCAGGTCTGCTGCTGCCCAGCTGGGTTCAGAGAATTTAGAAACGCCTTTCTAGGTCCCAGTTACCTATCCTCTAACTGCTAGGCACTCTGCGTTTTAGAACTTCACTTTGGCTTTTGTTAAAACTTTTACAAATAGCTGTTTACATGGTGATGAGTAGAGTCAAAACTGTGTGGAGGAAACAAACATGTGTTTGGTTTGGGTCTATATTTCAGCCGAAATGCTTTTATCTTGTTCAGCTGATACACAAAGTGTGATAGGTGGAGCAGCAGCAACCAGGAGCTTGTCTGAAATGCAGAAGCTCGGGCACTGCCCTACCACTAAAAAACCCACTGCTGTCCAGATTCCGACTCATAGGGCCCTTATAGGACAGAGTAGAACTGCCCCATAGAGTTTCCAAGCAGCGCCTGGTGGATTCAAACTGCCGACCCTTTGGTTAGCAGGCGTAGCTCTTAACCACTACACCACCAGGGTTTCCGCCCTAGCACTACAGGATCAGAATCTCTAGGAGTTACCAGCTGCCAGTGGGTCAGCTCCAACTCATGGTGACCTCATGTGTAGGAGTAGAACTGTGTTCTATGGGGTTTTTAATGCTGTTCTTTTCAGAAATAGATCACCAGGTCTTTCTTCCACAGTGCCTCTGGGTGGACTCGAACCTCCAACCATTTAGTTAATAGTGGTACCCATTAACCATTCGCACCACGCAGGGACACCAATAGGAACTGGTGTTTTAACAAGCTCTCCAGGTGATTCCCACTACACTAAGATTTGAGAAGCCCTAATCTCGCTCACCTGTAGGTACAGCGCTGGCAAACCGAAGGTCTCAGCAGGTATCAAAAACAAACAAAAACCTCTGAGATAATTTGAATAATGCGAGATCATTTTATGGAACCAGTTCTAGGACTTGAAGAGCTGGTATCCAAATCATCTGAGTGTTTCTTATCTACTTCAGCTTGTAATAGAGAAGTAAACACTAGGGCTTATTAAAATAAAAAAAAACAGAAGTGTTGTACATGAGTTTCCAAGATATAAATCCTGCTGCCTTTTGGAAGAGAAAAAACAGTATCGAGTGGGAGCAGAGAGTCGGCCCAATGAAATAAACAAGTTCTTAAACAGCTTCCAGTGGGATGAGACTTTCTGGCTGACGCAGGAAGGGCCACGGAGAGTTAACTTCAGGGGAAGAAGAGCAAGCTTCCCTCATGTGCCTGTTGAGGCCATCCAGGGTCTGAGAGCAGAGAAAACCATCTCAGGCAGCTTTCGGGTCAGGCCCTGCTTGGATGGCCTCAAAGCTAGCACTGACATCCATAAAAGTCCCAAGCAGGGCTCCAGTCCCAGAACAAAACTTTCTCTGTAGGTTCAAAAAGCAACATCTTGTCCCTTAGCTTAATACCAGTGATTACTCTACCCGCCCCCACAACAGGGCTTCAAAAACATCCACGGTTTTGATTCAAGTATCACATTTTTGATTCTGAAAAAGCTTATCCAAACACTCCAGAATGAAAACAGAAAGGCAAGAAAAAATAATAAACCAGCTGAAAACAATGAATGATGTATAAACTCTGGGGGAGTGAATGGCTTATTTATAAATCAGCATTACTTAAAACTACGCAGGAAGTCCAGATGACAGCATAAACAGGGGGAACTTGGGAACTCCTTCACCCCAAACCTGGCGCCTTCTTGAAGCCCCAGCTTTGCCCTCAGTTTTGGTGACTCGCCTACTCACACCCGTCTTTTGAGCGCCTGTGCGGTCCCGGGTGAGCCGCGGAGCTGTAAATATTTGCCCTTCGCCCAGAGCTGGCCAGCTGCTGGGGCTGCAGCTGACAGACAGGCTGGGGGCCAGGAAGGGAGAGAGTCAGAAAACTTGCAGGCCTGGTGTGCACGCATGAGAGGGGGGATGGGAGGGGACAGGGAGAAGCAAAGCAGATGTAGGCCCTGGGGGCTCTTGGACAAATATGTACCCTTCTCAGCCATGCCATCTGGGGCAGGGCAACCAGAGTGGCAGCAGCATGGCCCATGCCCCTCCCCAGTGAGGCAGAAGCACCCAACTGTTGAAAATGTGGCCTCTGCAATCAGGGAAACCAGTGGTTCTCAGCTGGGGTGATTTTTTTCCCCCCAGAGGACACTCGGCAATGTCTAGAGGTATATCTGATTGTCACGATGGGCAGGGGGTGGGGGGGATTGATTGCTACTGGCATCTAGTGGGTAGAGACCAGGGATACTGCTGAACCACCTACAATGCACCAGACAGTCCCCCACAACATAAGCCCAAAATGTCAATAGTGCCAAGGTTAGGCACTCCGAGGTAGACCCTGAATCCTAGCCGTGCTTCAAGGCACTGCTTGAGGTGGACAAGTTATATAACCTTCCTGAGCCTGTTTCCTCATCTTGAAGGAATAAACAGATAATACATGTAAACTGCTTAGTGCAGTTGCTGGCACATAATAAACACTCAGTAAATGGCACTTGTGGTTACACTGGGAGGCAACAATAGTGGTTAAAAGCTTGAGCTGGAGAGACATGCACACGTGAGTTCAAAACCCAGCACTAGCACCTAAAAGCTCTGTGACTGTGGACACACGCTATGTTACTTGATTAAAAAGGGAACGACTAGGAAGTGCCTAGCACAGTGCCTGGAGCAAAGTAAGCACTGGCCAGCGGTGGCTGTTCTAATTATCACCATTTTTTTTTTACCAGGGCAAGGGGATGACTCCAGAGGGTGATGTCAGAAAGGACTGCAGGGCAGCACCTGAGGATTTACTCTCCACTGGGCACACTGCCAGGTCAGGTCCTTTTCAAACCTTCCCTCCTTGAACTCTGACAACCTATTTTACCTTTAGGGAGACTGAAGCACCTGGTGATTAAGTCCCAAAGTCACTCGGCTGGTTAACAGAACGCTCTGAAAACAGTTCTAATGCTAGTAGGCTCATTCTTGATTACTTTACACTGGGTGGCAGGTCCTTTAATTCCTTCTGGAATCCCTGGACGAATACTCCAAAGGGTGCCTGGCTGTGCTGTACCCTGCCCCACGCACGTCTCTACAGACCACAGTTTCCAACTTTAGAGAGATTAATTTAAGCAGCTTGCTCAAGGTCACCCAGCTAGTTGGCAGCAAAGCCCACATCTGAATCCAGCTTTTACTCCAGAGGCCTCTTTTCTGTCATCCTTAGCTCACACCACTATGGCTGTGGGTTCCTACTCTTTCTAGAATCCCTGAGGGTGCATGGATACAGTTTACCCTGTGTGTCACGTCTGCAGGGACCATGGTGTCCAACCTTAACAGAGATTAAGCAACTTCCCCAAGATCAACCAACTGGTCTGAGCAGAAAAATCTTTGAATACAGTTCTGACTCTGGAGCTGCACTCGATTCTTACTCTAAACTTCGTTGTGGATTTTTTCACTCTTCCAGAAACCCTGAAGGTATGCAGCTATACTTCACCGTGTGTCTTGTCTACAAAGACTATGGTTCCAAGCTTAGACAGGTTCAGCGACCTGCTCCTGGTGATAAAGCTGGCAAGACGAGGGAGGCAGGGATGCTCGTGGGATGCTCCTGGCATCCTTGTACCCTAAAGGACCGAGCGGGGCCCTGGGTGCCTAGGAGGGGGTCGGGGCGGGCGGCGAGCGCCTACCTTGCCGCCGGGAGGTGCGGCCACGCAGCGGCTGAGCGAGTCGAGGCGCGCACTGTACTCGGTGAACTTCTTCTGGTAGCGCAACGCCGTCATCTGCAACTCGAGCTGCGCCGCGGCCAGCTGCGCCACTAGCGACTTCTCGCGCTTGCCTGCGCGGAGCGCCTCCTTCTTGAGCGCCTTGTGCAGCGCGCCCAGGCGGGCCTGCAGCGCTCCGTTGTGCGCCCGCAGCGCCCGCGCGCAGCAGTGGCCGCCTGCGCGCTGCTCGCCGTGCGTCAGGGGCAGCCCGCAGCCCTCCTGGCAGCGGCCCACGGGCCGCGCGTCGCACGCCTCGCGCATGTGCGCTTCCACGTCGCGTCGCAGCAGCACCTGGCCGCAGCCCGGGTGGCGGCAGCGTGCGGGCGCGAAGTCGCAGCGCTCGGCGTGCTCGGGCAGCTGCTGCAGCTTGACCACCCGGCCGCAGCCGCGCGCCGCGTGCGCGCACTTGATGTCCAGCTTGAGGATGAGGCGCTTGAGCGGCAGGACGTGGTTGAGTTCCTTGGCCGACAGGCGACCGCGGCAGCGCGCAGGGCAGCTACCCTCCTGCACCACCCAGGGCAACACGCAACCGGCGCAGAAGACGTGGCCGCACGGCGTGGTCAGGGGGTCCTCCAGGACCTTGTGGCACAGCGCGCACTTCAGGTCCGGGTCCACGTCGCCGTCGAAGCGGTCCAGCTCGAAGCCCATGGTGGCGGCCGGGGCCCGGGGTCGCCGCCGGGCGGCCGGCCGCCCCCTCCCTCCCTGCGAGGCGGCCCAGACACGCCGGCTGCGCCGCCCGCTCGCTCGCTCGCTCGCTCTCCCCGGACTGAGCCTAATTGCTCCAGACTTCCTCGGAAAATGCCCGAGGAACAGGACTCCTCCGGCCGTATTTGCGCTAGCGCGAGCGCACACTCATCCTGTCTTGGCGGTCTCCCTCCCGCCCCTGCAAAAGGGAGGAGGCCGGAAGGCAAAGGAGGGTGGGGAGATCTGGAGCCTCGCCAAGGGCGACTGGCCCGCCCAGAACTTCAGCCTGAGCCCTGCTCACCGGGGCTCTTCTCCGACCTTCTGCAGTTTTTGATATAGGAGATAAAATGCCAGCCGAGAAAAGTTTACTGAGGTTGGAGCTGTGGCTGCTGCTTTCGCTCAGAAGAGTTCTCCTGGAGCCCGTGCCGGGATTGATCAAGACTGTTTACTCCCCCTTTCCCCCTTTTTTCTTTGTGACAGATTGCAAAGGGCGAAAACATTCGGGTCCCGCTCTCCTAGCACTTACGGCCGTTATTTATTTATTACCAGGGAAAGTTACCTAGCCTGCGGGACGTTCCTGCTGCAACTCCAGTTCCGATCAGAGGTTCTGCGGGCTCTGGAACAGGCGGGCGGAGGTTTCCAGGGCCCAGGACCATGCTGCGGAGGCGTGAGCTGCCCGGCCGCTGAGGGATGGGAGAGGCGGACGTGCCGGCTCGGTCCACTTCTCCCAGTACCTCGAGTGTCCGCACTGTGTGGCGCGGGCTGTGCTGGGCGCTTTTAAATTGGCCCCTTGAAAAATCATCAATACAATGCTGTGAGAGAGTGTTAGCTCCATTTACCAATTATTTTTCCGCGATTACAAAAGAAATGACGCTGAGTGGTAAAAAGTTAACTGCACAAGTCCCCGCATTATCCCCCACCATCAGGTTACCTGCGTTCCTTCAGTTTTGTTTTGTTTCCTATGTGTATACTTTGTTCTGCTTCCATTTTACCTTTGGAAGCTTAGGCCGGGAGGAGACAAAAATTTGTCTAGGATTCTGTAGAGCAGTGTTTTCTCAAATTTGAATGTCGTTTCAGATTCTGATCCAGGAGGTCTGGGGCGGAGCCTGAGAGCCTGCACGTGTAACAAGCTCCCAGGTGATGCTGGCCTGTTTTCTTCTACGCTGGGGTAGCTTTTCAGGCAGTACCGTGAGCTTGACTGGGTAGTTTTCAGCAATACTCCTGAGTGTAAAAGGAACACTCTTGGGTTTCAAACCTAGGTGGAAAATTCCTAGCATCGTCCATGGATTTGGAGATTTTTCTTTCTCCAAAGGCTCTAGACATTCCTAAGAAATGTGCAGTCAGAGTCTGTGAGAATGAAATGAAGCTATGGAATTCTCATTTGGAATCCACTGGCAGTTTCTGAAGACTGAAGTGGAAAAGTTGCAGCCCAGTGTTTTAGCATGACTCTGGGGGCCTGGAAAGTGGGATTATAACTTCCATTTTGTCTAACTGCTGTTTCTTCTCTCCTTTATGTGGCTGCTAAAACTCTGTGACCGACACTATTTAACTGCTTCATCGGAGTGAAAGGATTGCCTTGATGTCCATAATGATTATTTGTTTCAAACTGACCTTTAAAACGTTGTCATTGACTGGATTTTTTTGGCATGTTGTTGAGTTCACTAGATGACCGTCTTTAATCGGCCTTGGTGGTGTTTGTCTATTTGTAGTAGAGACTTTCTTTTAATATCTTTCATCAATTCATGCATTTCTTTGATAGCACATGGGTGGAGTATCACTGGCCAGTGTTCAGATAAGCATGTGGTAGGAATCTCCCATCAGTGTATTCATTAAGCTGCTCACAGGCTCTCAGATAATGGGTAAGAAAGAAATGCTTTCAACAAGTGTGTGGGCTTGTCAGTTTCACAGGGTGGGCCAGTGTCAACAGGGTGGTAATCTTCAAACCAAACTGGTTTTGAGAAACAGCGAAAGCTCTCAAAAGCTCATACACCATAAACGGGAAATTTGTGCTTACTTTTGGTGTACTCTTGAGAGCGGTCCCACCACCCCTTTGTGGCCCCACAGATGGCTGAACGAGGGGTTGTTGATGAAGGGCTACAGCTGAGGCTGCCGAGAGCTATAGCCTACTGCTGTGCGTTGACCTCTTTCGGCAAAAGGAAAGTCTGTTAAAACCACTCCTCTTTGGCTAATTTTAGTATTGAAATCCCTGGAGCTCAGCAAAAAATAAATAATAAACAGAACACATAACATTCTGGAGCACTGGTGGCACAGTGGTTAAGAGCTATGGTTGCCAACCAAAAAGTCAGCAGTACAAATCCACCAGCTGCTCCTTGGAAACCCCATGGGGCAGTTCTGCTCCGTACTATACAGTATCTATGAGTCAGAATCAACCATGCATATTTTCCAGTCTTTGAATGTTACAGACAGTACAACTAAGGGTCAGAAAGGCTAAGAGAGAGAACAATTTAGGGCAGGGTTTCTCAATCTCAGCACTACAGACATCTGGATCATGGGGGCTGTCCTGTGCATTAGAGGGTATTTAACAGCATCCCTGTTCTCTACCCACTAGATGCCAATAGCACAACCCCACATACCCTGTCATAACAGCCAAAAATATCTCCAGATATTGCCAAGTGTCCCTTAAGGGCAAAATTGACTCCGGTATTGAGAACCACAGTTTTTTTTGTTCATTGCCAAAGTCAGGCAGTCCTAGCGGCCCATGTCCTCTGCTGGCTGGGGAAAGACCAGGTGAACGCAGCATAGTGAGAGCAACCTGGCACTAATGGATGTGAAGAAAAACTGTGGAAGGGGGATGTTTAGTGTGATAGACCTTCCAAGAAAAGGAGCTGATTTCTCCTGACATGGATTAGGAGCTTGGTCACCTCTAGAGCATCTGGGGGTGGTGGTGGTTGTTCGCTGCCATCAGGTTGGCCCCCGACTGGACTCATTGCAACCCCATGCACAAAACACCACCTGGTCCTGTGCCATCCCCGTTATTGGTTGTAGATAGGACCATTATGATCCACAGGGTTTGCACTGGCTGATTTTTGGAAGTAGATTGCCAGGCCTTTCTTCCTAGTCCATCTTAGCCTGGAAGCTCTGCTGAAACCCGTTCAGCATCATAGCAGTATGCAAGCCTCCACTGGGGTGGGGGTGTTTCTATAGGGATGAATTCTTGTCGACAGGCGGATTGGTCACTTTGAAAACTACTCTTGCTGCCTTCCACCACTGCTCCATTTTCCCATCAGATTCTGCAATTTCTAGCCAAGATGTGGTCCCAAGCCCAACAGAAATGTGATTTTTGTATTTCCCACCATCACCCTCTAGTGTTAAACTCTGTTCTTCCGGGCCTTCCCATCAGCATGTTTAATCAGAAGATGCTAATATTAACTACCATCTACTGAGCTCAACTTGGTGCCAAGCAACCTGCTCAGCACTTGATGGGCATTATTAATCCTCACAGCACACCAGGTAGATGTGTTGTTAGCCTCTGTTCACAGATGAAGAAACTGGTTTACAAAAGTTGAACGTAAGTTATCCAAATGGCAGCTGGGAATGTAAACAGGTGGATTCCAGAACCCGCACTCATAACCACTGTTGGCATTATGCTGCCTCCTCTAGAACCCCTTCCTCGGGAGACACTACCTTACAAACAATTCCGTTCATCTCGCCACATCTCCGTCTTTACTTATCTCACTTTTCCCTGCACCAGTCCTCCACTGGCCCTAGAGACCTGATAATTTGTGGGTTCAGAACTAGAAAAAGGAAAAAAGTCAAGGTTGTTTGTTTCTTTGGTGGCTTCCCGAGGCCTAAATAAATGATGCTGAAATGGTATCATTGAATTAGATTAATCAGCATCTTTTACGAACGGGAATTGCTGCCAGAGAGCCATTCGCAAACAAGCGTGAAATATTTCAATCAGATTGTTTGTCTCCTGACAAAGTTAATGCCAAGTCATTCTGGGGGCCTGGGAGATTTGTTTGTCCTTGGGTGGAAGCTGGCAAAGAGAGGTATGTAATTTTCGATCCTGGAGACTTTAAAAGACTTGGTTGAGTAAGTCAGGCTGACCTGTCACAGTCGGGGGCATTGGGTAGAAGAACAGGGTGAGTTGGAAAAATGCTTCTTACACATTTGTGCAAAAGTCTGGTGCTGCACATTGGTGAGACCCCCTTCCCTGTCATCCACATAGGGATTACCTCCACAGCACTTGTACATCCCCTTGGGTAACATTCATCATGTTTGACATATCTTAATTTATTCAATAATTATTTATTTAGTAGCTACTAAATGCTAAGTGGAAGAAAGGCCTAGTGGTCTAAAAAAAAAAAATGGTCTACTTCTGAAAAATCAACTATTGAAAGCTCTGTGGAGCACAGTTCGAGTCTGACACACATGGCGTCTCCATGAGCTGGAATCAACTCGACGGCAACTGATTTGGCTTCTTTAGTTTGCATGCTAAGTAGGTCTACTCTAATGCCAGTGCTGCAGAGGTGAACAAGTTGGTCAGTGTCTCTGCCCTTGTGGAACCCTCTTTATAGGGGAGGAGGAGGCAAATATCAATGAACAAATACGTAACTGAGATATTTATGGAATGGGATTAAGCATACTAAAGCAGCACTACTGAGAGTGTGATCTAGGTTCCAGAAACGTGGACATCACCTGTGAGCTTGTTGGAAATACAAAATCTCAGGCCCCACCCTGGTCCTACTGAGTTAAAATCTGCATTTTAATAAGATCCCTAACTGATTTGCAAGCAACTGAAGTTGGAGAAAGGAGCCCTGGTGGCCACCAGTTCAAACTACCAGCCGCTCTGTGGGAGAAAGATGGGGCAGCTTGCTCCCAGAAAGACTACAGCCTTGGAAACCCTATGGGGCAGCTATGAGTTGGAATCGACCCAAAGACACACAACAACAACAACAAAGATAGAGAAGCACTGTTCTAAAGGACATAAACTGATGCGCTGGAGAGAAAAGAGAGGAGACCACGGCAGTCTGAGGAGGTGAGATGTGAGCGGTTACTTGAAGGGTGAGAATGAGCCAGAAGTAGTAGAAGAACATTCTAGGCAGAATCAACAGAAAGTGCCAAAATCCAGAGGGAGTCAAGGACTTGGTCTATGTCAGTACAACGGAGCACGCCTGCAGCTGGAGCAGAGTGTACAAGATAGACTCACGTAAGGGTAGAGAAGTAGGCAGGAGTCAAACATACAGGAGGCTGCAGGACATGTATGATAAGGAGTTTACACTTATTCTAAGAGTGTGTGATGGCACCGAAGAGTTTTGGGGCAGCGGTGGGATACAGCTTGATCAATGTCTTGTTTCTACTCTAGATTACCTATTAAATTTGAAGGACGATGTCTACATTCTATCCCACATGTTGAACATTTAGTAGGGACTTAAATACTTGTTGAACAAATAACTCCTCCCTCTTCCTGCCGCATCTGAATGCCTGCTTCTAGGATCCTAAACACAGGCCGGTGCTACTACCATTAGGCATATGTCTTAGGCTGGGTTCTCTAGGGAAACAAAAGCAGTCGAGTGTATAAATACATATATATAGAGAGAGAGAATTATATTAAGGAAATGGCTCACAAGGTTGTAGAGGCTAGAATGTCCCAAGTCTGTGGGTCAAGCTGGAGGCTTCTCCTGATTAATGTAGCAGCCGCAGCTGGCGAACCCAAGATCAGCAAGTCAGACGCAGGGCTCTGGCTCACAGGTTCAAAGACTGACAAATTCCAAGATCGGCAGGCAAGACAGCAGATAAGCTGCTAATTCAAGTCCCAAGAACCAAAGGTCTGATAGACAGATGTCAGCTGCAGGATCCAATGTGAGCAAAAGCCTACGAGCCTTGCCAGAATATCTACCTATACTGGATGCAGGCCATACCCCCAAGGAAACTCCCTTTCAACTGTTTGCCTACTCACAGCAGATCCCATCATGGAGGTGATCACATTATATCCAATCTCATCATGGAGGTGAGTGCCAAACTCCACCATAACTGCTAAAACAGTGAGAATCATGGCCCAGCCAAGTGGACACACAACCTTAATGATCACAGTATATATGTTACAATACATATCACATTCTCTGAAATGGGCTTCTGTGGCCTAATGAGGGTACATACCCACCATTTAGAACATTGTTTCTATGACATAATCTACTCTGAATTTTGAACAACCAGCTCCCATGTGAACAACTGAATTACCACCAAGTTGTAATTTGACAGGCTTTTGTACAGCATGTCAGATATGTACAGATTTGTATTTCGTACAGATACAAATATGATTCCACAGACTCATGACGTTGTAGACACGTGGAGCTAGAAGGGAACATCTATTTTATTTGCAAAATACTCAGCCACCATCATATAGAGAACATTAAAGATAAAAATATGAGAAAGGACAAGGACCCAGCTCTTGTCTTTAGAGAGCCGTTACTCCAGGGCTGCTCACTGGATGAGATTAGAAATAGTTTTAATGCAAAACCAAATGTGTCTCACCCAATCCAAACTAATGATTTTCAGATGAGGGAATAAAACCCCAGAGAAGTTAGGTGACTCTCAACATATATGGTGAAATATACTGTCATCAGACACCTAGATTCGGCTGCAACATAGTATAGTAAAGAAAGGATGTGGATAAGTTGAAATCGTCCTACACTGCTACTGGGATTGTAAAATGGGGCAGTCACTTTGGAAAAAAGTTTGTCCAGGTCCTCTAATGATTAAATCTAAAGTTACCATACGACCCAGCAATTCTATTTCTAAATATATATGCAAGAGAATTGAAAACATTTGTCCATATAAAAACCTGTATACAAATGTTCATAGCAGCATTACTCCTGAGAGACAAAAAGTAGAAATAACATATACGTCGATCAACTGAATAATAGATTAATAAAATATGATATATCTACACAAGAGAATATTATCCACCATAAAAAGGAATAAAGTGCTGATAGATGTTACAACATGGATGAACCTAGAAAACATTAGTCTATCTGAAAGAAGACAGACACAAAAGGCTACATATTGTATGATCCATTTATATATAGATTCTATAGAGAGAAAGATTAGTGCTTGCCAGAAGTCGAGGGAAGAGAAAAATGGGGACTAACTGCTAATGGTTATGAGGTTTCGTTCTGAGGTGATGAAAATGTTCTAAACTTAATTGTAGTGATGGTGATCTAACTCTGTGAATATATTAAAAACCACTGAATTATATACTTTAAAAAGATGAATTTTATGATATGTGAATTGTTTCTTCATAAAACTATTATAAAAAACATTAATAGGATTCTGTTAATAAGGAAGAAAGGAATGACAAATATTAGATTCACAAGTAGCACTCTGTGTGTTTCTGTATATATTCATAAATTAATTTTTTCAAAATTATATCTATTCAGCTAGGGCTCGTTTTCTCATTCATGTCGAATATAATGACTTGTATTACACCTCTTTTTGCCTGCAAGTTTCTAAAATGCATTCAAAGTGATTCAGGCATTGATTCAAAAAAAAAAAGAAAGAAAGAAAGAAAAGAATTGGCTACATCATTGAAAAGCCCAGAAAGTAAAAATGGCTTCAGGCATGGCTGAATCCAGGTGCTCAGACTGATAATCTGCACTGCATTCCTTTGAGCTGGCTGCCTTCTCAGGCAGGCTCTCCCCACATGGCTGCACAGCCAGCCTTAGCTGTCCCCGGTGTATCTCCTGAGTTCATCAACTCCAGCAGTAGGAGCATCCTTTTCCTACAAGTTTCAACAAATGCTCAGGCCATTAGGACATGATGACCCAGCTTAGGCCACACATCCCTCCTGACCAGGGAATGGGGAGGGCCTCACCCAGATCATAGGAAATGAGGGGAGAGGAGGGAGTGGTTCCCCAAAGAGCTGCCAGACAGGCAAAATACGTATGTAAAATGTAAACTACAGTCTTTTTACAGAAATTGTCACTGATTCTAAGGCAGGGGGAGCACTACCTGAAAAAACATATGCATCCATTATCTTGGACTGAAGTTCAAAACATTCCATCGGCCTGTGTAACCATTATCAGTTATATTCAAACGTGAAGCAATCATCTGTGCAGGGAACAAAAATATGCATGAGAAGGCAACATAAAGGTCTTTTTTATGTGTACATTGAAAACTTCATATGTGAAACAATATACCCTCTTCTTTCAGTTAAATCATGTGTAGATACAGTTTCCAAAGACAACATTTAAATTTTTAACGTTTAAAAAGCTTCTGTCGGAGGCGGGGCCAAGATGGCAGACTAGGTAGACGCTACCTCGGATCCCTCTTGCAACAAAGACTCAGCAAAACAAGTGAATCGATCACGTACATAACAATCTACGAACCCTGAACAACAAACACAGATTTAGAGACGGAAAAAGAACAAATACGGGGAAGCAGCGATTGTTTTCAGAGCCTGGAGCCAGCGTCCCAGTCAGGTAACCTTTGGCACCCGATTTAGGGCAGAGCCCAGGGGAGCTGACGGCGCAAACAAGGGGCCCAGCCCTACCACCCTGAACTCACCCCGGGAGGGGGCCCAGCTGGTTCACACGGGCGGCGTGGCGACGCAGCCAGTGGGAGAAGTCCCCGGGAGGCAGTGACTGCTCTTGGAGCTGGGAGAGCAGCGTCCCAGCCGGGGAATCGTGCCGCCGGGATTTTGACTGGGCGCTGGCATGGCGCAAGCACGGTGAGCTGCTCCACTCCCCTGAACTAACCCCGGGAGGGGGCCCAGCCAGTCCGCGGAGGCGGCGTGGTGACGCGGCTAGCGGAAAGAGAAGTCCCCGGGAGGCAGCGACTGATTTTGGAGCCGGGAGTAAAGCATCCCAGCAGGGGAACCTTGACGCTAGGAGTTGGATTGGCAGCCGGTGGCTTCAGAGGGCCAGACCCCCGGGGGCAATCTCCACATAGCCAGCACACATAGGCAACATGCCCCGCGGGAATCTCAGATATAATAGTCATTCCAGGCAAGACAAGCAACTCTGGCTATATTCTGAGGTGCTACTCTCCTATCTCGCTGATCCCTCCCCCACCCTCCCCAGGCGGCTTCATTAACATTGGAATTGCCTGAGCCAGAGGGAGAACGGCTCCAGCTCCATGGCGGCTTTGCTTTCCCCCCCACTTTTTTTTTTTCTTCTTTTGGTCTTTTCCTAACCCACTCTTTCGGCCTGAGAGAAGGAACAACAACACCAACAACAAAACCAAGGGACCAAAAATCCACCCCTAATTGGACTAAAAACACAGAACCAGCTACAGCCAAGCATATATGATCCAAATCTCAGACTTTCATCCTTACAGGGAACAAGGTGGCGGTTATAATCCAAAGGCAATTCTGATAGGGATCTGACTGCATTTTTTTTTTAGCGGATTTTCTGGAAAAACTAGTTTCCCAGTGATGGCTCGGAGACAGCAGTCCATATCAAACCACATAAAGAAGCAGACCATGAGAGTTTCTACAACCCCCCAAACAAAAGAATCAAAATCTTTCCCAAATGAAGACACAATCCTGGAATTATCAGATACAGAATATAAAAAACTAATTTACAGAATGCTTCAAGACATCACAAACGAAATAAGGCAAACTGCAGAAAAAGCCAAGGAACACACTGATAAAACTGTTGAAGAACTCAAAAAGATTATTCAAGAACATAGTGGAAAAATTAATAAGTTGCAAGAATCCATAGAGAGACAGCATGTAGATATCCAAAAGATTAACAATAAAATTACAGAATTAGACACCGCAATAGGAAGTCAGAGGAGCAGACTCGAGCAATTAGAATGCAGACTGGGACATCTGGAGGACCAGGGAATTAACACCAACATAGCTGAAAAAAAATCAGATAAAAGAATTTAAAAAAATGAAGAAACCCTCAGAATCATGTGGGACTCTATGAAGAAGGATAACTTGTGTGTGATTGGAGTCCCAGAACAGGGAGGGAGGACAGAAAACACAGAGAAAATAGTTGAAGAACTCCTGACAGAAAACTTCCCTGACATCATGACAGACGAAAGGATATCTATCCAAGATGCTCATCGAACCCCATTTAAGATTGATCCAAAAAGAAAAACACCAAGACATATTATCATCAAACTCGCCAAAACCAAAGATAAACAGAAAATTTGAAAAGCAGCCAGGGAGAAAAGAAAGGTTTCCTTCAAGGGAGAATCAATAAGAATAAGTTCAGACTACTCAGCAGAAACCATGCAGGCAAGAAGGGAATGGGACGACATATACAGAGCACTGAAGGAGAAGAACTGCCAGCCAAGGATCATATATCCAGCAAAACTCTCTCTGAAATATGAAGGCGAAATTAAGATATTTACAGATAAACACAAGTTTAGAGAATTTGCAAAAACCAAACCAAAGCTACAAGAAATACTAAAGGATATTGTTTGGTCAGAAAATCAATAATATCAGATATCAGCACAACACAAGGTCACAAAACAGAACATCCTGATATCGACTCAAATAGGGAAATCACAAAAACAAATTAAGATTAATTAAAAAAAAAAATACTCATAACAGGGAATCATGGAAGTCAATAGGTAAAAGATCACAATAATCAAAAAGAGGGACTAAACACAGGAGGCATTGAACTGCCATATGGAGAGTGATACAAGGCGATATAGAACAATACAAGTTAGGTTTTTACTTAGAAAAATATGGGTAAATAATAAGGTAACCACAAAGAGATATAACAACTCCATAACTCAAGATAAAAGCCAAGAAAAACGTAACGACTCAACAAACATAAAGTCAAACACTACGAAAATGAGGATCTCACAATTTACTAAGAAAAACGTCTCAGCACAAAAAAGTAAGTGGAAAAATGAAATTCTCAACAACACACATAAAAAGGCATCAAAATGACAACACTAAACACTTATTTATCTATAATTACGCTGAATGTAAACGGACTAAATGCACCAATAAAGAGACAGAGAGTCTCGGACTGGATAAAGAAACACGATCCGTCTATATGCTGCCTACAAGAGACACACCTTAGACTTAGAGACACAAACAAACTAAAACTCAAAGGATGGAAAAAAATATATCAAGCAAACAATAAGCAAAAAAGAAGAGGAGTAGCAATATTAATTTCTGACAAAATAGACTTTAGACTTAAATCCACCACAAAGGATAAAGAAGGACACTATATAATGATAAAAGGGACAATTGATCAGGAAGACATAACCATATTAAATATTTATGCACCCAATGACAGGGCTGCAAGATACATAAATCAAATTTTAACAGAATTGAAAAGTGAGATAGATACCTCCACAATTATAGTAGGAGACTTCAACACACCACTTTCGGAGAAGGACAGGACATCCAGTAAGAAACTCAATAGAGACACGGAAGATCTAATTACAACAATCAACCAACTTGACCTCATTGACTTATACAGAACTCTCCACCCAACTGCTGCAAAGTATACTTTTTTTTCTAGCGCACATGGAACATTCTCTAGAATAGACCACATATTAGGTCATAAAACAAACCTTTGCAGAGTCCAAAACATCGAAATATTACAAAGCATCTTCTCAGACCACAAGGCAATAAAACTAGAAATCAATAACAGAAAAACTAGGGAAAAGAAATCAAATACTTGGAAAATGAACAATACCCTCCTGAAAAAAGACTGGGTTATAGAAGACATTAAGGAGGGAATAAGGAAATTCATAGAATGCAACGAGAATGAAAATACTTCCTATCAAAACCTCTGGGACACAGCAAAAGCAGTGCTCAGAGGTCAATTTATATCGATAAATGCACACATACAAAAAGAAGAAAGAGCCAAAATCAGAGAACTGTCCCTACAACCTGAACAAATAGAAAGTGAGCAACAAAAGAATCCATCAGGCACCAGAAGAAAACAAATGGTAAAAATTAGAGCTGAACTAAATGAATTAGAGAACAGAAAAACAATTGAAAGAATTAACAAAGCCAAAAGCTGGTTCTTTGAAAAAATTAACAAAATTGATAAACCATTGGCTAGACTGACAAAAGAAATACAGGAAAGGAAACAAATAACCCGAATAAGAAACGAGAAGGACCACATCACAACAGAACCAACTGAAATTAAAAGAATCATATCAGATTATTATGAAAAATTGTACTCTAACAAATTTGCAAACCTAGAAGAAATGGATGAATTCCTAGAAAAACACTACCTACCTAAATTAACACATTCAGAAGTAGAACAACTAAATAGACCCATAACAAAAAAAGAGATTGAAACGGTAATCAAAAAACTCCCAACAAAAAAAAGCCCTGGCCAGGACGGCCTCACTGCAGAGTTCTACCAAACTTTCAGAGAAGAGTTAACACCACTACTACTGAAGGTATTTCAAAGCATAGAAAATGACGGAATACTGCCCAACTCATTCTATGAAGCCACCATCTCCCTGATACCAAAACCAGGTAAAGACATTACAAAAAAAGATAAGTACAGACCTATATCCCTCATGAACATAGATGCAAAAATCCTCAACAAAATTCTAGCCAATAGAATTCAACAACATATCAAAAAAATAATTCACCACGATCAAGTGGGATTTATACCAGGTATGCAAGGCTGGTTTAATATCAGAAAAACCATTAATGTAATCCATCACATAAATAAAACAAAAGACAAAAACCACATGATCTTATCAATTGATGCAGAAAAGGCATTTGACAAAGTCCAACACCCATTTATGATAAAAACTCTTACCAAAATAGGAATTGAAGGAAAATTCCTCAACATAATAAAGGGCATCTATGCAAAGCCAACAGCCAATATCACTCTAAATGGAGAGAACCTGAAAGCATTTCCCTTGAGAACGGGAACCAGACAAGGATGCCCTTTATCACCGCTCTTATTCAACACCGTGCTAGAAGTCCTAGCCAGGGCAATTAGGCTAGACAAAGAAATAAAAGGCATCCGGATTGGCAAGGAGGAAGTAAAATTATCTCTATTTGCAGATGACATGATCTTATACACAGAAAACCCTAAGGAATCCTCCAGAAAACTACTGAAACTAATCGAAGAGTTTGGCAGAGTCTCAGGTTATAAAATGAACACACAAAAATCACTTGGATTCCTCTACATCAACAAAAAGAATACTGAAGAGGAAATAAACAAATCAATACCATTCACAGTTGCCCCCAAGAAGATAAAATACTTAGGAATAAATCTTACCAAGGATGTAAAAGACCTATACAAAGAAAACTACAAAGCTCTACTACAAGAAATTCAAAAGGACCTACTTAAGTGGAAAAACATACCTTGCTCATGGATAGGAAGACTTAACATAGTAAAAATGTCTATTCTACCAAAAGCCATCTATACATATAACACACTTCCAATCCAAATTCCAATGTCATTTTTTAAGGTGATAGAGAAACAAATCACCAATTTCATATGGAAGGGAAAGAAGCCTCGGAGAAGCAAAGCATTACTGAAAAAGAAGAAGAAAGTGGGAGGCCTCACTCTACCTGATTTCAGAATCTATTATACAGCCACAGTAGTCAAAACAGCCTGGTACTGGTACAACAACAGGCACATAGACCAATGGAACAGAATTGAGAACCCAGATATAAATCCATCCACGTATGAGCAGCTGATATTTGACAAAGGACCAGTGTCAGTTAATTGGGGAAAAGATAGTCTTTTTAACAAATGGTGCTGGCATAACTGGATATCCATTTGCAAAAATATGAAACAGGACCCATACCTCACACCATGCACAAAAACTAACTCCAAGTGTATCAAAGCCCTAAACATAAAGACTAAAATGATAAAGATCATGGAAGAAAAAATAGGGACAATGTTAGGAGCCCTAATACAAGGCATAAACAGAATACAAAACATTACCAAAAATGACGAAGAGAAACCAGATAACTGGGAGCTCCTAAAAATCAAACACCTATGCTCATCTAAAGACCTCACCAAAAGAGTAAAAAGACCACCTACAGACTGGGAAAGAATTTTCAGCTATGACATCTCCGACCAGTGCCTGATCTCTAAAATCTACATGATTCTGTCAAAACTCAACCACAAAAAGACAAATAACCCAATCAAGAAGTGGGCAAAGGATATGAACACACACTTCACTAAAGAAGATATTCAGGCAGCTAACAGATACATAAGAAAACGCTCTGGATCATTAGCCATTAGAGAAATGCAAATTAAAACTACGATGAGATTCCATCTTACTCCAACAAGGCTGGCATTAATCCAAAAAACACAAAATAATAAATGTTGGAGAGGCTGCGGAGAGATTGGAACTCTTATATACTGCTGGTGGGAATGTAAAATGGTACAACCACTTTGGAAATCTATCTGGCGTTATCTTAAACAGTTAGAAATAGAACTACCATACAACCCAGAAATCCCACTCCTCGGAATATACCCTAGAGAAACAAAAGCCTTCACACAAACAGATATATGCACACCCATGTTTATTGCAGCTCTGTTTACAACAGCAAAAAGCTGGAAGCAACCAAGGTGTCCATCAACGGATGAATGGGTAAATAAATTGTGGTATATTCACACAATGGAATACTACCCATCGATAAAGAACAGTGACGAATCTGTGAAACATTTCATAACATGGAGGAACCTGGAAGGCATTATGCTGAGTGAAATGAGTCAGAGGCAAAAGGACAAATATTGTATAAGACCAGTATTATAAGATCTTGAGAAATAGTATAAACTGAGAAGAACACACACTTTTGTGGTTATGAGGAGGGGAGGGAGGGAGGGTGGGAGAGGGTTTTATATTGATTAATTAGTAGATAAAAACTGCTTTAGGTGAAGGGAAGGACAGACAACACTCAATACATGGAAGGTCAGCTCAATTGGACTGGACCAAAAGCAAAGAAGTTTCCAGGCTAAAATGAAAGCTTCGAAGGTCAGCGGAGCAAGGGCGGGGGTTTGGGGACCATGGTTTGAGGGGACTTCTAAGTCAATTGGCAAAATAATTCTATTATGAAAACATTCTGCATCCCACTTTGAAATGTGGCGCCTGGGGTCTTAAATGCTAACAAGCAGCCATCTAAGATGCATTAATTGGTCTCAACCCACCTGGAGCAAAGGAGAATGAAGAACACCAAGTTCACGTGACAACTAAGAGCCCAAGAGACAGAAACGGCCACATGAACCAGAGACCTACATCATCCTGAGACCAGAAGAACTAGTTGGTGCCCGGCCACAATCGATGACTGCCCTGACAGGGAGCACAACAGAGAACTCCTGAGGGAGCAGGAGATCAGTGGGATGCAGACCCCAAATTCTCATAAAAAGACCATACTTAATGGTCTGACTGAGACTAGAGGAATCCCGGCGGCCATGGTCCCCAAACCTTCTGTTGGCACAGGACGGGAACCATCCCCGAAGACAATTCATCAGACATGAAAGGGACTGGACAGTGGGTGGGAGAGAGATGCTGATGAAGAGTGAGCTAACAATATCAGGTGGACACTTGAGACTGTATTGGCATCTCCTGTCTGGAGGGGGGATGGGAGGATAGAGAGAGTGGGAAGCTGGCAAAATTGTCACAAAAGGAGAGACTGGAAGGGCTGACTCATTAGGGGGAGAGCAAGTGGGAGTAAGGAGTAAGATCTATATAAACTTATATGTGACAGACTGACTTGAATTGTAAACGTTCACTTGAAGCTCAATAAAAGTTAATAAAAAAAAAAAGCTTCTGTCACGTTGGCCATGTCGAGTCCCCTGGGCCTGGGACAGTGGACACTCAATAAACTTGTTGATTGGCTAGGCAGTTTGCCCAAATATTTACTGGTGCAAACACATTTTTCAGATTTCTAAGATCTCGGGGCACTTGCTCATTCCCAAGGTGAGAAAACCAAGGAAGGCGATTTGAAGAGTAAGACTTGCAGAAGATGGCTGTATCGTCACATACATATGAAAAAAAGTTGTAAAATAGTTAAAAAGAAATATTGATAAATAAAAACATAATCCCAGCGCTGGTTTCATTAATAAATCGGGAAATTTTATTTGGAAAATCTTCTCTTCCAACATTTAAGTTTCACTTTATGGCATGTCCTTTAAAATAAACAAGCTCTTTAGAGTCCTCGCAGATCCAGCCTGTGATCTAGAAACTCATTAATTTTAATTTTTCTCCTGGCACCTTCTCTGTCACTCTCATTTACTCTGTCTGTAAAGTTATGATAATAATAATTCGTGCTTACCTAACATATGGTAACAATTGCTAATTAACTAAATTTTTATATGTAGAAACCCCTAAAGTCTTTACACAGGTGTGAATTTTTTTTTTTTTTTTTAAGACTGGTGGTAAAGACAGGACTTTCTGTTTTCCAGTTGCCCTCTCCAAGGGGATGGAATTTTATAAACTGCTTCCGTGTCTCTTCCCATTGCTGACTGACCGGATAAGCAAAGCCCTACAGCGTGACAGTGTTCTCTTGACACCTAGGGCCTCAAGGAAGCAGAGCTGTGCTCGGTGTTTCATCCACGGGGACCTCTGCACAGAACAGTAGAAACCATGCTGGCACGTATCAGCAAAAAGAGGTCTGAACACAGATGATGTAAAGTTGCGGCTCTTGAAACCAGTGACTTCCAGGGTAGCCGCCCCCTCCCCCCACATGTATAACACACAATTGCTTTCATTTAACTGCCATTTGATTCTACTCCGAAAGAGGCCTGCCCTTTGTTTTTTCTTGCCATTTCTTTTTATCATTTTTACAATGAAAGAATAACTCCTATTCTTCTGGGAGGGCTTCAGGCAGAACAGTTTTGAGATGTTGGCCAACCAAGAGAAATGTGACATCACCGTTCTTTGAAATCTTGTCCCAAAACTGTGGTTTTGTTACCCAGATCAAGCAGGCACTTGGCAATGAAAGAGCTAAAACAAAACATTAACGAAAATAGTCTTACAATGGTATGGTGTTTCGAGGATAATTGTTTGTTATATTTTAACAAACAAAAGTCACTGTAACCTTTTATTCTATTTCCATTGCTCTACAGGAACAGACACAAAAAAGCTTCTAAAAAGCTGGCCCTGAGCTTCTTTTTACGAGGGTGAAAAGTGATCATGGAAAAAACTTCAGCGACAGTAGTATTTTTCTATAAAGGTAAAATGTGTCCAAATGCTGGCATACTCTCTGTAATTTTGGCATATAGCACGCTCCATCCTGACAGAATATAAAGAGCCTTAGAAGTGGAATCCAGAAAGATGAAAGAACTTGGAGGACAGTGAGTCAGTTTGTCATTGGTGGGAATCTTTGTAGTAACTTATAATTTATCTGCGGGTTGTGTAAGCTCAAAGATGAAGATAAAGCTGGAATCGGAGAGCTCGTGTTGGTTTTCTCCCTATTCTAGAACTACAGAGTTTTTGATGGTGCTTTTAACTGTAGGACGCAAGTTAAAATGTGTTTCTAACTTTTTTAATGTATGCTTTTTTCTGTTTTTCCCCAGAAGGCCAGTAACTGGCTAGCTAGAAAGGGCAATACCCAGTTTATAAATATAATGAAATGATGCGGTGATGGTCTAAGAAGTGCACACAGCTCCAGACACCAGCAAAAACGTAGGAGTGTCTTTTAGAAAAAGTCAAAAGAAGCTCCATGGTTCACGCTTTAATTGGGAATGGTGCTCCTCCCCCGCCTTCTGTGCAGAAATTTCCCCGAGAACGGACTTCTGATCTTGTTTATTGGCATTTGACAAAAATTTATTGAATTGAACAAATACTGTATACATACATATTTTACAGTTAAATGAAACCTAAGTTATTGAATAGCTCCAGTCTAGGAGCCTGGGTGGTGAAAACAGTTTCTGGTCGACTTCTAACCCTAAAGGTTGGTGGTTTGAACCCACCTGGTAGCCCTCTGGAAGAAAGGCCCGGCAATCTGCTTCTGTAAAGATACAGCCAAGAAAACCCTATGGAGTAGTTCTACTCTATAACACATGGGGTCACCACGAGTCAGGGGCCAACTTGCCTGCAGCTAACAAGAACAACATTCATCAGAAAGAATACATAGGATTGTGTCCTATGTGAGGCATTGGCAAACATTTTCTGTAAACAGCCAAATGGTAAGCATTTCAGGCTTTGCAGGCCATGTAGTCTCTATTACAACTATTCATTTCTAATGTTGTAGCAGGAAAGCAGCCATAAACAATGCATAAACAAATGAGTGTGGCTGTGTTCCAATAAAACTTTATTTTCAAAACGGCCAGATCTGGCCCTTGGACCTTAGTGTGCACACCCCTACTGTATATGAATACACTGCCTTTTTGGCAAGACAAAATCAGCTAACCTTGAGATTACAATGAGACCCAGTGATGTGGGCTTTATCATGAATAGATGCTCAAGAAGTATTTATTCAAAGGAGAATGAAGAGCCAGAAAAACCTACATTCAAAGTCTGGCTCTACCACTTATTGTTAGATCCTTGGCAAGTCACTCTTTTCACTTTAGTTTCCTCATCTGTAAGAGGCGAATGTTATTACAACCTGTTTCATAGAGTTGGTATAGGTTAAATGTGGTAACACACGTTAAGTGCCGGGCACATACTGAGTGAATAACAATGCCAAGGCTGAGTGAATGGCCAGATAGATGGTAAGTGCGATAGTGGACTGGCCCTGCTGATGCTTCCCGGAGTTTCTCCCACAAACCAGGTCCAGAGTCTCTGCCCTGGGGTCCTAGACTTTAAGGAGCATATGCATGTGTGTAGGGACTAGCAATATGGAGGGATAATTCTCTTGCTGTGGAACTGATTTCAACTCATGGCAATCCCATGTGTGTCAGAATAGAGCTATGATCCATAGGGTTTTCAATGGCTGATATTTCAAATATACATCACCAGGCCTTACCTCTGGGTGGACTCGAACCTCCAACCTTTTGGTTATCAGCTGAGCACATTAACCTTTTCACTACCCAAGCTTCTGTGGAGGGATAGATGAAGTGATACTAAAAAGCAGTTTGCTGGAAAACCTTACCAGAAAGAAATGAGAGGTTAAAAGACAAGGTCATACCTTAGCCACATATGAGTCATCTCTCTCGGAGTTATTTATTATTCTGTGAATTAGCCAGTTAGACACTATAACATTTTTGACAACAAAACAAATGAAGATGCAAGGAATGTGATAATCTCTCTCTCTAGAAAAAATTGTGCCAATACTCTTTCGGGCAAATCCTTGAAAGTGAGTGACTGGGCAGCACTGTCTCTCAAGATCAAATGCATCCACCATGCTAAACACAAAATCGAAGGCACTTTGCAGGAACCGTATTTAGGAGATTGTCAATTAAGATGCCTACATCACTGGAAACCCAGTTTAAAATAAGGGCAACATTCGTTCGTCCTGTGTTGACAGAGACCAGAGGCAGAAATAGGAGAGCCGTTTGTCTGAAGGAGTCATAAGGTCAAGTTCTATTCACCTCTCAATCCCTAAGATTGAGCCTGGTCCCTGGCATACAGTAGATTCTCAACAGATGCCCATGGCATTGTTGACTGGAAGAAAAGAAGCTGCCGCGGCTTTCTCCAGTTTCCAATGGAACAGACACAGAGGTCTGGAGCATTCTGCCGTTCAAAGCCCTTTCACAGCACTGCAGGGCATACTGGAGACAGCAACTGATTGCATCATATTATATCTTGGCATAATTATATCGTAGGCTTTTGTCTCACTTGGTGCCAGTCAGTCTCAAGACACATGCCACTTTCTTGCTTTGCTTATGCTAACTGCTGGGGTTGCCCACTCAGTACAATGGGACTTGTTGTGAGCTTCGTGCCTTGAGTCATGTAGGCCCAGACTTCCATGCCTGGGAGAACCAGAATGGCCCCAGAATTCCCCCAGAGAAGATGATGAACAATAGGCATTTGAGTCCAGAAGGAAGAAGAGGGAAGTTGGGGCTGGATCAGCTTCCCAGTGTGGTTAAAGGTAGTGACAGAAAGGGATTTCTGGTTTTATTTTAATTTTTAAAAACTTACTGTTAATAAAACTGATTTTTTTTTCAACTTCTGAAAAAGGAGTTAAACCTTAGGGTACTGTAGGTTCTCCCCTCTAAATCTCTCTCTGTAATCCTCCTTCCACCACCTTCCTAATTCAGGCCACCATCCCTCTTACCTAGGTGATGGCAACATTTTCCAAAGTAGTCTGCCACATTCATGCCTGCCTTTCCCAGAGGGATCTTTTTAAAATGGAAAAATGGTCCAGAACAACTCCTGCTTAAAACTGTTCAATGGCTTTCTGTTTCTCTTAAGATAAAAATTGTAATCCTTCACTTCACTTCACTTCATCTGTAAGAGTGGGCATGACCTCACTCTGCCTCCTGTGTCAGCCTTATTTTGTGATCCTCTCCCTAGTCCTGTACTCCAGTTATTGAAGACACTGCCAGTTGTTCCCTAGTTGTCATGTGCATGCGAAAGCTGGAAAATGAGAAAAAGGAAGACTGAAGACGAAACAACACATTTGAATCCTAGTGTGGGCAAAGAATATTGAAAATACTGTGCACTGCCAGGAGAATGAACAAATCAGCCTGAGGGGAAGTATAGCCACAATGCTTCTTGGGAGTAAGGATGGCGAGACTTTGTCTTCCTTACTTTGGACACATCATTAGGAGGAACCAATTGCTGGAGAAGGACATCATCGTTGGTAAAGTAGAGGATCAGCTGAAAAGGGGGTGACCCTCAATGAGATAAATTGACACAATAGCTGCAACGATGGGTTCAAACACAGCAACAATGGTAAGGACGGCAGAGGACCAGGCTACGTCTTGTTCTGCTATATATTAGGTCACTATTAGTCGGAGCCGACTCCATGGCCCCTCACAACAACAACGATCTATTCATCCTTGTGTAAAGAAAGAAAAAACAAAATAACAAAAACCCTGAGCTTTTTCTGAGCCCATGACTGCCCAGCCAAGAAGTACATTTCTCAGCCTTTCAGAGTTCTGGCTGGTAAGACACACGTTGAAGTGCCCTATCACTGTACCCTAAGAACAACTTCTATGTTATCCTGTAACAGGAACTACTCCTGCCCTCCACTTCCGCTCTTACCCCTCCTGCCCACTACCATGCAGACTAAGCACATTTGAACAGGCTGCATCCAAACTAAAGCCTGCAGGCCAACTCCAGTCCACCACCTGTTGATGTAAATAAAGTCTTATTGAAACAGTCATGCAGATTCACTTAACGTGTTCTCTATGGCTGCTTTCTTGCTACAATGTCAAAGCTGAGTCTTTGTCACAGAGACCAAATGGCTACAGTGTTGAAGTATTTCTCATCTGGCCCTTTAAGGAAAAGTTTGTTGATCCCTACCCTAGGGGATGCAGAACAACAAGATAAAAGGAACTTGGGTTTGTGATGCTATAAAGCTGACCCTATCAGCCACATCAGCTCACATTCAGGCTGTTACATATAAAAATAAAGAAGCGTATCTTGTTTAACCTTCTGTATTTGAGTCTTTTGTTTAAAAGATTTCTCAGTCTCAACATTATTGATATTTTGAGTCTAATAATTCTTTGTGTAGGGGACTGTCCTGTTCATTACAGGATGTCTACCAATATCCCTGGCCCCTACCCACTAAATACCAATAGCTCATACCCCCACCCCAGTTGTGACAACCAAAAATGTCTCCAGGTATTTCCAATGTTCCCTGGGGGGCAAAAATCACACCCTCCCCACCCCCCTGCCTCCCATTGAGAATCACTGGTTAGAGCAACTTAACAAGCTATGCTAAGCATCTTCCTCTCTCCTTAAACACGCCAGACCTTCTCCATCACCACTACGGACTCATACTTACTGTTTCCTCTGGCAAAAATCCTCCCCCACCCCACCTTCATATAGCTATCTCCTATGTAATTTTAATATATTCGTGTCAACATCTCCTCCTCAGAGAAACCCTCTGATGTTGTTGTTGTTGTGTTCCTTTGAGTCCATTCCAACTCCTAGAAACCCAATAGCAACCCTCAAGGACAGAGTAAAACTGCCCCATAGGATTTCCTAGACTGTAATCTTTATGGAAGCAGATAATCAGAACTCTCTTCCATGGAGCCACTGGTAGGTTCAAACTATGGACTTTTTGGTTAGCAGAGCGCTTAATTATTGCACCACCAGGACTCACAACTCTCTGCCCTCCGTAATTAACACATGATTATTTACACACATGCATGTATCTATGTGTGTTTGTGTGTGTGTGTATGCTTACCCTCTATCTCACTCACTACCCAGATAAAGGCAGGGAGCAAATATGTCTTGTTCCCCATTCATGGAAACCCTGGTGGAGTAGTGGTTAAGTGCTACGGCTGCTAACCAAAGGGTCGGCAGTTCAAATCTGCCAGGCACTCCTTGGAAACTCTATGGGGTGGTTCTACTCTGTCCTATAGGGTCGCTGTGAGTTGGAATCGACTCGATGGCACTGGGTTTTTTTTTTTTATGGTTTTCCACTCATAGACACACATAAGGGCACTTTGTACACGGTGGTTGACTGGCTTACTGAGTCGACATCATGATTGCAAGAGACTAGTAATGACAGAGGAGGCAAACATGGGTCTCGCTATGGTTCTGACTCGAGGGACAAGGGGTTATTTATACTGCTGATTAGAGAATAAAGGAAAAGCAGCCAGGGAGAAACAGGTTTTTCTCACTTCCCAGCCCCAGAATTTCCATAAACCAAGGACCCTGCCTTCCTTCCACAGCAGCCCAAACATCTGCTAAATTAGTGTATTTCAGAGCAACATATGGATTTGTACTTTGCCTTTGGTTTTGAAATCTTTAGCATTTTAACCCTGAACTTTTCAGGCTAAGCTGTATGTGATATGATTTATTAACTCTGTATTACCATCTTTTAAGTAAAAGTTGAAAATAATCCCTGTGATCACATTTTAAATTCAGATGCCGATAAATATGTGCCTCGTACATTCACCAGCCCCTCCAGTCACCTGAGCTAAGAGATTAAAAACTCAGACACATCTCTGTGCTGCCTTAGCACCAGGCCATAAGGAGAGACGTGTGTGGTCCACTTCATTCCTTCATATTACTCTCTCTTTCTCTCTTGTCAACTAGAGTTTGTTTTCTGTCTCAATCCCTCTCTTCAGACTTCTGTGCCTGCAAAGCAAAAACCTCTTCTTTGAGAACCTTAGAATTCTATAAGTGAACATACATGCTGGTTGAGAAGCATCTTTCTCAGTAGAACATATCCTCTGTGCACCTGCGTCTGTATGATGTGCGTGTTTTGTGTGTGTGTGGCGGGGGATAATGGTTGCAAGAGTTGTTTTACCAACATACCAAGTGCATGTATTTTGTAGTCAAATATGGTTTCAAAACCCAGTCCCAACAGTTATTAGGATGCTAGAATGACTGTAAACAAATTACATAATCTCTCTGAGCCTTCGTTTGCTCCTCTTTTACATGGGTCCCTAGGTGGTGCAAACAGTTAATGCCCTTGGCTGCTAACCTAAAGGTTGGAAGTTCAAGTCCACCTAGAAGCACCTCAGAAGAAAAGTCTTGTGATCTACTTCTGAAAAAATCAGCCATTGAAAACACTATGGAGCACAATTGTACTCTGACACATATAGGGTCACCATGAGTAGAACTAACTCGAAAGCCCAAAGAACTAATGGACCACAACTATCACAGCTTCCACAAGACTGAGTCCAGCACAACTAGATGGTACCCGGCTACCACCACTGATTGCTCTGACAGGGATTACAGTAGAGGGTCCTGGACAGAGCTGGAGAAAAACGTAGAACAAAATTCAAACTCACAAAAAAAGACTAGACTCACTGGTCTGACAGAGACTGAAGAAACCCCAAGAGTATGCCCTGCAGACATCCTTTTAACTCTATACTGATATTATTCCTGAGGTTCACCCTTCAGCGAAAGATTAGACAGGCCCATAAAATAATAATACACACAGCTCAACCATGTATACAAGACTAAATGGGGGCACACCAGCCCAGAGGCAAGGACCAGAAGGCAGGAGGGGACAGGAAAGCTGGACAAATGGAAATGGGGAACCTAAGGTTGAGGAGGGGAGAGTGTTGACACATCGCAGGGTTGGCAACCAATGTCACAAAACAATATGTGTATTGTTTAATGAGAAACTAATTTGCTCTATAAGACTTCATCTAAAGCACGCACACATAAAAGACTTGTACAGGCAAAAAAAAAAAAGAGAATTAACTCGAAGGCATCTAGTAATGATGCTTACTTCCAGCTGGTGTTGTTTGGACTGAATAAAGTAATATACATAATGCATGTAACACAGTGCCTTCCATCCCACCCATTTACTGAAAGTTAGCTATTTTTTTTAAACAATACTTTATTATTTTAGATGACAGTTTACACAGCAAATTAGGTTCTCATTTAATGTTTTTTATATAAATCGTTCTGTGAGATTGGTTACATTTTCCACAATGTGTCAGCATTCTCATTTCTATTCTGTTTGTTTTGTTTCCATTAATCTAGCTTACCTTCTCATCTTTGCTTTAGGGTAAATGCTGGCTGTTTGGTCTTGTATAATTGATTGTTTACAGGAGCACATTCCTAACAGATGATATTATTTGTTTTGTAAGCCAATCTAGTATTTGGCTGAAAGACGAAGAGGCTTCAGTTCCAAGTTAAAAGGGTATCCTTAGGGTGATAGTCTCGGGGGTTCCTCTAGTCTCTATCAGTCCAGTAAGTCTGGTCTTTTTTAGCAATTTGAAGTTCGTTCTACGTTTTTTCTCCCATTCTATCTGGGACCTTCCATTTTGTTCCTGGTCAATCGGTTGGTAGTGGTAGCCGGGCACCATCTAGTTCTTCTGGTCTCAGGTTAGAAGTAGCCATGGTTCGTGTGGGCTCTTGGTCCTGTAGGCTATTCATTCTCTTTTGCTCCAGATGAGAAGAGACTACTGTATCTTAGACGACCACTGACAAGCCTTTAAGATCCCAGACACTACTCACCAAACTAGGATGTAGAACATGATCTTTATGAACTATGTTATGTCAGAGGAATGAGTTGTCTTACGAGACTATGCTCCCAAGCCTTTTAACCCAGTAAACCTATCCTACGAGGTGTTTGGCTATGTCTAGGAGATTTCTGTAACTATGCCCCCATGTGCTTTATTATATATATATGAATTTATATGCGGTACACACAAACATGTAGGCACATATGCCTACAAATGTAGCTATATATACATGTGCCCACATATACCTTCCTGTACACATATAGCATACATATCTTCCTATGAAACCACATATATATCTTTTAGTTGTTATTACTGTTGTTGCAAAATTGTATAGGTTAAAACATTTACTGTAATTGTCCTTTATTCTCGCAAACTTCTCTGTGTCTTTGTTTACCTTGGTCAAGCCGTGCTGACTTCTCCCATGTTGTGTAATGCCTTTGCTATCACCAGAAATAATAAGTGTCTACTATAGGGTCGCTATGAGTTGGAACTGACTCAATGGCTCCTAAAAAGAACAACAGCTATCTAGAAAGAGATTGCCTCTTCCTCTCCCTCCCTCCCCTGGTAACCATCAAAGAACACTGTTTTCTGTGTTCATACCTATTCTTGACTTTTTATAAAAGTGAGGCCATACAGTATTTGCCCTTTAATGATTGACTTATCTCCCTCAGCATAATGTCCTCGAGATTTATCCACGTTATGTTTCTTGGACTCCTCACTATTCTTTACAGTGTATAGTATTCCATTGTATGTGTGTCCCACAATTTGTTTATCTATTCATCTGTCTATGGGCACTTAGGTTGTTTCCATCTTTTTACTATTGTGAATAAATACATGAGTAAGAAACACACTTTTATGGTGATTAGCCACCATAATTTTTAGTGCTTTTTTTGTTTTAGTAGTTTAGCATACCTAACTAACACAACTTCTTTCTTTGCTTTAAGGAACAAAAATTGCCCCTTGCTAGCCTAACCAGCTGAAAAGAAGCCCCCAGATGGCACAAGTAAATGGAAAATGGATCCTGCACCTCCACAAAATAAACTTGTACGTAATTCTGAAACAAAATTAATTCAAACATGACTTATTAGACATGGCTGCTACTTCAAATTGTTTATATCTCATTCCTTTCCCTTCCAAAAAAAAAAAAAATCAGCTCAATATGAAAAGATAGCAGACCATGCTAATAATATTTCAGACTCTGAAAGTTGTTCTGAACAATAATGATTTCAAATAACAGGAGAAGAGAATGAAGTGTATGAATTTTTAAACACTCATTTGCTTCTTTTTTCTTTGGCCTGGATTGTTTCTCATTTTCTTCAGTCACACTTTGTTCAGTTGAGTGTCTGGCTTTCTGGGCAGGCATATCTTTAATGAATTTTCCAGGTGATGTTGAAATCCAGAGTAATTAAGTGACTTCTGGAAGGTTACAGTCAATGGTGTAGTGATGGATCTGCAGCCCCCTCTCCTTCACCTCTAGGCTTCCTCCCACCTGCTCCCACCAACACGAGCAAAAACAGAGCTGAGGTGATTTTCTTGGGAAATGAGCAGAGAAGCTTTTTTTTTTTTAACCTTAACATGAACCTTCCTACTCACCATTCCTAAACCATTACATTTTACAAGTTTGGAAATTCGTATCGGAAACTCCAAATCCTGAAAGCATAAAGGTAAAGAAAGACCTTTCATAAAGTTGGTGCCTTTCAGATATTCCCAGGCAATTGCACACGTACCCTCTGCTTTCTCCTCTTTGCTTTGTGCTTGAGAGGAGAGAGAAGGGGCAAGTGCAGGGGAATTAAAATGCAGACGTGGCACCTAGTTACGCTCCCTGTGGTTCTGGCTTTATTCTTTTATAGGGAGGGCTCAGAAGAGAAACAATAGCTAGTACATAAGCCTAATTACTCAGTGTGCCACTTGCAGGCTGCAGCCCGACCTCGCATTGATTTAGTGCTTTTGAATGGAGCATATAGAGTACAGCTAAGACTCATTACTACAATTGCTGTTTCCAAGCTGTCACGCCCACGCGGAAACCTTGGGTCAGGCTCCCTTTTCTAAAGTTATAAATATTTCACCTAGCTCAAAACCCTTTGCCAGCAAGCTTAGAAATGGACTTGTAAGCATTGTCTTTCAAATTTATTTCTTATCAGTTCTTTTGAATAAGGAACATTCAAAGAATCTTTATCAGGGCCCAGGCCTCTGACCCTGATAGAAGTGTCAGACCTTGGCCTTGAGTTAGGGGCAAGACGTAAAGCTGGCTCTTGAATACCGTAAATATCATAATGTCACCCTTTTCTCTCTGTCTGTCTACTTGTGCCCTCACTTCTTTGAGGACAGGAATCCTGGCCTCTTCATTGTGGGGTTATCCTGCCACAGCCTGTCTTCCTCTACTGGCTGCCTACTAAAGGTGAAGCAACTTTTATGGTGATGGTCTTGTGAGACAAAGGGAAATTTCAGATGGCTAAACGTTTTAAACGTGGTCAAAGCATTTCAGAGCAGGAAGTGATCTATAAAGATGGCTGCTGCTTTTCCTGGCCCAGTATCTATATTCTCTCCTTGAAGCAACATGTTGATTTTTTCCTTTGAGGCATTATATGCCCTTTTTCAGGCCAAGTTGTTGCTGTTGTTAGGTGCCGTAGAGTTGGTTCTGACTCGTAGTGACCCTATGTACAACAGAACAAAACACCGCCCAGTCCTGCGCCAGCCCCACTGTCATTGTTATGCTTTAGCCTATTGTCGCAGCCACTGTGTCAATCCATCTCATCAAGGGTCTCTCTCTTTTTTGCTGACCTTCTACTTTACCAAGCATGATGTCCTTCTCCAGGGATTGATCCCTCCCGATAACATGTCCAAAGTATGTGAGACGTAATCTTACCATCCTTGCTTCTAAGGGGCATTCTGGTTGTACTTCTTCCAAGACAGATTTATTTGTTCTTTTTGCAGTCAATGGTACATTTAATATTCTTCATCAACACCATAACTCAAAGGCATCAATTTTTCTTCAGTCTTCTTTATTTATTGTCCAGCTTTTGCATGCATATGAGATCACTGAAAACACCACGGCTTGGGTCAGGTGCACCTTAGTCTTCAAGGTGACATCTTTGCTTCTTAACACTTTAAAGAGATCTTTTGCAGCAGATTGGCCCAATGCAATGTGTTGTTTGATTTCTTGACTGCTGCTTCCGTAAGTGTTGACTGTGGATCTAAGTAAAACGGAATCCTTGCCAACTTCAGTCTTTTCTCCATTTGTCGTGATGTTGCTTATTGGTTCAGTTGTAAGGATTTTTGTTTTCTTTACGTTGAGGTGTAATCCATACTGTGGATTACACTGTGGTCTTTGATCTTCATCAGTAAGTGCTTCAAGTCCTCTTCACTTTCAGCAAGGAAGGTTGTGTCATCCGCGTAAAGCAGGTTGTAGAGGAGGTCATTGTCCCCATCTCTGTGACGGAGAGATGGGCATGGGACTCAGACTTGGCCAATCAGCATATTCTGGGCCCAGTGACTAGTGTTGGGCACGTGACTCAAGGTGTTAAAATCAGAAGAAATACATGAATTTTTCTACAACTATTGGAATGGACAAGTTCTCTTTAATGCCATATTTGCTAACTAGAAGAAGGTAAGTCTGGCCCTCTTGGCACCAAGTAGAGAGATGGCCTAGAATGAAGCCAACACAGAGGAAAAGCCAAGAAATAATAAGTGACTGAGTCCTGGAGACATATATGATTCCCTGGATCCAGCTGTGCCTGAAGGCATACCAACGCTTGGCCTTGACAGATATGTGAACCAATAATTCCTCTTGAGGCTTAATATAATTTAATGTAGTTTCTGTCATGTGTGACTAAAAGACTTTATTAAAATAAGGCCAGAGTGACTATATTCAATGGTTTTCAACATGAAGGGTCATGGAGAGGGAGAAAACTGCTGAAGCTCCTTTCTTTTGTCTCTCTATAGTGTCTCATTCATGCATATGACTTTAAAAATCTTCTGTATTGTAATGTCTCCAGAATTTATATGTGCTGCCAAGATTTCTCCTCAGTGCTGTATCTAAATTTTTCCTAATGTGTTTACCAGGATGATCAGAAACATCTCAAATGTTACATTTCCAAAATTGAACTCTTGCTGTCTTTCTCCCATATACATTATTTCCTTGGTCACCCTCATGTGTATATATACAAAAGTACATACACATAGGAATGAATATACACAGGGGTGAATATACATGGTGGTGAATATACACAGGGAGTGAATATACTTGAGTGTGAATATACACGGGGGTAAACGTACACAGGGGTGAATATACATGGGTGAATATGCACAGGGGTGAATATACATGGGTGAATATACACGGAACAAATATTCATGGGTGAATATACACGGGTGAATATAAACAGATGAATATAGACAGGAATGTATAGAGCCATTGCCTTCTGTTCAGTTGCCCCTAACAAACAGGGTAGACAGCTTTGATCCTTCTCTCTCCTTCACTTCCCACATTCAAGCCGTCAGCATGTCCTGTCTGTTCTACCTCTACAGCATATCTCAAATCTTCAGACTTCTCTCCATCTCCACTGCCTCCACCCTGCTTCAAGGATCACCAGCTCTCTCCATGATTATTACAGCATAATTATTCCAATCCATTCTCTACACCATGTCATTAAAAATGGATTTCATTGTCATGTCATACCACTGCCTAAAACACTTCAATAGCTTTGTATTGGACATGGAACTAACTCCTCACTGTGGCTTGAACAGCTTTGTATGCTATGCACCTCGTTACCTACCAACTTGCTTACCACACTCAGCTTCAAGAGTCTTTTCTTGGTGTCCAGGACATGGAGGTATAAATGGTTGGCGCCTGCCATATTTCCCTCTATTTAGAATGCTTTTTCTCCTCCTCCAGCTCCTCACACGACTGTCCTCTTTGTCCCTTCAGGCCCCAGCTTGAATACGAGGCCATCTCTGAACACAGGTCATTCTCCATCTCAACACGCCATTCATTTTCTCAACCTATTTCCACATTTCAAAACTACTTACTTATTGGTACCCTTATTTACTATCTGACTCACTACTAAACCAAACCACATGGCAGGCACCTGATAAACAAAATAGAATGAAACAGAGTTCTGTGAATCCATGTGTAGACAAGGCATTGTCTACAGACAGAATCAATAACATGTGCTGTACATACACAGGCTCTTTGTCAAATGTTTGCATATGCCATTGTGAGTAGTAAGACACAAATTCATTTACAATGTTAATGAATTCATACTGGCTTTTTGTCTTGAGGTATTTTCTCAATGCAGGGTGTCTGAAAGTATGTTTGGGCTCCACTGAAAAATTATATGGGGCCCTCCTGAAAGGGCTTACTGGTTAAAAATATTTAAATGAGATTTGCCCTGGTTCTATCTCCTGACAACCAAACAAAAAACTAAACTCGTTGTCATCAGGTCAATTCTGACTTACTAGTGACCCTATAGGACAGAGTGGAACTGCCCATAACGTTTCCAGGGAGTAGCTGGTGGATTCCCACTGCCAACCTTTTAGTTAGCAACCATAGCTCTTAACCACTGTGCCACCTGACAACCAGGCCCTGGTAACTTGTATAGGACCACCCCACTCTCAGGCTGTTCCTCAGATTTAATGTTAAAAATTCTTCCTCATTAGGGCCTTCACTCTTGAGACACTCTAATTTTGGGATGGCCAAAAAATAAGGGAGGTATGTCTCCAAGGAATGAAAAAATTACAGATTTAGTGAGAAAGTATAATAGACCATAAACCTGAGAGGAGGCTACAGATAGTTTCAGCACTAACTCAGTTACCTACTTCTAGACTTCCAGAATTGGAGGAAGTCTAGGAATAGGTGGGATTTCAGGACTGGCTCACTCCACAGTTCAACAGTATCATGATGGATCTGAGTTCTTTCCATCTCTCTGCTTTGCCATCTTCAAGACTGGCTTTTAATTTATGCCATTTGTAGTATCTTTCTTCTTACTTTCCATTCCTCCATCCCTCCTTTCTTCTCTGATTTTCTTCATCTTTCCTTCCTCCCTGCTTCCCTGCCTTCTTTTTCTTTTTATGCACACAGAGAAATATTGACTGTAATTATTGCAAAATGTTAATAAAGGCTATTTATGGGGATTTTTGAGTGATTTTTTTTTTTGTAAAACTTAGAAATTTAAATAACTATATTAATTTTATCTACTCCCAAATTGCTTTTTTTTCTTTTTTAAAGATGGCGTAGGTCCCCATTATAAAAAAGATTGGGAACTATTGACTTAGTTTAACATTCCCACTTGACAGGTGAGGAAATTGAGGCTTGAGAGAATTTCACTGGATACAGCATTGAGAAGAAAGAATAGGTGAAGAGACCTTCTGCTGCCTTGTGTAATAATGTCCATGATGTAGTTAGGTCTCCTAAATTTTGGGATTAATTGATTCCTGAATCAAAATTTTCTAAGCATTCTGAGCCAGGTAAGAAAGGAGGAGTGGGAGGGAAAGGAGGGGACCAAGAACAAGATTTAGTCAAACGACTGGTTGCTGGAGGCATAGCTCCTGAGAGATTGACAGACAGAAAAACACAGACTTCTGTATTAATTCACCCTCAGTTGTTAGCAGTTACCAAGAATAAAACCAGGTCACTGAACTCACAAATGATGGGGAGGAAAAAATTTGTATTCCAAGCCATGTAAAGTTGTACGGGTGTGGGGTAGTCTTTCTCTGAGGAGGTGATATTGAAGTGTATACTTTAATGAGGTGAACAAGAGAGATTTAAGGGTACATTTCAGCTATGTTGCACCAAAAGGCCCAGAGTTTTTATTTATTGGTTTGTTTGTATATCTTGATTGGGGGGAAAATGAAATTTTTCACACTGTTAGAGAACAAATAGAATTGCTTCTTAATGCTTCATAATTCACGTAGCTAATTTGTGTTCTTTTGAACATTTTACTACATTCCTGGTAAATTGTGGGATTGGAAACATATAAATCCTGCTCCCTGACCTACCCTGACACTTTATTTTTAGTCAAACTAAATATATTATTGTTATCTAGAACTATGCTGTCCAAAATGGTGGCCTCTAGTCACATATGGCTATTGAACTTTTTAAATATTTTATTGAGTTTTTGGCAAAAGTTTGCACAGTAAATTAAGTTCTGGTTTAACAATTTCTGGACATATTGTTCAGTGACATTAGTTACACTGTCCACATTGCATCAACATTCTTATTATTTCCATTCTGGCTGTTCTATTTCCATTATCCTTGGTTTGATGTCCCCTCTGACCTTCTCATTTTTGCTTTAGGGTTAATGTTGAGAGTTTGGTCTCAGATAAATGAATTTTTTTTTTTTAAATGAAAGGAGGACAGTACTCAAGGGGTGATATTGTTTGTTTTATAAGCCAATCTGTTCTTTAGTTGAAAGGTGACTGCTGGGAGTAGTTTCAGTTCAAAGCTTAAAGGGTATCTCAGGGCAATAGTCTTGGGAGTTCCCCAGGTCCCTGCTGGCCTAGTAAGTGTGGCCTTCTTGCTTTACTTTTTTAAGATTTTGAGTTTTGTTCTACAACTTTCTCCCATTCTATCTGTGAACTTCTATTGTGGCCCTGGCCAGAACAGTCAGTAATGGTAGCTGGGCATCATCTAGCTTTTCTGGTCTCTGGATAGGTGAGGCCCCGGTTTGTGTAGGCAGTTGGTCCTGTAGGCTGTTTTTTTCTCTGAGTTTTTGGTGTCCTTCAATCTCTTTTGCTCCAGACAAGCAGAGACCAATAGTTGTATCTTAGATAGCTGCCTGTAACGTTTTAAGACCCCAGACACTACTCACCAAACTAGGATGTAGAACATAAATTTTATAGACTATGTTGTGCCAATTGACTGAGATGTCTCAGAAGTCTACGGTTGTAAGTTTTAAAACCCAGTAAACCACTCCTGTGAGGTGTTTGGCTATGTCTGGGAGGTATCAGTGACTGTGCCCCTTATGTGCCTTATCATACATATGAATGTATGTGCAGCACTCAGAAACATGTATATAGATAGGCCTACAGATACACCTATATATGCTTCCATTTACACACATGTATACCTTCCTATGGAAACCCTGGTGGCGTAGCGGTTAAGTGCTACAGCTGCTAACCAAAAGGTCAGCAGTTCAAATCTACCAGGCACAGCTTGGAAACCCAATGGGGCAGTTTTACCTTGTCCTATAGGGTCGCTATGAGTCAGAATTGACTCGACAGCGATAGGTTTTTGGTATACCTTCCTATACACATATATGCATACATATCTACCTACATAACCATTCATGTGTATTTTGGTTGTTACTGCTGTTGTTGCCTATTGTACATGGTTATAGAATTACCAGTAATGTCCCTTAGTCTTGTGTATTTCTTAGTGTTATCTCTTACCTTGGCTAAGTTGTGCTCACTTTACCGGCATTTGGTATTGCCTTTCCTGTCACCGAAACTAACAAGTGTCTAATGTCTAGATAGCGATTCCCTATCCCTTCCTCTCCTAACCTTGGTAACCACCAAAGAATGCTGATTTCTACATGTATACCTGTTTGTATCTTTTTATAGACGTGGGATCATACAATATTTGTCCTTATGTGCTTGACTTATTTCACTCAGCATAATGTCCTCTAGATTCATCTATGTTACGTTTTGTGGACTCATCATTATTCTTTATAGCTACGTAGTATTCTACTGTATGTATATACCACATTTTTTTTATCCATTCATCCAGTGATGTGTGCTTAGGTTGTTTCCATCTTTTTGTTATTGTAAAGACTGCTGCAATGAATATAGGTGTACATATGCCTATTCATGTCACTGCTATTAGATCCCTAGGATATATAACTAGGAGTGGGATTGCTGAATCCTAGGATGTTTCTATGTCTAGCTTTTTGAGGATGCTCCTTGCTGTTTTCCACAGTGGTTGTACCATTTTACATTCCCAACAGCAGTGGATAAGTGTTCCAATCTCCTCACTACCTTGTCAGCATTTGTTTTCTGTTTTTTTGATCAGTGACATTTTTGCAGGGGTGAGATGGTATCTCATCATAGTTGTGATGGCTGACGATTGTGAGCATCTTTTCATGTGTTTGTTGGCCTCTTCAATGTCCTCTTTGGTGAAGTATCTGTTCATGTCCCTTTCCCATTTTTTGATTGGATTGTCTTTTTGTTGCTAAGTTGTTGAAGTTATCTATACATTTTAGAGATTAGACCCTTATGAAATATCATTCCCAAAGATTTTTTCCCAGTCTATAGGTTCTCTTTTTACTCTTTTGATAAAATTGTTTTGGTGAGCATAAATATTTAATTTTTAGTAGGTTCCAGTTATCTAATTTGCCTTCTGTTGTTTGCACATTTGTAGTTGTGTTTGGTAATGTATAACTGAAAATAATTAGGTCTCATAGTTTTGTCCCTGTACTATCTTCCAGGGACTTTATAGTTTTAGCTTTAACTTTTAGGTCTTTGAGCCATTGTGAGTTAGTTTTTGTGTATGGTATTAGGTATGGGTCCTGTTTCATTTCTTTGCAAACTGATGTCCAGTTTTGCCAGCACCATTTGTTAAAGAGCCTGTTTCTTCCCCCATTGAATGGACTTGACCCCTTGTCAAAAATCAGCCACCCAGAGATGGATGGATTTACTTCTGGGTTCTCAATTCTACTCCATTGGTCCACGCGTCTGTCATTGAACCAGTACCAGGCTGTTTGATTACTGTGGTGGTATAACACGGCTATTGAATTCTTGAAATATGCCTAGTCTGAGAATGTGCTGTAACTATAAAATACATACCGGATTTGGAAGTCTTAGTATGAAAAAAAAAAAGAAGGTATCTCATCAACTATTTCTTTTATTTTGATTACATAACAAAACTACAATATTTTGAATCTACTAGGTTAAACAGAATATATTAATAATTTCACCTGCTTTTACATTTTAAAACATAGCTACCAGAAAATTTTAACTTATGTATGTGGCTTGCATTATATTTACATTGGACAGTGCTGTTCTGGAAACATTATGAAGCTCAAGTCACTTCCCAATGGCAATAATGATAAACGGTATTCTAGATGGGTGTGAGAGTTACTGTTCACCCTTCAAGAACTAATTTATTTCCAGAGCAACAGAGATACAGCAATGGCCACACTAATAATGATATCAGTACACACTAGTGCTTATTGATTTTACTATTAATATTATGGCCATTGCTGCTACAACCACTCTAACTCTCCAAATATTGCCAACCTCACCACTGCTACTAAAACCAACACCCTCATTTTCAGAGTGCCCGATACAGAGTCTGATCCTACTTTACACACATCATTTCTGATCCTCACAAGCAGCCTGCAAGTGTACTTGTTTTTCTCACCATTTACAGAAGAAGAAACAGAGGTTCAGGGTGATGAGTTACTTGTGGTAATTCGCACCGGGACTAACTGGTAAACAGGGGACCAAACCCAGGTCTCTACCCTCCTCCTCTTCTCACTCACTGCTGCCTCTCTAATATTTGGCTTTGGGCCATTCACAAGTGTCCCATTGTTGACAGTGGTTTGTCAAGAGCCAATCTAACAAAACAGTGCTGCTGACAGTAAGTTAATAAATGTGTTTCCTACCCACTTAACAGTGAACACAGAGCCAAGGTAAACCATCTGAGCTTTTCCAGAGGGTCCTGAAAGAATAGGAGAGTCAAAGGAACAGGCCACTGGAGATATTTGTGTAGAAGCACCTAGAGGTGCTTTTGCCACAAATGTCTTTGTCTGCTCTCTTTGTGAAGAAGTTTGATCCTATAGCCAATAATAAAACCAATTTCTAAATTCTGCCTTTCCAAAGTGAATGTGGGCATAAGGTTCTATTTCTTTGAGCACATGTTCTCCAACTCTGTGCTTGCTCATTTTTTCTCATCTTTTAATTCTCAATTTAAATATCACCTCCTCAGGGATGTCTTCTCTGATTCCTTTATCTAAAGAGCCCCTCTCTGTTTTCCCTCTCTCAGTTCCTTGTTTGTTTTATTCATAGCTATTATCACCATTATAATTAGTTCAATTTTTCCCGTTGATCTTCCCAAAAGTTAAGCTCTATGAGAGCTCATTGGCATATCTGTAGCCTTTACCTCAGTGCCTGAAATGTAGTTGGTGCTCAATAAAGATCTGACAAGTGAATGAATGATTCTAACATACTTCCTTCCCTTTACCTTAAAAGAATGGCTGTATTTTTATCTGGTAAAATATTCTATTATAATATAATTTAAAATAACGACGTAGCTCCACCAACAATAATTTGGTGACTAATGACTTCAATGGAGTGCAGTGGTCGAGAGCTCGCCTGCTAACCAAAAGGTCTGTAGTTCGAATCCACTAGCTGCTCCTTGGAAACCCTATGGGTTAATTCTAGACTGTCCTGTAGGGTCGCTATGGATTGGAATTGACTCAATTGCAATCGGCGTGTGTGTGTATGTGTGTGTATAGTCACCCCAATACTACTACCAGGCACCAAAGGACCTAGCTGTGTTATTTCCTATCAGTGTGAACTTGGGCAAGTCGTTTACCCTTTCTGAGCCTCAATTTTCTCACCCGTAAAATAATAATATTAGTTGGGAGGATTATATAGATAATGCTATAGAAGTATTTAGTGAACTCTTTAGTGCTATGCCAAGTAATGGGTTTTAATTTCAATATGCTGTATATCAGAAAAGGAGCCCTAGTGATGCAGTGGTTAAAGCACTCAGTTGCTAATCAAAATGTCAGCAGTTCAAAGTCACCAGCCACTCCTCAGGAGAAAAATGTGGTAGTCTCTTCTTTAAATAGTCTGGAAACCCTACGGGACAGTTCTACTCTGTCCTATAAGGTCACTGTGACTCAGTGGCAATGGCCACATCAAAAGGCAGAACTTCAAGATGTTGTTGTAACCCTGTGTCTTAGGTTGGTCCCCAGAAGCAGGGCCTTAGATGAGGATTTGTGTGAAAGCGAAAGGAAGTGTTTTCAGGAAAAAACAGTGGAGGAGTGGGGGTTGTGTAAAACAGGGAAGATGAGGAGGCCAGATAAGGAGGCATTATGAAGCACAGTCCCATGGAAGGTATCTTTGACTGAGTCCCACAGGGGAACTCTGGACACAGAGTGGCTCATGCCTGAGAGTTACTCCAGTCCAGGGTGAGGGAAGTCAGGTGCTGTTGAGCTCATTCCCAACCACGTGTGTTAGGCTTTCAATGCCTGATTTTCGGAAGTGGCTCACCAGGACTTTCTTCCGAGGTGCCTCTGGGGGGAACTTGAACCCCCCCTTTTGGTTAGCAGCCAAATCCACTAACCACTTGCACTACCCAAGGACTCCAGGGGACGGAACTAGATTGTCGATAGCCCTACATCCATCAGTCAGTAGTTAAGAGCTCTCCCCCTAGGAATGGGGTGCAGAAATTCTCAGACACTTCAGCTCTTTTGCACCCAAGCAGAGCAGGCTCCGGTGGCCTGAGGGCAGGGCTCCACAAAGAGCCACAGGTGCTGGTTGTTGGGTAAGTGAGCACACCATGAACCAGCGTGCACAAAAATGGGAAAGAGATGGAGGGGATAGTGGATGTAGACAGAACGCAGCCTACACACCAGGAAATACCTACCCCAATCATAGACTATTCTAAGGGCCAATGCCAGTTTCCATTGAGTTGACACTGACCCACGATGACCCCAAATGTGTCACAGTAGAACTGTGCTCCATAGTGTGTTCAACTGCTGATTTTTCAGCAGTAAATCACCAAGGCTTTCTTCTGACGTGCCTTTTGGTTGACGTGCATCTCCAACCCTTAACTTAGCAGCCTAACACATTAACCGTTTGCACCACCCAGGGACTTCGCACTGGCGACAGGGCTCACCTTTATGAGTTAAGATGAGATTTGTTTACACTGTTACCTTGTACTTATGGAGCCTTTTTCTTTCCTCTTTGAAGTGTTTTACATATAACTCATGCTCAAGGGTAACTGGGAGCAGGCTTGGTGGGGTCACGTGCGAACCATAAACAAGTACATTTTCAAGGGCAGTAGGTTAAATAAAGGAAAGAGGTTCACTGGTTTTACAACCATGAGTGGTTTGTATTTTTCAATAAGCCAAACCCCTCAGAAGACATGGCTGAATGGGCAAAGAACCCTCTCGGGGAAATTCATGCTTTTACGGTTTTAGTTTCTTTGGGGTGAAGGTGAAAATGCAAACCATGGCTCAAAACTACCCATTTCATCATGACCCCTCAAAATATGCGCAGGAATCTGTGAAGGAGAAGACATTTTATAAAACATGCTCTGAAAGTATTGCTTACATTTGAATTGTAGGTGTTGCTTTTCACAGTCGATTCTACCTCTCTAGAATCATGCAGGCTCCTTTGCAGGACTGCTACTGTTTTTCTGTCTATCCACCGAAATGCTCCAACTTCAGTGACTGTCAACACTGGCCCACAGGAACACTGCAGGTTTAGAAGGAGCGGTCATTTTATTAGCTCCAGGCTGGCTCTGAAGTGGAAAGAGACCTCTCTTTTTCCCTCTGTCTTAGTTATCTACAAATGCTGTAACTGCGTGGCTTTAACAGACAGACCTTTTTCCTTGGTTCCTCAGTGATGTGGCTTGGCATCTCTCTTTCCCCATCTCTGCTTCCCTCTCTTCTTTAATCTGCTCCTTTTTTTTTTTTTTAATATCTCAAAGGAGACTGACTCAAACACACCCTTCACTAGTACTGTCTCATTACCATAACAAAGAAAATCCATAAAACAAAACCAAACCCATTGCCGAGTCAATTTGGACTCATAGCAACACTTTAGGAAAACAATAGAATTGCCTCACAGAGTTTCCGAGGTGGGTTTGAACTGCCAATATTTTGGTTAGCAGCCTGAGCTCTTCATCACTATGCCACCTGGGCTCATAATAAAGAAAAGCCATTCCCAAATGTAATTATCACCACAGGTATTATTAAAAAAAAAAAACCAAACCCACTGCCGGTGAGTCGATTCTGACTCATAGCAACCTCATAGGACAGAGTACAACTGCCCCATAGGGTTTCCAAGGCTGTAAATCTTTTTTTTGATCATACATGATTTAAACATCTAAAGAACGAGTCATGGCAATATATGCTTTATTTGCATGCCTATTTTTCCCACTTGTATCTTCTGTTGGTTGATGGCTTGCCGCAGGAGGAGGTCAGGATAGCTGTCTCTTGCACCCCAAATCTTCTATTTCTCTTTTACTTCCCTTTGCTTGGGGACACTGTTTCTCAGTCCTCCATTGTACCTCCAGTTCTGTGGAGTAACCTGGAATTGCAGAACCATCCAGTTCTTTCTTGCCTGTGGATCAAAGGCACTAAAACGAATCTGCACACAGAGTGGGGAGGAAACCCTCAGTGTAAAAGAGTTCTTTACAACCCTTTACAAATTCTCTCTTTGTCTCATATTTACACATTCTAAACCCCTGTCTCAGAAGCATTGTCAGAAAAGGACCAAAAATGTGCTGCTGACCGGGTTATAACTCTGGGTGGATCCTATTTGGTACTTACTGGGTTAGAGGATTTCAAAGATCAGTGAAAATCCTAAACTGGTCAGAATCTAAAGGTTTTCAAAACTCCCTTCACTTGGTCTGAGAGTGAAAATGATACTTACTAGATCAGTATTTACTGAGCCCTTTAGCATTGCCAGGTGTTGCAGGTAGGGAGTATGACTTTGTTCTGTTCTGTGATGCTTTTCGTCATATGATAATCAAACCCTCACTCCTTCTAAGATACTATTTCTTCTCCTCTGTTTCTTGCTTTTTTTTAATATTTTATTGTGCTTTAAGTGAAAGTTTACAAGTCAGGTCAGCCTCTCATATAAAACCTTATATACACCTTGCTAAATATATATATATATATATATATATATATATATATGTATTCCTAGTTGCTCTCCCCCTATTGAGACAGCACATTCCTTCTCTCCACCCTGTGTTTCCCTGTCCATTTCACCAGCTTCTGTCCCCCTCTGCCTTCTCATCTCCCTTCCAGACAGGAGCTGCCCACATAGTCTCATGTGTCTACTTGATCCAAGAAGCCCACTCCTCACCAGTATCATTTCCTGTCTTATAGTCCAGTCCAATCTCTGTCTGAAGAGTTGGCTTCAGGAATGGTTCCTATCTTGGGCTAACAGAAGGGCTGGGACCATGACCATTAAGTCTGGCCTTTTTATGAGAATTTGGGGTCTGCATCCCACTGCTCTCCTGCTCCCTCAGGGGTTCTCTATTATGTTCCCCATCAGAGCAGTCATCGGTTGTAGCGGGGCACCATCTAGTTCTTCTGGCCTTAGGCTGATGTAGTCTCTGATTTATGTGGCCCATTCTGACTCTTGGGCTCATAATTACCTTGTGTCTTTGGTATTCTTCATTCTCCTTTGCTCCATGTGGGTTGAGACCAATTGTTGCATCTTAGATGGCTGCTTGCTAGCGTTTAAGACCCCAGATGCCACTCTCCAAAATGGGATGCAGAATGTTTTCTTAATAGTTTCTATTATGCCAATTGACCTAGATGTCCCCTGAAACCCTCGTCCCCAAACCCCTGCCCCTGCTACGCTGCCCTTCGAAGCTCTCGGTTTATTAAGGAAACTGCTTTTGGTTTTATTCCAGTTGTGCTGACCTCTCCTGTATTTTGTGTTGTCCTTCCCTTCACCTAAATTAATTCTTGTCTGCTATCTAATTAGTGAATCTCCCTCTCCCTCCCTCCCTGCCCCCTCTCCTAACCATCAAAGAACATTTTCTTCTCTGTTTAAACTATTTCTTGAGTTCTTATAATAGTGGTCTCATACTTGTCCTTTTGCAGCTGATTAGTTTCACCCAGCATAATGCCTTCCAGGTTCCTCCACGTTATGAAATGTTTCACAGGTTCATCGTTGTTCCTTATCGATGCATAGTATTCCATTGTGTGAATATACCGTCATTTATTTATCCATTCATCTGTTGATGGGAACCTTCGTTGCTTCCATCTTTTAGCTATTGTAAACAGTGCTGCAATGAACATGGGTTGCATGTATCTGTTCGTGTGACGGCTCTTACTTCTCTAAGATATATTCCAAGGAGTGGGATTGCTGGATCGTAGGGTAGTTCTAATTCTAGCTTTTTAAGGAAGCACCAAATCCATTTCCAAAGAGGTTGTACCATTTTACGTTCCCAGCAGCAGTGTGTAAGTGTTTCACTCTCTCCACAACCTCTCCACCATTTAGTATTTTGTGTGTTTGGATTAATGCCAGCCTTGTTGGAGTGAGATGGAATCTCATTGTAGTTTTGATTTGCATTTCTCTAACGGCTAATGATCGTGAGCATTTCCTCATGTATCTGTTAGCTACCTGAATGTCTTCTTTAGTGAAGTGCCTGTTCATATCCTTTGCCCATTTTTTAATTGGGTTATTTGTCTTTTTGTTGTGGAGTTTTTGCAGTAACATGTAGATTTTAGAGATCAGATGCTGATTGGAAATGTCACAGCTAAAAAAATTTTTCCCAGTCTGTAGGTAATCTTTTTACTCTTTTGGTGAAGTCTTTGGACGAACATAGGTGTTTGACTTTTGGGAGTTCTCAGTTATCTAATTTCTCTTTTGCTGTTTGTGCAGTTCTAGTAATGTTTTGTATATTGTTTATGCCATGTATTAAGGCTCCTAGCTTTGTTAGTATTTTTTCTTCCATGAACGCTATCATTTTAGATTTTATATTTAGGTCTTTGATCCATTTTGAGTTAGTTTTTGTGCATGGTGTGAGGTATGGGCCTTGTTTCATTTTTTTGCAGATGGATACCCAGTTATGCCAGCACCATTTGTTAAAGAGACTGTCTTTTCCCCATTTAACAGACTTTGGGCCTTTGTCAAATATCAGCTGCTCATATGTGGATGGATTTATGTCTGGATTCTCAATTCTGTTCCATTTGTCTATGTATCTGTTGTTGTAGCAGTACCAGGCTGTTTTGACTACTGTGGTGGTATATGTTCTAAAATCAGGTAGTGTGAGGCCTCCCACTTTATTCTTCTTTTTCAGTAATGCTTTACTTGTCTGGGACCTCTTTCCCTTCCATATGAAGTTGATAATTTGTTTCTCCATCTCATCAAAAAATGTCACTGATATTTGGATGGGGATTGCATTGTATCTATAGATGGCTTTGGGCAGAATAGACATTTTTACAATGTTAAGTCTTCCTATCCATGAGCAAGGTATGTTTTTCCACTTATGTAGGTCACTTTTGGTTTCTTGCAGTAGTGCCTTGTAGTTTTCCTTGTATAGGTCTTTTACATCTCCGTTTAAATTTATTCCTAAGTACTTTAATCTTCTTAGGGGCTATTGTAGATGGTATTGATTCGGCGGTTTCCTCTTCATCTCTGTCTTTGTTGATGTAGGGGAATCCAACTGATTTATGTATGTTTATCTTGTATCCTGATGCTCTGCTGAACTCTTCTATCAGTTTCAGTAGTTTTCTTGAGGATTCTTTAGGGTTTTCTGTGTATAAGATCATGTCATCTGCAAACAGAGATACTTTTACTTCTTCTTTGCCAATTTGGATGCACTTTATTTCTTTATCTAGCCTAATAACTCTGTCTAGGACCTCCAGCACAATGTTGAATAAGGGTGGTGATAAAGGGCATCCTTGTCTGGTTCCTGTTCTCAGTGGGAATGGTTTCAGTCTCTCTCCATTTAGGATGGTATTGGCTGTTGGCTTTGTATAAATGCCTTTATTATGTTGAGGAATTTTCCTTCTGTTCCTATTTTGCTGAGAGTTTTTATCATGAATGGGTTTTGGACTTTTTCAAATGCCTTTTCTGCATCAATTGATAAGATCATATCGTTCTTGTCTTTTGTTTTATTTATGTGGTGGATTACATTGATTGTTTTTCTAATGTTGAACCATCCCTGCATACCTGGTATGAATCCCACTTGGTCGTGGTGAATTATTTTTTTGATATGTTGTTGAATTCTATTGGGTAGAATTTTGTTGAGGATTTTTGCCTCTAAGTTCATGAGGGATATTGGTCAGTAATTTTCTTTTTTTGTGAAGTCTTTACCTGGTTTTGGTATCTGGGTTATGCTGGCTTCATAGAATGAGTTTGGGAGTATTCCATCCTTTTCTATACTCTGAAATTTACCTTTAGTAGTAGTGGTGTTAACTTTTCTCTGAAAGTTTGGTAGAATTCTCCAGAGGAGCCATCAGGGCCTGGGCTTTTCTTTATTGGGAGTTTTTTGATTAATTTTTCAATCTCTTCTTTTGTTATAGGTTTATTTTGTTGTTCGGTCTCTGTTTATTAGTTTAGGTAGGTAGTGCCTTTCTAGAAATTTGTCCATTTCTTATAGATTTTCAAATTTGTTAGAGTACAACTTCTCATAGTACTCTGTTATGATTCTTTTAATTTCAGTTGGGTATGCCGTGATATCACCCATCTTATTTCTTATTCGAGTTATTTGCTTCATCTCCTGTTTTTCTTTTGTCAGTCTGGCCAATGGTTTATAGATTTTGTTAATCTTTCCAAAAAATCTGCTTTTAGTCTTGTTAACTCTTTCAATTGTCTTTCTGTTCTCTATTTCATTTAATTCTGTTCTAATTTTTATTATTTGCTTTCTTCTGGTGCGTGAAGTTTTCTTTGGTTGCTCTCTTTCTATTTGTTCAAATTGTAGGGATAATTCTTCGATTTTGGTCCTTTTTTCTTTTTGTGCGTGTGCATTTATTGATATAAATTGACCTCTGAGCACTGCTTTCACTGTGTTCCAAAGGTTTTGATAGGAAGTGTTTTCACTGTCATTGGATTCTATGAATTTCTTTATTCTGTCCTTAATTTGTTCTATAATTCAATTGTTTTTGAGCAAAGTGTTGTTCAGTTTCCATGTGTTTGATTTCTTTTCCCTGATTTTCCTGTTATTGACTTCTAATTTTATGGCTTTACGGTCAGAAAAGATGCTTCGTAATATTTCGATGTTTTCGATTCTGTTAAGGCTTGCTTTATGGCCTAATATGTGGTCTATTCTAGAGAATGTTCCATGTGCACTAGAAAAGAAAGTATACTTGGATTCCATTGGGTGGAGTGTTGTGTATATGTCTATGAGGTCAAGTTGGTTAATTGTGGCATTTAGCTGTTCGTGTCTTCATTGAGCTTCTTTCCAGATGTTCTGTCCTTCACTGAAAGTGGTGTGTTCAAGTCTCCTACTATTATTGTGGAGCTGTCTATCTTATTTTTCAATGCTGTTAGAATTTGTTTGATGTATCTTGAAACCTTGCATTGGGTGCATAAATATTTAATATGGTGATATCCTCCTGGTATATTGTCTCTAATCATTATATAGTGTCCTTCCTTATCCTTTGTGGTAGATTTAAGTTTGAAGTCTGTTTTGTCAGAAATTAGCACAGACACTCCTGCTCCGTTTTGATTGTTGTTTGCTTGATATATTTTTTTCCATCCTTTGAATTTTAGTTTGTTTGTGTCTTTAAGTCTAAGGTGTGTCTCTTGTAGGCATCATATAGATAGCGCATTTTTTTTATCCACTCTGCTCCTGTCTCTTTATTGGTGCATTTAGTCCATTTACATTCAGCTTGATTATAGATAGGTATGAGTTTAGTTCTGTCATTTTGATGCTTTTTTTGTATGTTGTTGACAGTTTCATTTTTCCACTTACTTTTTTGTGCTGAGAAGTTTTTCTTTGTAAATTGTGTGTTCCTCTTTTCATTGTAGTGGATTTTGTTTTTGCTGAGTCTTTATGGTGTTCTTGTTTTTTATTTTGAAGTGTAGGATTGTTAGTTTTCTTTGTGGTTACCTTGATATTTACCCTTATTTTTCTAAGTTAAACCTAACTTGTGTCTCCCTATATTGCCTTGATTTCCTCTCCATATGGAAGATCTATGCCTACTTCATTTAGTCCCTCTTTATTGATTATTGTCATCTTTTACATAATGACATCACTGATTCCCTGTTTTGAGCATTTTTTTTGTCTTTATTTATTTTTGTGATTTCCCTATCTGAGTTGACATCTGGTTGCTCTGTTTTGTGTTCTAGTGTTGGGTTGATATCTGATATTATTGATTTTCTAACCAGAGAATTCCCTTTAGTATTTCTTGCAGTTTTGGTTTGGTTTTTGCAAATTCCCTAAGCTTCTGTTTATCTGTAAATGTCTTAATTTTGCCTTCATATTTAAGAGGCAGTTTTGGTGAATATATGATTCTTGGATGGCAATTTTTCTCCTTCAGTGCTTTATATATGTCATCCCATTGCCTTCTTGCCTGCATGGTTTCTGCTGAGTAGTCCAAACTTATTCTTATTGATTCTCTTTTGTAGGTGACTTTTCGCTTATCCCTGGCTGCTCTTAAAATTTTCTCTTTATCTTTGGTTTTGGCAAGTTTGATGATAATGTGCCTTAGTGACTTTCTTTTGGGATCTATCTTATATGGGGTTTGATGAGCATCTTGGATAGATACCCTTTCATCTTTCACCATGTCAGGGAAGTTTTCTGCCAACAAATCTTCAACAATTCTCTCTGTATTTTCTGTTATCCCTCTCTATTCTGGTATTCCAATCACTCGGACATTATGCTTCTTGATAGAGTCCCACATGATTCTTAGGGTTTCTTCATTTTTTTAAAATCTTTAATATGATTTTTCTTCGAATATATTGTTGCCAAGTGTTTTATCTGCATTCTCACTAATTCTGCATTCCAGTTCCTCAGTTCTGCTCCTCTGACTTTCTATTGAGTTGTATAATTGTGTAATTTTATTTTTAAACATCTGAATTTCGGATTGCTGTCTCCCTATGGATTCTTGCAGTATATTAAATTTTTCATTATGTTCTTGAATAATCTTTTTAATTTCTTCAACTGCTTTATTTGTACGGTCCTTGGCTTTTTCTGTGTGTTGCCTGATGTTGTTCCTGATATCTTGAAGAGTTCTGTATATTAACGTTTTGTATTCTACATCTGGTATTTCCAGGAATACATTTTCATCTGGGAGAGTCCTTGATTCTGTTTTGGAGTTTGTTGAAGCAGTCATGGTCTGCTTCTTTATGTGATTTGACATTGACTGTTGTCTCCAAACCATCTATAAGTTATTGTACTAATTTATTTTATGTTTGCTCACTGTGTCCTAGAATCTTACTTTGTTTTCTTTTGATATACCCCAATAGGCTATTAGAGTGAGCTAACTTGATTATTGCAGCCTTTGAAGCACTAGAGTCCTGTTTTCAGATGGCTAGAGGTGTTACCAGGTATATGAGCCTGGGAGTCCATTCAATATTCTTGTATAGATTCAGCTCAGGTGTCCTGATAGTCAGTTATACAGTGTGTGGTGTAGCCTCTCACTTCCTATCTAAGGGGAGCAGTGGTGATGGGTGTATGCACAGGGTTCTGGTAGCAGCAGGGGGTCACATGAGGAACGCAGGGCACTGACAGTCTTCCCCCAAGTGTCAGTGAGAAAGGAGTGTCCCTGTTCTTTAGAGTACTCTGGTGGGTGTGCTCTGCAGCTGTACCTTAGGCACCCACTGCTTATACCTGTAAGGACTGGTAGGCACCACTATTCTTAGACTCCTTTCGCGGGTGGCTGTGTGACATGGATGGAGCCTTCAGTCCTCAGGTCCCTGCTGTGGGTAGGTGAAGGCCTTGTTTAATAGGCAGAGTAATATCAGACCTCCAAAACCTGCCTCTCCACGGTACAGCTGAAACAGTTACACTCAGACCTCAAACAGTTTTGCCCTTGCAGAATAATAGCCACCTGGATCCATGCAGGGGTCAAAGACAAAGTCTGTGGATCACTTGTGCCTGGATTGGAGCTGATTCTGCTCTGAGCTTCCAGATTAGGGGAGTCAGCAGAGTATTTTTCCCCTGTTTGTTAATTTTTTCCTTCTCCCAGGCCAGGAGAATGGCTCAGGAAGCACAGCAGGTCCTATCTCAGGGCCAAAGAAATCAACTGTTTATGAAGCCAGCTGGGGCAGAGGGAGGAGGGATCAGATAGATAAGAGAGAGTTCTTTCAAAAGAAGGAGCTATTAGATCCACACGTGGTAAATTAGACAAATTCACTTATCTTGTGCTGAGAGTGCTGTCTTATCTCAGATTCTAGAGGCATGTGTAGCCTGTGTACACTGGCTGGGTCCCGCCGCGATTGCTGCAGGGGGTTAGGGCTGTGTCCCACGTTTGCCTTCTTTTGTTGAAGCAGCCACTTTCTAAACGCTGTGGCCAGCCCCACTGTTGACCCACCACTGGGTCAAGGGTATGCCACTCTGGTTGCCTTCTTTCACTGAAGCTGCTGTGTCCCAGGGAACTACCATCAGCCCTGCCGCAGTCACTTCAAGTAATGCTCCAAGAAATCAGAGCTTTGGCACTGCGCGGGCTCAGGAACTTGTTGCTGCTTCTGTCTGCACCGTTTCTCCCTCCCCCGTCACTCAGACTGATTTCTTAATTTTGCCTTTGATGCTCAGTGTTCCTAGCTTGTCATATATATAATTGATTCGCTTGTTTTTTGGGGGTCTTTGTTGTAAGAGGGATCAGCGGAAGCTTCTGACTAGTTCGCCATCTTGGCCCCATCTCAAGGCTGTAAATCTTTATGAAAGCAGATTGGCACATCTTTCTCCCGCAGAGCAACTGGTGGATTTGAACTGCCAAACTCAGGGTTAGCAGCCAAGCTCTTTAAACACTGTGCCACCAGGGCTTAGGATTTACAGCACATATTTGGGGGGCACACAATTCAATCCATAATACCTACGCTCTGTGGAAGCATCATGGCTTAGCAGAAAGAGCCCTGGTTTGGACCCAGGGAAAATTCAGCTGCATGACCTGGGCCAAGGGTTGGCAAACTATGGCCCATGGGACAAATTCTTTCTGCTGTCTGCTTTTGTGCAACCCATAAACTAAGAATAGATTTTACATGTTTAAATGGTCAAAAAGAAATGAAAAGAAGAATTGTAGTTCATATCCTATGAATGTTACATAAAATTAAACTTTCAGTGTCTATACATAAAGCTTTATTGGAACACAGCAATGCCCAACCACTGTTTTATCTATGGTTGCTTGTGTGCTACAACAGCAGATTGACATAATTACGACAGAGACTTTGTGGCCCGCAAAGCCAAAAATACTTACATCTGGCACTTTATAGGAAAAGTTTGCTGACCCCTTATTCAGGGGAATGTAATTCCCTGAGCTTTACTTTTTTAATCTCTAACACAGGACAATAATGGTACCTACCTCCCAGGTGTGCTGGTTTATGATGCAATGTCCTATATGGGGAAACCCTGGTGGCGCAGTTGTTAAGTGCTAGGGCTGCTTACCAAAACGTCAGCAGTTCACATCCACTAGGCGCTCCTTGGAAATGCTATGGGGCAGTTCTACTCTGTCTTATATGGTTGCTATGCGTTGGAATCGACTCAATGGCGATGGGTTTTTTTGTCCTATACGGACAAGAGTGCAGACTCCAAGACCAGACTAATAGGATTCAAACCCTGGCTTTGCTACTTACTAACTGGGTAGCTTTGGGCAAGTTACTTCATCTCTTGGTGCCTTGGTTTCCACTTTGATAAAATGGGGATAATGAGTTTAGTACACTTGCAGCAGTTAGAAAAGTGACTGGCACATATTAAGTGCTGTGTAACTGTTAGCTATTGCTACCCTCGCAGGGCTGCAGTGAGGAGAAACACTCACATTGATGGAAAAGACAGAAAGATGAAATAATGGTCTCTGTTCAGAATGTCCCAGATGCTCCTCCTTTCACAGTAAAGACCCTCACTATGGTGTCCAAAGAGCAGGACTCTGGGACCACACTAACCAGTTGCCCTTGAGTTGACTCAGACTCATGGTGACCCTATGTATGTCAGAGTAGAACTGTGTTCCATTTTCAATGGTTGATTTTTCAGAAGTAGGTTGCCAGGACTTTCTTCCAAGGTGCCTCTGGGGAGACTCGAACCACTAATCTTTTGGTTAGCAGCCAAACATATTAATCATTTGTCCCACTCAGGGATTCCACTGCCCAAGTGTAATTCCTGGCCCCTTCATTCACTAGTCATGTGACTTTGAGCACATTACTTAACCTCGTTCTGCCTCAATTTCATTATCTATAAAATGTGGGTGATCAAAATAACAACTACCTTGTAGGGTTGTTGTGGGGAGTAAGTGAGTTTCAATGTGTGTAAAGGACTTGGAACAGTGCCTAGCACAGAGTACGCATTTCGAAAATGTTATTTAGTGTTACTTATGTTTCTGAATACTATTAAAATAAATACAACAACCGCCTAAAATCGTCTGTCATATGTGTACCATGGTTTGGGAAACATTGACTTTGGGGGATAAACACTGACTTTAGGGAATGGGCTTTGCTGACAGATGGATGGAAGAAGTTTTTGGATGTGGAAGGAGAACAGGGAATATTGTTCACAGGCATCTAGCTTGTCTCTGCCCTTTTAAAGGTCAGAATCTACCCCAAAATAACCTGAGAACAGTAGAAACCCTGTCCATGAATATTGGTTAGCTGTCTCTAGACTTTGGTGGTACTGTATATCCCATCTCTTGTTGTGACCTGCTGGTCCATGATCATGCCTTTTTTGTGTGATGTGACCGTGACAAGGTCAAACAATCTGGACAAGCCACCTCCTGTTTCTCAGCTACTGTCAGTGTTGCTCCAACCTTTGTTTTGGGAAAGCTTTTCAGGCTCCACTTCTGCCCTCTCTCAGACACAGTCCTGGCCCAAGCCCGCTTGCCAGATCACTGACATTCTGGCTGCACAGCATCTGAATATTCTATTCTGGGGGCTTTCACAGGTGGAAAGCAAGGCCTACTTCTCGCTAAGAAAGCTCAGGGGGTGAGATGCATATCCCTTCCTTCTTCCTTTTCTCTAGCAAGGAGAGCCAGGCTTCATGATTCTACCACTGTCAGTTAGGTGCTGAAGTCCAGGACTTTGGTTTTGTTGGAGTAGCACAAAAGATAGGATTAGATAGAGGGTATTTGATTCAGTACTTAGAGCCCAGGGCCATGAAGGCAGTAGCGACAATGACCCTGGTAGGCACAACCTAAGTAGATCATTCCTGTGGTTCAACTTGGCTTTGCAGTGTCTTCTCTGGGTTGCAGCCTGAGCTGGGTCTCTGCATTCTTTTGATTCTGCAAGCTATTTGATATCCTTCCAATATCTTTTTTCTCTGATTAAGCTAACCAGAGGTGTTTCTGTTGTTAGTAATCAAGAACACTAACTAGTGCACCATGGTTGGGGAACTGGACCATAATTTGAGATCTGAGATCTACCCGGTTTACACTCAAACCTGGCTTGGTGGTAGAACCAGAATTTATACCTGGAGACTCCCTGAGGAGCACAGAAAGTGACCTACATTTCTACTCTAGCTCTCTTATTTTTTTAGTATCATTATTGTCACATTAATAATTTTCTGCTATTACCATGTTTAACTTGTATTTCACATTCCTTTCTAACCATACAGCATTCATTTGGTTTATAAAATTTAAAAGTGTTGGAAGGCTAGGATTAAACCAGCAAGAGGGGAAGAAAATTTTTATTACAATATGTAAGTAAAACTTCTTCAGATGAAGCCAAGTCACAGTAACTGGGAAAAATTCTCACCCATTTTCTTTATTGAATTTTCAGTGATCTGGTAGCATTGTGTCATCTATTTCATGCATCGTTTTTAACTTTTAATTTTCATTGTTGTCTTGGATTTTTTAATTGCATGTACAGAGCACATCATTTGGGGCCTTTCGGGGTATGATCCTTAGAGAACAAATGAGGGTGAGCTTTTGTTTCATGAAATAATACTCACAGAATCGACATCAAGAAAATATAAAACATACAGAGATCAAAGTCCTCATGCAAGTAGTCTCTCCTGTTCTATACCATTTCAAAGCATAGAAGCAAGTATACCAGCATCATCCAATAACTTTAGTATATTTCTTTCTTTCCAAGGGCTTCTCTTGTTGACACAGCGTTAACCTGAATAGCTACTGAAAGGTGTTTAATAACAGTGTGAATGGAAAGGGAAGGAGAAAGAAAGAGCAGATGATGGTGAGACAAGTTCTAATGGGAGTCAAGTGGAGACAGACTTAGCTCACAGGTTCATCCTGGCAAAGAAAATGGTCTGTTATTTTTCAGAAATAAGCAAAGGAAGATGAGGGGAAGGGGCAAAAAGAAAAAAATAAATTGAATCATGGTGTCTGTCTTCCCCTTGATTTCTTTCATAGCTAGATATGAATGGGGTGGCATTAAGGAGGATCTATGACTGTGAGGTATGCCCTGGGCCCAACCTTCTGGGTGTGGAAAATGTGGCAAATTTAGAGAAGGAAGTAGAAACTTGGGAAGAGCAATCAAACCAATAGAAAACAGAGAGTTTGGAAACTTTACTGTCTTTGCATTCGTGGAATCAGCTCTACATATGTCTCACGGAACAGTAAGTACTCTTCTTTTGAATTTATAGGAGTTACTTCTCTTGTAAAACCAAACCAAACCAAACCAAACCAAACCAAACCAAACCAAACCAAACCAAACCAAACCAAACCAAAACAAAACACCCCAAAGTTAGCAGGCCTGGGTCTTATTTCTTCCCTCTGGTTTATCTGGGACTCCCCTTATAATCTCTGGCAGATCCAACGATGTCAAGCCACGGAATAAAGTGTAATTGGATCCCAGCCATTGCTCTTTACAGTTTGCTACCTTACCAGAGAACATGCATAGAATTTTCCAGCCTTACAATGAGAAAAGAAAAGGAAAGAGAAACAATAATAAACCACACACTGTTGTTTTCCCAGGACATTCTGTCTTTGAGAAGGAATTCTCTTGCACTTAAGTCATAAACAGTGTCATGGGATGGAGTTACTAATATTCCCTCTAAGCAACTTGCACAAGTTTGAAACAAGTGAAATACAATTTGACTGGGTATTTTTATTTCCCTCTACAGGCATGACAGGCAATAGATAATGAGTTATTCATCAGTTTTATAAACCTCACAGTTGTCAGAATTTCATGATAGGAAGGAACCTTTAGGATCACATAATTCCACTCTTATGGGCATTTGAACCCCTTTACAAGCCCCCACCAAATGGCTGTCTAGCTTTAATCTGTGCAAACATTCTGTGCTGGATAATTCATTATCTTTAAAGGTACTCCATTCCCTCCTTTGTGATATATGACTATTGTAAAGTTCTTACATATATAGCATCTCAATCTGTCTACCATCAGGCCTAATTCTACACTGTAAGGCCAATACAGTAAGTGGAATTTTCAGTCACCCAGTTGCTCAGATAAAAAAATTGAGAATTATTCTTTAATCTTCCCTGTCACTTATACTCCCTCTCCAAACACTGTCAGATCTACCTTCTAATTTTACACAAAGCTTTATCACTTTTCATTTCCATTTCTACAACCCTTGTCTAAACCACCATCATTCTGTAGCTTGGACTACTGCAACCATTTCCTAACTGGTTTCCACGCTTTCTTATTTGTCTGACTCCATCTATTCTCTCAGTTTTAGAGGAAAACTCATTAAGAACCTGTGTTATGCAGATGGTACAGCCTTGATTGCTAAAAGCGAAAAGGACTTGAAGCACTTACTGATGAAGATCAAAGACCACAGCCTTCAGTATGGATTACACCTCAACATAAAGAAAACAAAATCCTCACAACTGAACCAACATCATGATAAATGGAGAAAAGATTGACGTTGTCAAGGATTTCATTTTACTTAGATCCACAATCAACACCCATGGAAGCAGCAGTCAAGAAATCAAAAGATGTATTGCATTGTGCAAAGCTGCTGCAAAGGACCTCTTTAAAGTGTTAAAGAGCAAAGATGTCACCTTGAAGACTCAGGTGTGACTGATTCAAGCCATGGTATTTTCAATCGCATCATATGCATGCAAAAGCTGAGCAATAAATAAGGAAGACCGAAGAAGAATTGATGCCCTTGAATTGTGGTGTTGGCAAACAATATTGAATATACCATGGACTGCCAAAAGGATGAACAAATCCGTCTTGGAAGAAGTACAATCAGAACGCTCCTTAGAAGCAAGGATGGCGAGACTACGTCTTACGTGCTTTGGATGTGTTGTCAGGAAGGATCAGCCCCTGGAGAAGGACGCCATGTTTGGTAAAGTAGAGGATCAGTAAAAAAGAGGAAGACCCTCAACGAGATGGACTGACTCAGTGGCTGCAACAATGGGCTCAAGCATAACAAGGATTGTGAGCATGGTGCATGACCAGGCAGTGTTTCCTTCTGTGGTATATAGGGTTGCTGAGTGGGAACCCACTCAATGGCACTTAACAACAACATCTGTTCTCTACGTAACATCTAAGGGGGATGTTTTCTAAAAGCACAGCTTATCCTGCTGCCCTCTTGTTCAAAACTTTCCAGTGGCTTCCTGAGCTACTTAGAATAAAATTTTAAGTTTGCACCATAGCCTTACAAGGTCTGATGTGATCTGACCCCTGGCTCTCTCCTTAACTTCTCTCTCACTCAATGCACCCTACCCACTCTTGGCAGTCCCTCAAAAACCCAAGCCTTTGCATTTGCTGTTCTCCCTATGTGAAATGCTCTTTCTTCAAATAGCCCCATGGTTGGCTGTCTCACCTCATGCAGACCTCTGCACAGGAAATGAAGCATAATTGGACCAGACATTGTTTTTACCTAGTTTGCTACCTTCTCAGGCTACATGCATAGTCCAGCTTTACAGTGAAAAAAAGAAAAAGAGGCCTTCCCTGACCACCCACTCTAAAATATCACCGTCACTCTTTATTTCCAGTTTTTATGATTTTCATAGATATCTGCTTAGGTTATCTTCAGTGTGTTTATCATCTCTTGACTTTTGATATATTTATTTTTTAAATTTGTTTGTTGTCTATAGCCTCTAACCAGATTGCAAGCTTCATGAAGCCCAGGATTTTGTTTTATTCACTTTTGTAACTCCAGAACGTGATACAGTTCAATAAAATTGTATTATGAAAAGAATGAATGAATAAATGCATAAAGAACATCTTTAATCTCTCTTCCAAACAACTGTCTTCAGTCATGTGATGATATGTACTTATCTCTATGTCAACCTTTCTCCAGAATAAACAATCCTCTTCCATACTGGTCCACATAAAGTTTCCAATCCCCTTCCCCCGGTCTCTCTTTTCTTGCCACCATTTGGTTTTCCAACTACCCTCTCATAGGGGCTAGATCTGAACTGGTGTAGCAGTTATGTGTGTGGGTTCTAGAGTCAGCCTGCGGTTCTAATCCAGTTTCTACCACTAGTGACTTATTTACCTTGACGCAAGTTACTTGGTGTCCTTTGCTAATAAGCAATAATACTTGGCAAAGAAAATTAAACAATAAAAAATGCATTTAATGGAAATATACACAGTGACTAAGAGACCTGATGGAAAAAAATCAGGCCCTGGAAAAGTTAGAAACAAGAAGAGCTCTGGGGACCAAAGTGGTAGGGCCATCTCGTTAGAGCATCACCTCTGGGGTGTTACCAGCCCTATTATTTTCGGTCCTTGTAATACTTCACTCATGGTACAAGTTCCTGGAAGAGGTAATGCTGTGGATTTGCTTTGATTCACATTTCCACCCTTTGCTTTGGGGTTTGACTGATGTTCAATCAAGACTGTACATAATAGTAAAGATGTAGTTACCCAAAGAAAAGAAGGTAAAATGGATATTGGGCAGGCCAATGGATGGATGCCCACGACATTTCTAACCCTCTCTTTCCTGAGTTGTAAAAGGCAGATAACAATAGAACTGCCCCATTGGTTGTCTTGAAGCTGAAACAACATAACATGTGTAAAGGGCTTAGCATAGTGTCTGGAGCATAGTAAGCATAGTAATCCTGCAGCAAATAAAGGACCCAGGATGTAATGTAATATTCTAGGAGTGGTGGAGCAGGACCCCATTTTGTTCATTTCAGATACCTGTGATACAGCTCACAATGGAACATACATTTTGACCAGCCACAGTAACAATGGACTTTAAACGAGCTTCTTATCAACCAAGGCCCTTGAGATGTCTCCATAGATGGTTCTGACAGCTCTTGAATCCCCTTCCTCACATTAACACAGCTGATTGTTTGGACACAACTGCAGACCCTCACACTTAACCTGTGACACTTAATCTTGTTAGATATGACCCACAGTCAGTCTCCTCCATAGCCTGAAATATGGATTCTACCCTAAAAAAAGACTTTTAGCTTCATATCACTTGCACATTTATTATTACCAGATTAACTCAGCTTAAAACAGAAAGTGCACGTGGAGTCTTTTGCAAGTATAAAACACAACACAAACGAAAAGTTGTATTTTAGTTACCACCTGGGTCTTTGCAAGTGGAGATGGATGTCAACTGCTTAACACAGTATCCATTTTCTGGTATAAGTCAAATCCGTTTTATTTCTAGTTTTGATTCCACCAAGTGAGATAATGCTCTGTGCAAATCAGACAAATCTAAGTACTTTACAAACTACAGTAAGGAAGGTTTTCATATGAACATCAGTCTTCTAGAAAGTTTCAAGGAACTGAGGTCTTAAGCAAACAGCAAGCTGATCCTTAAACTATATAGGCATATATTCTCCATCTTGTAAGTTATGACCTTGGCTTTAAAAGCAACGACTAGTGCTGTTTCAGTGCAAATGTAAGTTGCATTATCTGATTGTCAACAATGCAATATCTCTACTCTTTGTGGTCATGGTCATGGGAATAGCTATAACAAAGGCTTTGTATGCACAGCTCTGCTTAGGGATTTAGGGTAATGTTATTGACATAACTTTGGCTTTTTCTGTGGAAACCATGATGGAACAGTCATAATCTGTGTAGAATATATTGATGATATATGCCTGCTGGTTGCATGTCCTATACCTTTTTCCAAATTTCCTTAGAGCCAAACAAAACTTCTCAGCACTACTGTTCTTTTGACTAGAATTAGATTCGTGTCACCATTTTTAAAACAAAATAAATATGCCTTATCAGACAAAGATATTCTACATCCACGTGCCTTAAACCATGACTGGTGCCTAATATGTTGTCTGATACAGGCAGTATCATCTTATATTTCTATTTCCTATGCCACTAGACATATTCATGCCATTCATCTTTCATAATGACATCTATCATGTTTATATATTTGAGGAAGGTAAATGTCTTTCTTGTTCTGATCAAAAAAGAACATTTTCAGCAGTTACTAAACTCAATGGATTAAAGTTTTTTGGTCTTCCAGATCCAGGCATTTTTAAAGCATGCAATGAGGTCTTTGGAAAATGATTGAAGGAAGGTCCTTGTGTCCCAAACCAGCCCTTGCTGCCCAAAGGAAAATGATTATAGCCGTCCTTGAACTTTAATGGAATAAGGCAGAGTGGACAGCTGAATGGAAGAGGGATTAGGGCACAAGCTGACCATTAGCAGATAATTTTCTCCCCTCTTGGACAATTCCCCATTTCTTAGTCCTGATCAAGCTAAACTTTTGCTATTCTTAAACAGGCCCTGGGCCATTTGGTGGCACCCTGCTTTCAGTCCTCCTCCATATGAGAAGTGTTGCTTAGTTGGGACAGCACAGAGCATGTTCTTTGCAGCATAGGGTCTGGGAGGGCGAGACTGCAGCTTGCCCAGTTGTGGCAAAGAGTATTCTAAACAAAGGCCTTTGAAAGTAAGATGTCCCTCCTGCGGGAAGACATGATTATTCCACTGTAGCCCCCTCCTCAGGCATGAAAGGGGTCCCAAGTCTTCTCAGTGCTTTTATGTTCCTCATGCTAATGTAAACCTGATAATGTTTTTTTCTCTCCCATCTATTTATTATTTGTACTTGCATGGATTCTGACCTCACAAAGCGTGCTTGTGATGTTTGGTGGAAGATTCTTTCCATGGGCAATGTTTTATCTTTCCTCCATAAAATTCTTAAACATCCTAGGGGCAGATACCATTATTTCAACTTTCACTTCTGACTTCACGAGGCAGATGATTATTCTAGCAAACTGCCTCCTTCCCCCTTTTTATTTTTTTAGTAGCAAGAGGTGATCAAAACCTCTGTAAGTTTTCCTAGAAGATAAGACTCAAGTAAAGCTCCAGGGCAAAAATCTATACAAAGTGGTATCTAATTAATTAAAATAGAACACTGTTTCAATACCATGACATCATGACTTGGTATTTGGAAAGTAAACACAGATGAGGTATGAATGAGATGGAAGAAAATATCAGCTGAAGGGTTACATAGTCCAACTCTGCAATCTCCTTGAGGGGCGAGATCTTGAAACGTATTTCAGTCCAGGACAACGTACGGAATTCGGGGCTGATGGTACAATCTCGTGGATAGCCCTTGGCTCTTATCTCGGTGCCTGTTTTGTATCATCCTCCCTGGATCACTCTTCCATGCAGCTGATGATCTTCAGAGCCCTGGGCTACACTGTGAAATGTCACAGGCGTTATAACAAATGAACTTCCATGCACAGGGTAGCTGTAAATTGTGCATCACAGCATTAAGGACCCTTAATATCATGTGTGAGAATGTTATCTGCTTTCAGTTTTGGTGTTTGAGATTATTTAACTTTTTTTTTTTTTTTAAACTGTGTATTTGGTGGAATCGCAGAGCCTACTGGCTCCATTTAAGTTGTGCTACCTGTGCCAAGGTCTATCATGTCATTTAGCTAGGGTGGGGAAGAACCAGGGCACTCAAATGCCTCCAGGAAGGATTAAATGAGGAGAAAGATTCCTCAAGAAAACAAATGAGTGAAGAAGGAAAAAACTTGGAGCAGCAATTCTCAAATGACTATGGATATGATTCACAGGTTGCTAGCTAAAACACGTACATCTACACACACACACGCACAGTCTTACACCCCAACTGCAGAGATAGGAGCTCAATAAATCACTATATTACGGAAGGTCCCCAGGTGGTACAAACGGTTTGAGCTCAATTGCTAACCTAAAGGTTAGTGGTTTGAATCCATCTAGCAGTACTGCAAAAGGAAAACCCTGGCAGTTAAGGTTATGGCCAAGAAAATCCTATGGAGCAGTTCTACTCTGTAACACATGGAGTCGCCAAGAGGTGGAATTGACCCACCAGCAAATAACAACAACGACATAATTATTATGTCTTTTCTTATTTAAAAGTAAAAGTTGCAGAAACTTGTTTTGTTACCGTAAATTATATTTCCTTGGGGACATACTAGTAAACATGAAGTGGAATATTCCTATTTTTCTTCATTTTCCCTGTTCACAAATGGTGATATTACTGGGGTTGCTCCATTGGTCCCAAAGGTACTTGAAGACAGCAATTAGAATAAAGGAAAAATGGCAGAAAGATATGTTCTGAAACCTAGCTCCTTTACAGTGATGGGCATACATAGTATATGCATGGTTCCATTTTTTAAAGCAGGATTCAGTGCCCAGAGGTACACGTTGCAAAGATAATATATCAGAGGGTTGGTGATCATGGTAATTGAGACAGAGATGGCATCATGGACATGTGCCCTGCACTTAGTTTAATGCTCTACTTTCACCATTTGAAATTCTTAATAATTTCTGAATATGAGGGCCTGCATTTTGCTTTTGCTCTGAGGGGCCCCACAAATTACGTAGCTGATCCTGGGTGGAGATGAGAGTGGACACAGGGAAAAGCATTTTAGGTCATGATTACGGAAACCGCCAGAGGGTTTTTGAACATAGTCAAGGCTCTGATTTATACTCTCTGAAGATCATTCTTTTTCTGCTGGATGAAACTATATTGTTGGTGAGTGGGGAAAAGAGTAGAAGCAAAAACACCAGTAAGGAAGGTCATTTTAGTATTTGGGTGAAAGATGATAGTGGATTGGGACAGACTGTAGAAATGGCTCCAGAAATAACACATTTCTAAGGCAGATCCATCGAGACTGAAATTTAAAAAAAAAATGTGTGTTGATGTCATAAGTGTGTCCCATCAACAAGATGGCTTCTTGTCAAACCAAGGGTTGGCTGGAGGAACCATACTGGTGGGAACACTAAGTTGTACACAAGATTCTTGGCTCTGATCCTGACAGCTTTCAGGCCTAGAGTCTAATGACCAAGCCAAATAAGGGCTCTGCTGAGCAAGTTTCAGGCTGACCAAGGCCGTCCAGCAGCAGACCTTGTACATGGGGTCAGGGGAAGAGCCTAACTTGCAGCTGTGACCCAAAGCCACCAGTGACAGCAATTATTAATGGCTATCCTTTGTTCTGACTTGATGGCAATAAGATGACAATGGACATAAGTAGAATAAAGATGCTGACATTGGCCCAGTTATGTACCTTTAGGCTTGTTAAGAGAAAACAGAAGAAAATTGCCCAAAGATCAGATAAATGGTTCTTTTTAGAGTTCCAAAATTGTTGAGACTAGAGAGCAGCACAGCATTTAAATATTTATAGTGGTTTCTTGGTTATTACATTTTATTCTCTTTGACCTTTGGAAAAATATTACAGTGATGAATTTCTTGGTTGTTACTGATGATTAAATTCTATAATTAATTTTAAACTTAACATGACACACTGCTATTTTTAATCTAACTAATGAGACTGCTTGGAATTTACATTAGCTAATTAATCAACATGACTGTGGGGACCATACCAGGGCTGCATGCTCTCATAGCCACAAAGTCAATGGTCCACTCAAATTTAGAAACCTCAGAGACCTAAGCTCGTTTTCTTCCCACCTACATCAGCTTTAATCATGTTTCTACAGTGCTTTGAAGTACCATTATTTTTCTTTAAGTCCTTTAAGCTATTCTGGTCATTGAATTGAAGAGGTCACATGGCCAGGAGATAATGAGTCTCTATTGTAGTGGACCCATGACTGGCTTTTGTGCTTCCTCCATTAAAATGGAAAAAGAATGCTAGTTTGGCCATTCTTAAGTGAAAGATGATTCTCCAAATCTGTGCTGACACTTTGGATTAACAAGTCTGAACCCTGTATTGAAATGAAATTGAACTCTAAAAAGGCCCACCCATCCATTTTTCTTCAAAACCAACTGAAATACAACTTTAGGGTTTTCAAATCACTTTCGCCTAGCTTTGTTTTGTTGTTTTTATGTCTTTCTTAATGCAGTGTCACCATCCGATGAAATGAAAGTAGAGGGGAAGGGAGGGACATAAATTCCTTCAAAAACAAGATACCGACTCAATTGAAACAGTCTTCCTTCAGAATTAAACCTCTTAGGCTGTTTTCATGTTTAAAGCAAAACTGGAGCCTCAGAATGGCATTGGCCAACAGGCATATATGTTTGTTTTAATTCGTATATTCAATTGATCTTAGAATCCACTTTAAAAATACAAAAATATTTTCCTTGGAAAGGCAGATACTTCCTGCATTTATGAAGGAAAAATAAAAAAACAAATAAATGAAGGCTCTGTTCATTTTGCATGACCAGTTGTCGGCAGGATGCAATGTGGAATGGAACAGAAGAGACTTGGACTGGCTTAGGGCCTCACTCTATGGCCAGCTATGACTCTGGGCTAGTCGTATACCCACTACCGCAGCCTCAGTGTTCTCATCTGTAAAATATCAAATAGTGATGTGAACACTAAAATTTCTTCTAGTCCTACTACTTGTCACTACCAGGTGCCACTGCTTTCCTTTCTTTCATTTCTCATGTCTCTAATAACGGAATTTTTTTTTTTTTTTGTACTAATTCAAAACTCATTTCAATCCTTTTTCCTTTCATTTCACCTTTTCCACTCCTTCTCCCGCCCTCTTTTACTTTTAATTTCTTTTACCCTTTGGTGAACCTCAAAAGCTTCTCAAGGAAAAGCAAGATCTTGGTCCAGAGGAATTTAATTAGAGGTTTATTGATTTTACTCACATTGGTCCATTGTTCCCTTGCCTTTTAGTTGTTTATAAACTCACAGACTTGTGTTTAAGTATTTACGGGCACAGATTCTGTAAACAATTATTGTAGACTCAAGAAAACATATAATCACAGAATGAGCTGGTTTTGATACATTTTAAAAGATTGGAGTTTTCTTTTGGAAAAAAAGGGTGAAGAAATGTGAAATCAGATTAAAAAAATAGATTTCGTATGTATTATACATCTAGTCTTATCCAACCATTCATCCACCTGTCCATCCATCCATCCAATCCACCTACCCACCCACCCACGCATCCGCCCGCCCGCCCGCCCGTGCGTCCGTCCGTCCGTCCGTCCGTCCATCCATCTTTCTCTCTAGCAGAAAACATCAATGTATGTAGGTATAATAGTAACAATTAAACAATGATCCACTAATCTTTGGAATGATTTGAACTTCAATAGTATAACTGTTAGAGTTGCCATGTAATTTCAGTTTTTGACTACATAATGCTATCTTCCTCTATCAAGTCAGCGAACAGACTCCAAGCATTAAGACCTATTTATGAAAGGCCCAAAACCAAAAAAACCCAAACCCAGTGCCATCGAGTCAATTCCAACTCATAGCAACCCTATAGGACAGGGTAGACCTGCCCCACAGAGTTTCCAAGGAGCGCCTGGTGGATTTGAACTGCTGACCCTTTGTTTAGCAGCCGCAGCACTTAACCACTACACCACCGGGGTTTCCATGAAAGAGCTGTTATAGAGCCGTTAGTACTTTTCTGATGTTACCTGTTTCCCTTCAGGGCAAAAGAAGCTTTTCAGAAATTGATGACTACAAAGCGTTTACCAAAGTACAGTCTTTCCTTTTTTCAGAATATTTAATGCAACATTGGAAACAGGGTATGTGACAAAACTTTGAAATGTAATTACTGGAAAATTAAAACTTTCAAATTATTCCAAATCCTCCCCACCCTTTTTTTTTTTTTAACTGTAGGACATCTTTGTATTTTTGTCTAGTTGTTGATTTAATTGGTCAAGTTGTAAAATGATTAATATTGCAGATGTTGAAGTTGAAGTTTGGTGGAAACCTTGAGCAAGAACCAGAAATGACACTGTACTTTATTACGTTCTTACTAACTTAGAAAATCTAAGACAACCAATGCACCGAGTCTAGACATGAAGGTGTCATATCTCTAGGGAAGCACCTCCAATAGAAATATAATGTGAGTCACAGAAACAAATTTCAAGTTTCTAGTAGCCACATTTTAAAATGTAAAAATGAACAGGTAAAATTAATTTTAATAATAGAGTTTACTTAGAGATTTTATTGTTGTTGTTAGGCGCCCCCGAGTCGATTTTTAACTCCTGTTGATCCCATATGACAGAGTAGAACTGCCCCATAGGGTTTCCTAGGCTATAATCTTTACAGGAGAAGATCACCAGGTCGTTCTCTTGAGGTGCCACTGGGCGGGTTTCAACTACCACCCTTTGGGTTAGCAGCAGAGCACTTACCCATTGTGCCACCAGGGCTCCTTTTTAATTGAATATATCAACAATATTATCATTTCAACGTGTAATCAATATAAAAATTATTAATTAAATACCTCACTTTCTAATATCTAAGTCTTGATATTTGGTACCTATTTTACACTTACAGCATACCTCAATTTGGATGCTATATTTTCATCAGAAATACTTGATCTGTATTTAGATTTCATAAAATTTACAGTTTAAAAAGTAGATTCACCCGTCCAAGTTGTTCTAAGCATACTTAAAAGTTTTCTAATATCTAAATCCCATATCAAAAAAAAAAAAATCTTTTTCCTTTTTTTTTTATATGAGACCAAATGGTCAACAATTACTTTAACACTAAGATGAGATTGTAAGGGGGCAGGAAAACTAGATTAATGGAAATGGAACAACCAGAATGGAAATAATAAGAACGTTCATGCATTGTGAAGAATGTAACCAATGTCACTGAACAATTTGTGTAGGAATTGTTGAATAGGAACTTAAGCTGCTGTGTAAACCTTTACCAAAAACACAGTAAAATATTATTTAAAAAAAAAATCATGTTCCTTTAATATTAGCATCCACATTGACGAAACCGGTTCATTTTTTTTAGCAAAATTAATTTAACTTTGAAACAAAAGTGTACCAGTTTCAGATCGGTATGTGTCCGAATAAAATTCACCACTCTTGTATTAATTTAGGATTGTTAACGTGGAATTCAAAATTGAAAAGTTACTTTACATTTTCAATATCAATAATTATTCTTTAATGTTTTCTTATAGTTTTCATAATCAATTTACATAAGGCTAAAAATTACAATTAAAATCCTTTGCATATTTATCCATGTTAGAAAGTATGCAAAGTCATCACTATTGATTTGTATTATGAGAGTTTGTATTTTCACACGAATTATCACAAATGAGCTTTCAGAAGATTCATATTCAGCTTTTTCATACGTAGCGTGTTACTGGCGAAAAATATAAATTATATTGCCATTTTTTGTCTTTGATTATTGAATATTTGGCAAGCATTCATTTTGTTTCAAGAAAATCTCGAACTAGAGTTAAATGTCTAGCAAATCTTTGAAAAACTATTCCATGACTCAACTGACAAGCACTGGCAAAGTACGGCCGATTGTTAAATTCATTGTCTTCTAGTCTCTGCAACAGTTCCACACACTGGAGATGATTCTTAGCATTTGAACACATATTGAATGATTTTAACAACTGCATCCATGCTACTTTCTATACGGTCTTCTTTATAAAACTAAGCACAAATATTTTCAAAACGAATCTTACAATGGAACAAAGCAATGACAGAATTGTTAGTTTCTTGTTTTAAAGTTCCAGTAAATTTAGATTTTTGACTTAACATTCCTGGAATACCACTTATCTTGATATAAACTAATTTTTCACATCCAGTGGAAATTCGTCTTTGACAGATGTAGGAAGTTAAAAATATCTACACAAGGAGTTTCATTTTTTTTAGGTCATGAATTGAACATTTCTTAGTAAATTTGGAAGTTCTTTCAAACAAAACATACCCAGAGTATTAATCGGGCAGTGTATCTTATGCCGTAAATCTCGTCTAAAGCTAAATTGAAGTGCCTGTGATGTTTTTGTGTTTTGAATCAATTCATCCTTGATATTTTTAGAAAAGTTTTGTATTCAATAGGTAATGTTTGGTGGCTTAGTTAAAGAATTTTTATTTTTTGTAAAATATTTTTTGTCTATTCCTTATAAATCTCTAACAAATTTCCCATAATGGGAATAATTTCTTTTACCATGTCTTCATCTAAAACATGACTTGCTTTTTTTGTGCAAGAATCCAAGCCCTTTATGTCGTGGCTGTTGGATGCTGTTGAGTCAATTTCGACTCATAGCAACCCCATATGACAACTACTCCATAGGGTTTTCTAGGCTGTAATCCTTCTAGCAGCTGATCATCAGGTCTTTCTCCTGCAGAGCCGCTGGGTGGGTTCGAACCACCAACCTTTTGGTTAGCAGCCTAGCAGTTAACTGTTGTGCTACCAGGCTGTCTTAAGTCCTTTATAGCTAGATAAAATTACAAGTACAAATCCTTGTAAAAATCATTTCAATTTTTTTGTTGGACGTTTAATTTTAATTTCAGGTGACTAATTTTGTCGATTCCCTTTTGACTTTTGAGACGAAAGTTCTTATTACAAATATTATTCAACAAAATTGTACCACGGACTTCATGGCAGAATGCACCTATATGTCATAGAAGCAATCATTCTCAACTCTGAATGACAGAAAGTGGCTGCCCGGAGCCTGGTATCAGAAGGATTTGGAGGTGGAATCAGGCTTCATGGTAAAATGTTCCTGGTACAATCGGCCATATTTGCCTTGGGCACTGAGTGGGGAGTGGTAGCAAGTATACTACATATCTGTTTTAGAAAAATCACCCACTGGAGACTGAGAATTCTAAGTGCTTACTATATGTGACCTTGGGTCAGTTACTTACATTCTCCATGTTTAAAACCGTAAATGCAAAAGTTAGAAACAAAGAAGGATTAGCAGTTGGAAAACATGGCCTTGGTGACAGAAATGACACCAGAGGTCACGTGATAGAATTTTGCAAGATCAACAACTTATTTGTTGCAAACACCTTTTTTCAGGAACATAAATGGTAACTGTACACATGGATCTTGCTGGATGGAAACACAGGAATCAAATCAACTACATCTGTGGAAAGAGATGATGAAGAAGCTCAATATCATCAGTCAGAACAAGGCCAGGGTCTGACTGTGGAACAGCAATTGCTCATATGCAAGTTCAATTTGAAGCTGAAGAAAATGAAAACAAATCCACAAGAATCAAAGTATGATTTTGAGTATATCCCACTTGAATTTAGAGACCATCTCAGGAATAGATTTGATGCATTGAACAGTAATGACTGAAGAACAGACGAGTTGCCGGGTGACATAAAGGACATCATATGTGAAGAAAGCGAAAGGTCATTAAAAAAACAGAAAACAAAGAGAAGACCAAAATGGATGTCAGAAGAGACTCTGAAACTTGCTCTTGAACGTAGAGTAGCTAAAGAGAAAGGAAGAAATGATGAAGTAAAAGAACTGAACAGAAGATTTCTAAAGGGCAGCTCAAAAAGACAAAGTATTATAATGAAATGTACAAAGACCTGGAGATAGAAAACCAAAAGAGAAGAACACGCTTGGCATTTTTCAAGCTGAAAGAACTGAAGAAAAAATTCAAGCCTTGAGTTGTACATATTGAAGGATTCTATGGGCAAAATATTGAATGACGCAGGAAGCATCAAAAGAACATGGAAGGACTACAGAGAGTCACTGTAACAAAAAGAATTGGTTGTTGTTCAGCCATTTCAGGGGGTAGCATATGACCAAGAACCGATGGTATTGAAGGAAGAAGTCTAAACTGCACTGAAGGCACTGGTGAAAAGCAAGGCTCCAGGAATTAATGGACTGCCAGTTTAGATGTTTCAACAAACGGATGCAGTGCTGGAAGTGCTCGCTCATCTATGTCAAGAAATTTGGAAGACAGCTACCTGGCCAACTGACTGGAAGAGATCCATATCTGTGCCCATTCCACAGAAAGTTGATCCAACAGAATGCGGAAATTAATGAACTATATCATTAATATCACACATAAGTAAAATTTTATTGAAGATGATTCAAAAATGGTGTAGCAGTGTATCAACAGGGATCTGTCAGAAATTCAAGCCGGATTCAGAAGAGGACTTGGAACAAGGGGTATTGCTGATGTCAGCTGGATCTTGGCTGAAAGCAGAGAATACCAGAAAGATGTTTACCTGTGTTTTATCGACTATGCGAAGGCATTGGACTGTGTGAATCGTAACAAATTATGGATAACATTACAAAAAATGGGAATTCCTGAACACTTAATTATGCTCATGTGGAAACTGTACATAGAACAAGAGGTAGTCATTTGAAAAGAACAAGGGGAGCCTGCATGGTTTAAAATCTGAAAACTTGACAGCACCTAACAGCAACAAATAACACAACAAAACCATAGACTGTAACTGCTAAACAAGGAACTAAAATCGTTCCATGACCCAGCTGTAACTACCATCTCTTTCATGGTCTCTGTCTTTGTCTATTTATTACTGCACATTCCTTCACGACCCCGAATGGCATTTTCTGCTTTTTAAAAAATTCTGCTGCTTTATAGCATGCTTTCCCTTTGCTTTAGTGCCAGCTCTACCTTGTGACAACCTTTCAGCTCTTTCTAGCAATTGTAGCTGGCTCAATAGTTCCATGTGTCCCTGTTGAAATTCCTAAGAGCCATGATGTGACTCATCAGCTTAGCCTTTTTACCTTTGGCAGGTCACTGGCCAGTGTACTAGGTCAGCTATCCACCCCTGAGCCAATCAGCTATGGAAGCAAGTCACCTGGGAGAACACAAGGCCGTGTGGGCGCAATAGCTCTGCACGGGGTACTTCCCCTTAGAAGGAGGTGTGGGTAGATGGGAAGGAATTAGTTGACATCTAAAATATTGGGGTTTAACATAGAAAATTATTACAGTTTCTATTCTTACATTCACAGACCAAATCATTTGAAAGATTTAGAAGAACTTTCCAAGGAAGCAGGGAGATTTGCAAAGGAAAATTCTTCATCTGACATAAGAGAAGTAGAAAAGGAGGACTTAAATATTATCAGTGACCCTCAAATTAATGATGTCTGGATTTTATCTTCTGCCATTTTCTGTCCATGGCACCATTGAGCATATCACTTCTCACCTTGTCCTATACACACCCGTAAACAGACTCGTTCTATAGCAATAGGTCCAGGGGTGACACAAACATTTTGTGTATGACAACTAATCTAAAGGTTGGTGTTTTGAACTCACTCAGTGGTGCCGTGGAAGAAAGGCCTGGCAATCTACTTATATAAAGATTACAGCCATTAAAACCTGATGGAGCACAGTTCTACTCTGTAATATGTGGGGTCACTATGAGTCAGAATGGCCTTGACTGCAATGGGTTTTCTCTGGCAATAAGCTACTGGCTGGCTGCCCTGCAGCCAACTCTCCCTCTTCTGACTTGACCCATGCACAGGAAAAGTATATTAGTTTACTTAAATGTGATACCTGAGCCCATCTTCCCACTTCCACAGCTGAGGTCTGACTTCTAATTCATTCCTTTAATAACTAAATATTGAGCATATACTGTGCTAGGTGTTTTGAGGGAATATAAATACGAACAAGACATCTATCCCTTCTTCAAGGAGAGCATGGTCCAGAGGACTTTTATGACTCATATCCAGTGATATAAAATGCAAAGGAGAAAGTGGTGTCCTCAGAGAGGTATCTATTTAGAAAAAAATGTGAGCATTCGGAAGAGGAATAAGAGCTGGTGTGCTGGTAAATACTTAACATCTGGCTCTGGAGTGTGAGGTGGAGGGATGGCCTGATCTGTCCAATTTGATGCTACCAACATCAAGTCACTGGATGCAGGGTTGGAAAGAGATGCACAGTAGCCCACCATATAGTATTTCCACTGCACCCATTAAACCCAAATCTATTGCTGTCCAGCTGATTCCAGCTCATAGTGACCTTACTGGATGGAGAACTGCCCTAGAGGGTTTCCAAGGAGAGGCTGGTGGATTCAAATTGTCAACCTTTTGGTTAGTAGCTGTACCTCTTAACCATTGCACTACCAGGGCTCCATTTCCACCATAGATAGGAAACGTGTCAATAACCTCAAGAACATAGGTAAAACTAAAATGTAGTAAAATAACCAGGAAGTACTGAGTTTTGGGTATTATTATCTTTGTTTTTAATATAATTAATCTTACGGTTACATAGTTAAATTTTCAATAATGGTGTGTTTAACAACTGGCTTACAAAATTTCTGAAAATTTAATAACCGATACTTTTGAGCTGGTAGCAAGTCTGCTCCAGCATACCACTGGATTAAGGACTATGAGAATTTGGATTCTAAGTTGAGGGAAGGTCAGCTCAGAAGAAGATGGCCCCAGAGTTGAGCTTTAAAGCATTTGTAGGCTTAGCTTCTAGGGGCCTTGGTGGCTCAGTGGTTAAGCAGTGGGCTGCTAACTAAAAGGTCTGCAGTTTGAAACACCAGCTGCTCCATGGGAGAAAGACGTGGCTTCTGTAAAGATTACAGCCTTGAAAACCCTGTGGGGCGACTATACTCTGTCCTATGGGGTCACTATGAGTTAGAATCTATGGCAATGAGTTTTTTATTTTTTGTATGTTTGTTTAGCCTGTGGACGTGGAGGAAGTTGGGGGAAGTGGGAGGGTGGGGCATATTCTTCACAGAGGAAAACAGATAAAAAATCAGAGGATAAAACTTGGGGACATGAATGGAAAAAATGAATAAAGTGTTTCTTTAATCCAAATCAATAAATCAATCATTTGCTACTGACTCAACCCGGCACTTCTTCTCATCTCCAACCCCACCCATACCCAAGCAATGACAATAGTAACAATAATAACGATCATGACAGCTGATATTTGTTGAGTGATTGCTTGGTGCCAGGTACCAATTTAAAAGAACCATTTGGAATCCCTTGCACAAACTGTCCTGTTTCCTTGTTTACTGTGTTGCTGAGCAGCCACTGCCTTCTCTAGGTGAGTCCTCTGCACTCTCCAGGTCACCACAAAGCCTACCACTCACTGTTGTCTTTCCCATACCACAGCTGCCATTTGTCACTGAGCTTGTGCAATGGCCTTATGCAGAGGGAAGAAATGTTTCTCTGTATCCATGACTCTGAAGTGTGAAAACAAAAGTGCAGGCGACTACATATTTCAGGAAAGATGGGAAAGAGGATATTTCTTTGTAGAAGTAACAAATATATGTTCTCAAAAGGACAAATATTGAACGATCCACTTGTATGAAATTTCTAGAATAGGCAAGTATATATATATACAGACCAAGTTTATTAGTGGTTACTAGGGGCAGGCAATTGTTAAGAGCTATGGCTGCTAACCAAAAGGTCGGTGGTTTGAATCCACCAGCTGCTCTCTGGAAACCCTATGGGGCAGTTCTACTCTGTCCTATAGGGTCGTTATGAGTCAGAATTGACTCAACCACAACAGGTTTAGGGGCAGGCAAGCGGGAGGAGGAAAGGGGGGACTCATTGCTTAGGAGATGTTGAGCTTCTTTTAAGAGTGTTAGAAAACTTTGGAAACTGATAATGGTGATGGCTGAACAAGACGATAAACATAATGTCATGGAACTGTAGAGCTGAGGAATGTTGAAATGGCATATGTTTGTTACGTATATATGTACCACAATAATAATAAAAAAAAGTGTTCTATACATTTAATGTGGATATGTCTGTCCTGTTTTCTAATTTATATTCTGTTGGTCCCATGGGCATTTCAGTTCGAGATCCTATTTCTGTGAGCTAGAAAGGTCCATCAACAAATAGTAAAATAAAAACCAGTAAGCTCTACAGTTGAGGATTTGCTGTACTTAGGAAGTCTGTAGATTTAAAATGTATCGAAAACTTGTTTTTAAGTCACCTTGGAACTTCATGTTCATCAAAATAGTTGTGAGACAAGCTCCCTATATGTGCATTCTGAGCCGTTAGGGTTAAGAGAGCAGCAAGAGACCTGCTTTGGTCCTTTCTACCCATGTCTCACACACCCTGTCTTTTTTCACAATTTCAGGTTAAGAAATTATAGATGCACCTCCCTGTATTGTCACTTGGATTCCAAGCATGGTAGGAAATTGAAAACAAAAAACAAAACAACAACAACAACAAAACAAAATGAAACCACAACTAAGATGAATGATATTCCAAACTGAGCAAGAGTAGTAATTCTGTTTTTATTTGGAGATCCATTTATTTTGGTAACATTCACCTGTTCTCAACTTGGAGGAAAATTCTCCTTAGGGAGAAGTAATTTCTATGGTTCCAGCCTGAAATTTGTTTTTCAGGCTAGATGAAATGTACAGTCAGAAAGGAAGTGAAAGTACACTTGAGAGGTACTTGTAAGGATTACATACCACGCTTCTCACAGGAGCCAGTGTCAACTGGGAAGCTATAGCTACAGAAGCTCAAGAGAAATGATATAACTTATTAATTACAATGGTAAAATGTGTGTGTGGTGAGGGGGTGGGATTAACCAAATGATGGCTATTTTCTTAGTATTTGTTACTTGGTATGATTCTACAAAACACCCAAAAGACAACTGGAATGGGTTTTCTGTTCTCCAATAATATATGCTAAATTATATCAACATTATTTTCACATTAAAGATAAGCCCAGTTGTTTGCTGAGGGTAACATGAGGTAGATGGCTTTAGAACGACCACCCCTACCCCTGCCAACAAACAGCTCTAGTGAACTCAATTTTCCCTAATTTATAGTCAGCCTGTTTAAATTACTGTTATTTGGCCAAGATCATTTCATAGGGGTTTAATTGTGCCTGTAAATCCAGTTTCTTTCAAATCCATCTCTTTATTCACTTTATTTTCCTCCCCCATGTCTCATTTTGCATATGCTTTAAAGCATATCAATAATTTATGCCACAAAACTGTGTTTTCTTCTTTGGAACTGCACACATGTTCTGCATTGTGTAGTGATGTCAAAGGAAATGTGTACATTGAGAAAAGGTCTTGAATTTTTCATGAAAGTTGGTTGGGGCTAAATGGCATTTTGCAGATCTTTGGGAAAGAACAAATCTATTTCTTGAAAGGGGTTCAGAGCTAAATAAAAGTAATACTAGAATAAGAACTAACAAACCTTACAGTTTATTGAGCACTTCATTGTTTTATCATGAACTAATCTAAGTGTTTTCTCCCATTATCTAATCATCCCAACCACACTGCAAGGAAGGTTTCATTATGTCCATTTTACCGAGCAGGAAACTGAGGCTCACTGTGACAGGTTGCTTGCTCACCATCACAGAGCTAGGAAGTGACAGAAGAAGGACTTGAACTCAGGTCTTTTAGACCTCAAAGCCCATATGGTCTTCAAATAAAATCACTTATGCAAGTTTTCATATTTGGGCCATGTGAGAGTTCAGACAAATTGGTTTTGCTTTAGCTCCAGGTCTGGAATTAGAACTCCCTCCTCTTTCTAAATTAAAACAAAAAAATTTCACCTTGTCTATTCTTTTCCATTCTGACTGGCTCTTAACTGGGCCACCGAATTAAGGGAGTAAAAGCTGAGGATCTGATCAAATTTGAAGCAAAGAGGAAAAAGAAGGAGACATCATCTATGTGATCACGCAGAGCTGATTTTATGTTCATGTATGACAGTCATTCATTCATTTATTCAATGTTTATTGAACCCCAAATTTATGTTAGATTAGAGTTCAGCAAACTGTAGCTTGCTGGCCAAATATGTCCCACCTTCTGTTTTTGTAAATAAAACTTTATTGGAACACAGTCACACCCATTCATTATCTATGGTCTACGGCTGCTTTTGCACTCCAAAGGCAAAGTTGATTAGTTTTGCCAAAGATCGTAAGGCCCACAAAGATAAAAATACTTACTATTTTGTTCTTTATAAGAAAGTTTGTTGATGTCTGTCTAGATAATAATCAAAACAGATACAACCTCAACCTTTAAGACATTCATAATCTCATGATAGAGACAGATACTAATCACATAATCACTATATTATTAAAAACTGATACGTGCCATGGAGGTGGAGTATATATAGCACAGCGGGTGGTGGATTCTACTATGTTCATCACTGGCCACTGGTACTCAAAATTTAATCATTTGGGCCTTATTCTTTTACATTCAAAAGTACTTCTTGCCTGGGATAGCAAAAATTTTATTCATTCACTCATTCAAATTTAACAAATATGTACTGAATACCTACCATGTGCTGAACACTGTTTTAGGCTCTGAGGATATAGCAATGAATAAAACTTGATAGGGGTCTCCCACTTGCTGACTCTTTGGTCTTGTTTCTCAATTGGTTTAGAACCCAGGAAATGAAGAGAAGCCCTATATATTGGGCTCCATCAACCTCCCAACAGAGGCCATTGTAAGGTCTGGTTTCTTCTTACGCTTGAGTTCTATGAAACTGCCTGTATCTGTTAGGTATATTCCTCCTTTATTACTGAAAGAAGTTTGAGTGGGTTTCTGTTACCCAGGATACCCAAAATTTGGAGTCTGGTGAATGTAGCTTAGTAAGCATTTGGTTTTCCAGACCCTATGGTGAGAAGGAACAATGGAACAAGGTGTTGGGAGTGTTTTTGATGTAGTCAACCGTGTCTGTCATAGTTCTGTTCTTGGCTTAACTTCCTTCTCTATATATTCTTCTTCCTGACCTCATCTTCCAGAAGGAGATTCCCCCATGTTCCTCCCTGGCTTCCAGGCTACACCTGTATCTCAATTCCTCATTTCCAGTCTCCTGCTGCTCAAGTGTACTTGAATGTTCCATTGGTGCCTCAAATAGAACACATTAACTTCCTCCACCCATCTCTACACTATCCTGGTCTTGACTACACCCTTGGAGATAAACATGGATAATAGAAACAGCTGAAACCACAAGCACATGTCACACCCATGTAGGGAAATAGCTGCAGGGACAGGTGGAGGCAACAATGTTATGAATGTCCAGGTGAATTCTGCTTCCCTGTCCTTATTCTGGTCCAGTTTGTCATCTTGAGGATGTATCAGCCACTCCTAATTCTAACCTCTGTTGCTCCTGCTCTTTGACTTGGTTCTCAGATTCTCAGACCCGAGTTTCTGAACTTGATTTCCTATTTTTTTGGTTCTATGTCATACTTATCTTATCATACTTGATCTTAGATCTGTATACCCATCTTTATCCTGATAAAACCTTCACACGTTCATCAAAGGATTTTATCAACAAAGTGAAGAGAGAATACAGAGTGGGAAAAAATTTTCAGGAACTATATTATCTAACAAGGTTCTAGTATCCAAAATGTATTCTTAAAAAAAGTCTACAGTTTAACAACAAAAAGACAGGAACCCAACCAAAAAATGGGCAAAGGACTTGAACAGACATTTCACCAAAGATGATATTCAAATGGCCAACAAGCACATGAAAGGATGCTCAATGACATTAGCCATTAGGGAGAAGCAAATTGAAACCACAGTGAGATTCCACCTCACTCCCACTAGAATGGTTCTGACAAAAAAAAAAAAAAAAAGGAAAACAACAGGTGTTGGTAAGGATGTGCAGAACTTGCAACATTCATCCATTGCTGGTGGGAGTGCAAAATGGAACAGCCACTGTGGAAAACAGTTTGGCAGTTCCTCAAAAAGTTGAACATAGAATTACCATATGACCTAGCAATACCAATTCTTGGCATATACCCAAAAGATCTGAAAGCAGGAACATAAACAGACAGTTGTACACCGATATTCATTATAGTACTATTCACAGTAGCCAAAAGATGGAAACAACCTAAATGTCCATTAATAGATGAATGAGTAAATGAAACATGGTGTATAAACACAATGGGATACTACTCAGTCATAAAGAGAAATGAAGTCCTGATGCATGCCACAACATGGATTAATCTTGAAAACATTATTCTGAGTGAAATTAGGTCAGTCAAAAGCACACTGTATTATCTCATTTACATGAAACAGACCAATATATAGAAACCAAAGCTTATTAGTTGTTGCCAGGGGTGGGGAGGAGGGGGAAAAGGGGAGTTCCTGTTTTTGGGCGCACAGGGTTTATGTTAATGGTGGTGAAATGATGTGGAAAAGGACAGTGATAATGGCTGCACTTCATGAAGAATGTAATCGTCACTGAATTATACCTGTAAAAATTGTAGAATTGGCAAATGTTTTGTTATGCATATTCGTGCCACAATTTAAAAACAAAAAAAAAAAAACACTTCCACACTAACAACAACACTTATTGAATTAAAAAAAAAACAACCCAACTTATTGCCGTCCGGTTGATTCTCACTCATAGCAACCCTATAGAACAGAGTAGAACTGCCCTACAGGGTTTCCAAGGCTGCACATCTTTACGGGAGCAGACTGCCACATCTTTTTTCCATGGATCTGCTGGTAGGTTCGAACCACTGACCTTTCTGTTAGCAACCAAGCACTCTAACCACTGAGCCACCAGGGCTCCTCACTTATTGAATAAAAAAAAAATTTTTTTTAATTCAATTGAATACTTACTCAATATTCAGTGTTTTATATATGTTATCTAATACAGTTCTAAAAACAATCTTGTGAGGAAGGTATTGTTACCATAATCTATTATGCAGATAAGGACATGGAACACCAACAGGTTTAAATAACTTGTCCAAGGCTCCACAGATGTATGCAGTTGGAGCTAATACTCCAAGTACTACCCTAATTGCTTCTTCCTACCACTGGGAAATCATTTCTGCTCATTTCCTTCCTAAGTGTACTGCTTTGGGGTTCTTGATCTTGTGATTTATTTTAATCTCTATATAGAGGTCGGCAAACTTTTTTTTTTGTAAAGGGCCAGATAATAAACATTTTAGGCTTTGCAGGCCATACAGTCTCTGTCATAACTACTCAGCTCTGTGGTAGAGTGTGAAAACTATAGAGACAACATATACATGATGAGTGCCTCATTTATGGATGCTGAAATTTGAATTTTGTGTATTTTTCACATATACTAAACACTATTATCCTTTTGATTATTTTTTTCCAACCATTAAAAACGTGAAACCGTTCTTAGCTAACAGGCCATACAGAAACAGGGAGTAAGGTTAGTTCGGCCCCTGGGCATAGTTGCTGATCTCTGCTGTATACCACATTATTTGTCTTTGAATTTATAAGTATTCTGAGAGGGTCAGCCACACATATACGGACCTGGTGGTGCCGTGGTTAAGCATTTGGCTGCTGACCAAAAGGTCGGCAGTTCAAATCCACCAGCTGCTCCTTAGAAGCCCTATGGGGCAGTTCTACTCTGTCCCATAGCACTGCTATAAGTCAGAATTGACTTGATGGCAATGAGTTTGGTTTTGGTTTTTATATATGTGTGTGTGTGTATATATAGAGAGAGAGACCTTAGATTGATAAGTTTTCTGAGAGAGTCAGCCACACACACACACACACACACACACACACATTAGCTACCATTTATAGTGAGCTTACTATATGCCGCTGTTCTAAATACTTTGACATATATTAACTAATACAATCTTCATAGCCTATTCAAGTCCACCCATAGGCTATTATCATCTCCATTTCATAGATGAAGAAACCAAGCCTCAGAGAGATGAACTAATTTGCCCAAGATCCTACTAAGCTAGAAAATGATGGAGTCCAGATAAGAACTCAGGCGGTTCTATCCCAGGGCATCTTCAGCATGAAGCTACGCTCCCCTTCTGGTTCATATGAGATAATGTACTTTAAAGTGTTTTGAAAACTATAAAGGGTTATATAAATATAGGTTAATGGCTATCATAATTATTAGTGTTACATCTTCATCCAGGTTTCTGAAGAGATTGGATAACAAAATCACATTGATGTTAAAACAAAAACAGGCGTGCTGTGGGATGCTATAGAATTTTCTGTCCACCTTAACATTAAACATTTTTGAGTACTGAATTTCCATCTGAAGTAAGCAATGGAGGAGTCTTTTTCTTTTACGCTGTTTGCTATTTGTTCACATCTCCCTTGAACTTGGCATTATGCTTCAGTCCCGATTAAAACCAAAATGAAGCTACAGATACGAAAGAAGTTGCATATCAATAAGGGTTGAGATTAAGTTTTTTTCTTTTTTTCCCATCTTTTATTTCTTTCAGGTTCTTAAATTAGATAGCAGAAGAGATAAAACTTAATTATTGAGAATACTTTGGAGCCAAATGGAAAATTATACTACTACTTACTCAGATGCCAGGGCAATTAGAGCCCAATTATCTCTCTCATTTGGTGCTAATGAATGAAGATCAATTAAAAAAATAATGTAACTGTGAATTGCTTTTATTGAGCAGAGAACTCTAAGCAGCTGAAATTGTCTACTCTTTCACTAATGGAAAATACTAAATGAAGGCAACCCAGAATGTGATTGTCTTCTGTAATTTTAGAGCAGTTTGATTCTCAAAAATCATGCAGATGGCCAAAGCTATGCAGTAGAGTCATGTCCTGGGTACAGCACAGTGCTCTTTCTTCCAAAAGGAGAGTCAAAACACGGCTGAAGAAATTCCTATTTCCCTAGTGATAAGATCAGGGTTGCTGGCAGGACTTTGTTGTTGCTTCTAGGCTGGTCGTGCTTGGGCTGAGATGGAATGTATGATTTGCTCGGCTATTTTGCTTTTCTCCTGATTAGTGCATCCATTCCATCAAGTGCTTTCGGAAAACAACATTCGTTTTGCTGTAAAAACCTGATTGAAAGAGACATCTTCTTGACTAAAACGTTAGATCCAGTGTATGCGGAGATGGGTTTACCTGCTCAAAGGTAACCTTGGAGTTCAGAGTTTGCCTTTTTAAACATCTGGTTAAAGAGCGTCCATTAAAAAAAGCAAGTCCATGCTCTTTTACTTGGCTTTACCTGGCATGTATTTTTGAGGAGGTTGCTGTAAGAATTTCATTTCTTGAGGTTTGTCCATGGTCTGAATAAGTAATCCTATGAAGTAAGTGAAGTGAAGTTTCAGAATCTCCACGCTATGGATAAAACTGAACCATTTACGACGAGATAGTTCTGCTTGTATGTGTCCCTGGGTGGTGCAAATAATTAACACACTCGACTGCTAACTGAAAGGTTGGAGGTTCAAGTCCACCCAGAGGTGCTTCAGAAGACAGGCCTGCTAATCTGCTTCCAAAAATTCAGCCACTGAAAACTCTACGGGACCCAGTTTTACTGTGATATTCATGGGCTTTTATATGGGCTCATCATGAGTCGAAGCTGACTCAGTGGCAAGTAGGTTCAAGGAAATGAAAAAGAAAAGGAAAATTCTGAAATGCATTAGTCATAATGAAGGCAAAACTTAAGACATTTGTTCCATCAGTGAGAAATTTCCTCAAATGGAAAAGAATTGCCTGTGAACAAAGACTGAATCAGCTTCAGTCATGGAGGCTTGGCCATATGGTTGGGCAAATGAGAACTCAGGAGAATAAATCCCCTTGGTCGTTGTTTTAGGCATCTAGTACTGCTATAACAGAAATACCATAAGAGGATGCCTTTATCAAAGAGAAGTTTATTCTCTCACAGTCCAGTAGACTGTAAGTCCAAATTCAGGGCGCTGGCTCCAGGGGAAGCCTTTCTCTCTCGGCTCTGGAGGAAGGTCCTTGTCATCAGTCTTCCCTTGGTCTGGGAGCATCTCAGTGCAGGAACCCCAGGTCCAAAGAATGCGGTCTGCTCCCAGAACTGCTTTTTTGGTGGTATGAGGTCCCCATGTCTCTTGCTCACTTCTCTCTTTTATATCTCAAAAGAGATTGACTTAAAACATAACCTAATCTTGTAGATTGAGTCCTGCTTCATTAATATAACTGTTACTAATCCCACCTCATTAACGTCATAGAGGTAGGATTTACAACACACAGGAAAATCACATCAGATGACAGAAGAGTAGACAATCACACGATACTGGGAATTGTGGCCTAAACAAGTTGACAGATATTGTTGGGGGACACAATTCAATCCATGACATTCTACCCTTTGGCCTCGCAAAATTCATGTCCTTGTCACATGTAAAACATATTCACCCCATTATATCATAGCCCAGAAAACCCAGTGCCATCGAGTCAATTCCGACTCATAGTGACCCTATAGGACAGAGTAGAACTGCCCCATAGAGTTTCCAAAGAGCACCTGGTGGATTCGAACTGCCGACCCTTTGGTTAGCAGCCGTAGCACTTAACCACTACACCACCAGGGTTTCCTATTATATCATAGCAAACATCTTAAATCAACTCCAAGTCCAAAGTCCAAAAATTCCTCTTCATCTGTGAAATATACAAGTTATCTGTTTCCAAATGTACAATGGCAGAAGAGGCACACACTAGACGTTTCCATTACAAATGGGAGGAACTGGAGGGAAAGAAGGGATAACAGGCAACAAGCAAGTCAGCAGAACACATTACATTAGCCCTCAAGGCTTTAAAATAATCCTCTGTTCTCTGAGACCATTCACACAATAGACCTGCCCTTCAGACTCTAGGTGTAGACCATACTGTCTGGATTCTGAATGGAGGCTCCTTGACCCTGGGCTTCAGCTCCACCTCCCAGGCCCACTGGGATGGCAACTCTGCTCCCTTGACTTTAAGCACACCATTCTCCTAGTCCACCTGAGTAGCCACTCCATCCTTAGAAACACCAGAGGCCGTGGCTCCACTTTTGAAACCCCAGAGGTCCTGTCCATACCTTTAGAGACTGAGGCAGCTCAGCTTCCTGTGTTCGTTGTCTCTTCATCTTCTGCTTCCTGGTTCCTTGGCCTCTTGGCCCCCGGGCCTTCTGCCTGCATCTGCCTTGCTGAGACAATTGTTCTAAAGCTCTGTAGCTCCACTGATAACTGCCCGGAGTCACCCCACTCTGCCAGGAAGCCTCCTGCACACAGGCACTCAGCTCTCTCACTCTGTGGGTCACCTCCAGCGCTGTGTGGCTCTGGTCTCCTGGTTCTGTTGCTACTGTTCTCTGTTGCTACCAGTTCTCTGCCACTGCCACTTCTCTGCTGCTGTTGCTCTCTGCTGCTGCTGCTCTCTGTTGCTTCCAGGCCTCTGCTGCTGCTTCTCCGTTGCTTCCAGTCCTCTGCTGCTGCTGATCCTCTATCTATTTACAGTTTCAAAACTATTTCTACATTTTAAGTATCTGTTAGAGTAGCACTCCACTCTTGGTACCAAGTTCTGTCTTAGGCATCTAGTGCTGCTATAACAGAAATACCACAAGTGGATGGCTTTAACAAAAAAATTTATTCTCTCACAGCCCAGTAGGCTAGAAGTCCGAATTTAGGGTGCCAGCTCTAGGGGAAGGCTTTCTGTCTCTGTTGCCTCTGGAGGAACGTCCTTGTCATCAGTCTTCCCTTGGTCTGGGAGTATCTCAGAGCAGGAAGCTCGGGTCCAAAGGATGTGCTCTGCTCCTGGCACTACTTTCTTGGTAGTATGAAGTCCCTATGTCTCTCTGCTTGCTTCTTTCTTTTATATCTTAAAAGAGATTGACTTAAGACACAACCTAGTCTTGTAGACTGAGTCTGCTTCTTTAACACAACAGTCGCTAATCCCACTTCATTAACATCATAGAGGTAGGATTTACAACACATAGGAAAATCACATCAGATGACATAATGGTAAACAATCACACAATACTGGGAATCATGGCCTAACCAAGTTGACAGATATTTTTTGGGGACTCAGCTCAATCTATGAAGTCCTGAAATGCAGTCTAAATAGTGCACGTGCCCCCCATGTTCAGGCCCTGCAGTTAAGCTAAAGCAGGAGGCTCTGGATGAATGGGAATTCTGAACTTACTGAGCAGTCTTAGGATTTTGCCTTTCCAGTCCACCAGGTGCCATGGAACATTCTCTTCATCATTGTCAGGTTTGGGGGCAGGGGGAGACAGGAGAAGGAGAGTCATTTAGCCTTGCATTCCATTAACAGGAGTTCTCAGATTATCACAGCCAAATGCCACCATTCTGTCCCGGAGATGCAGTGATAGTTACATCTCCCACCTGTAGTTCACTGTGATCATCAGTGTGTTTTCAATAATCCTATAATCACCTCTTAAATAGTGCTGTTACAGTTCATTGTGGTTTCTGTGTCTGTTGCATGTTAGAAGTGTAACTTTGTTAAAATAGCCCACAATTTTTTTTAATCCTGTTTTAGCATGTCTTCAGTAAAAATATTTTTTTTCTGAAAAAAAACATAGAAAATTCTGAAGTACATGAGTCATAATGATGGCAAATCTTAAAAACATTTATTCCATTTACAAGAAATTTCCTTAAATGGAGAAAATTGCACTTATATGTATCTCTATATCTATCTATCTGTCTATCTAATCTGTCTATCATCTATCTATCTATCAATCTATCTAGAGAGCTTATAAAATAGGAAGCAGTCTGTTTTTCTTTTTTTAACTTTGACAAACTTGGTCAGTACGTTGGGGATAAAGGAGAGGTGTGGAACGGAAGAAATATAGCTCTGAGGACAGAATGCTTGAGTTCAGTTCTGACTCTTCCACATCCTATGTCTTGGACTAGTCCCCTGTTTTTAAGCTTTAGTTTTTCATCACTAAAATGAAGGTGATTATAATAACTTCCTCATAACATTGTTCTGAGAATTAACGAGATCTTGCAGGTATAGAACTTGCGTAACACTTGCCACATAGTGATGCTCAGTAACTATGAAATCTAATTATATCTTTCTTTAACTAAGATTGACACATCTATCCTTGGGAAATCCTGAGTGAGTGATATGTTTTCCCAGAGGCACAGGGAGAAAACTGCTATGGCTGAAGCTGGCACTTGGCTGTTTATTAATCAACTTGACAAATGTTTATTGAGTCCTGCCAGGAAGAGGCTCTATAGTAGGCATGGGAGACATAGTGGTGAATAAAACAACAATCCTGATCTCATGGAGCTTGTATTTTAATGAGGGAAACAGATAAATAGATCTTAAAAACAAATACATAATATAATCCATGCCATGAGAAGTGTCATGAAGAATAGTAAATCAAAGTAAGAGCCAGGATATGGAATAATTAGGTTTGTATGTAGTGAATGGGGACCCTGGGGGGACTCCTTTCTGATGAGGTGACATCTGAACAGAGACCTGAATCAAAGGAGGTAGTCAGCCATGTGAGAATGTGAAAAGCTGATTTCCAGAATAAGGGAAGAGTAAGTACAAAGTCCCTGAGGCAGGAATGAATTTGGCCTGAGAGAAATAAGAGTGTTTTATGTCCAGAGAAGAGGGTTTGTGTTGGGTACAGATATGGTAGGATATGAGATCAGAAAAAGAAGCAGGTAGAGCACACGTTGTTATTAGGTGCCATCGAGTCAGTTCTGACTCATAGGGACGTTATGCACAACAGGATGAAACACTGCCCAGTCCTATGTCCTTCTCACAATGCTTGCTATGCTTGAGCCCGTTGTTGCAGCCACTGTGTCAATCCATCTTGTCAAGGGTCTTCCTCTTTTTTGCTGACCCTCTACTTTACCAAGCATGAGGTCCTTCTCTAGGGACTGATCCCTCCTGATAACATGTCCAAAGTAAGTGAGACATAGTCTCGCCATCCTTGCTTCTAAGGAGCATTCTGGTTATGCTTCTTCCAAGATAGATTTGTTCGTTCTTTTGGCAGTCCATGGTATTTTCAATATTCTTTGCCAACACCACAATTCAAAGGTGTCAATTTTTCTTCAGTCTTCCTTATTCATTGTCCAGCTTTCACATGCATATGAGGCAAGTGAAAACACCAAGGCTTGGGTCAGATGCACCTTGGTTCTCAAGGTGACATCTTAGCTTTTTAAACTTTGAAGGGGTCTTTTGAAGCCAGTTTGCCCAGTGCAATGTGTCTTTTGATTTCTCGACTGCTAGTTCCATGGGCATTGATCGTGGGTCCAAGCAAAATGACATCCTTGACAGCTTCAACTTTTTCTCCATTCATCATGATGTTGCTTATTGGTCCAGTTGTGAAGATTTTTGTTTTCTTTATGTTAAGGTATAATCCATGCTGAAGGCTGTGGCCTTTGATCTTCATCAGTAAGTGCTTCAAGTTTTCTTCACATTCAGCAAGGAAGGTTGTGTCATCTGCATAATGCAGGTTGTTAATGAGTCTTCCTCCAAACCTGATGCCCCATTCTTCTTCATATAGCTTCTTGGATTATTTGCTCGGCATATGGATTGAATAGGTATGGTGAAGGGATACAACCCTGACCCACACCTTTCCTGACTTTAAACTATGCAGTATGCCCTTGTTCTGTTAGAATGACTGCCTCTTGATCCATGTACAGATTCCCCATGAGCACAGTTATGTGTCCTGGAATTCTCATTCTCCGCAATGTTATCTATAATTTGTTATGATCCACATAAATGAATGCCTTTACACAGTCAATAAAACACAGGTAAACATGTTTCTCGTATTCTCTGCTTTTAGCCAGGATCCATCTGACATCAACAATAGTATTCCTGGTTCCATGTCCTCTTCTAAGTCTGGCTTGGATTTCTGGCAGGTCCCTGTTGATATACTGCTGCAGCCCCTTTTGAATGATCTTTAGCAAAATTTTGCTTGCCTGTGATACTAATGATGTTGTCCGATAACTTCTGCATTCAGTTGGATCACCTTTCATGGGAATAGGCATAAATATGGATCTCTTTCGGTGGTTGACCAGATAACTGTCTTCCAGATTTCATGGCATAGACAAGTGAGCACTTCCAGCTTTGCATCCGTTTATTGAAACATCTCAATTGGTATGCTGTCAATTCCTGGAGCCTTGTTTTTCACCAGTGCCTTCAGTGCAGCTTGGATTTCTTCCTTCAGTACCATCAGTTCCTGATCATATGTTACCTCCTGAAATGTTTGAGTGTCGACCAGTTCTTTTTGGTATAGTGACTCTGTGTATTCCTTCTATCTTCTTTTGATGCTTCCTGCATCGTGTAGTATTTTCCCCATAGAATCCTTCGCTACTGCAACTCGAGGCTTAATTTTTTTCTTCAGTTCTCTCAGTTTGAGAAATGCTGAGTGTGTTCTTCCCTTTTTGTCTTCTCTCTCCAGGTCTTTGCACATGTCATCATAATACTTTACTTTGTCTTCTGGAGCTGTCCTTTGAAATCTTCTGTTCAGCTATTTTACTTCATCATTTTTTCCTTTTGCTTTAGCTACTTGACATTCAGTAGAAAGTTTCAGAGTCTCTTCTGACATCCATTCAGGTCTTTTCTTTCTTTCTTTCTTTCTCTTCTTTTTAATGACCTCTTGCTTTCTTCATGTATGATGTCCATAACGTCATTCTACAACTCCTCTGGTCTTCAGTCATTAGTGTTCAACGCTTCAAATCTGTTCTTGAGATGGTCTCTAAATTCAGGTGGGATATACCCTAGGTTGTACTTTGGGTCTCATAGAGTTCTAGTTTTCTTCAGTTTCAACTTGAACTGGTATATGAGTAATTTATGGTCTGATCCACAGTTGGTCCCTGGCCTTGTTCTGACTGATGATATTGAGCTTTTCCATCATCTCTTTCCATAGACTTAAAAAAAAAAATTTTTTTTTTTTTTAATGTAGTCGATTTTATTCCTGTGTATTCCATCTGGCGAGGTCCATGTGTATAGTCACTGTTTATGTTGGTGAAAAAAGGTATTTGCAATGAATAAGTCATTGATCCTGCAAAATTCAATCATGTGATCTCTGGCATCCTTCTATCACCAAGACCACATTTTCCAACTACTGATCCTTCTTCTTTATTGGCAACTTTCACATCCCAATCACCAGTAATTATCAGTGCATTCTGATTGAATGATCAATTTCAGACTGCAGAAGTTGGTAAAAATCTTCAATTTCTTTATCTTTGATCTTAGTGGTTGGTACATAAATTTAAATAATAGTCATTTTAATTGACCTTCCTTATAGGTATATGGATATTACCCTATCACTGACAACACTGTACTTCAGGATAGATCTTGAAATGTTCTTTTTGATGATGAGTGCAAACCTATTTCTCTTCAGGTTGTCATTTCTGGCATAATAGAGCATTTGATTGTCCAATTCAAAATGACCCATACCAGTCCATTTCAGCTCACTAATGCCTAGGATATTGACGTTTATATATCCCATTTTATTTTTGATGATTTCCAATTTTCCTATTTTCATACTTTGTATGTTCCAGGCTCTGATTATTAACAGATGTTTGAACCTGTTTCTTCTCATTTAGAGTCGTGCCACATCAGCAAATTAAGGTCCCAAAAGCTTGGCTCCAGCTATGTCATTAAGGTCAACTGTACTTTGAGGAGGCAGTTCTTCCCCAGTCATATTTTGAGTTCCTTCCAACATGAGGGGCTCATCTTCTGGCACTATATCAGACAACATTCTGTTGCTATTCATAAGGTTTTCACTGGCTAATTCTTTTCAGAGGTAGACCGCCAGGTCCTTCTTCCTAGTTTGTGTTAGTCTGGAAGCTCAGCTGAAACCTGTCCACCATGGGAGAACCTGCTGGTATTTGAATATCGGAGGCATAGCTTCCAGCATCACAGCAACATACAAGCCCCACTGACAGATGAGCGGGGCTATGAATTTTATTCTGGGTATGTGTTGGAAAGCAAAGTGTTAGCAGCAAGAGAGAAATCATCTAATTTGCATTTTTCACAGATCACTGCTTTCTGGGTAGAGGATTGATTCTAGGAGTCAAAAGAGGAAGTGGGGAAGATAGTAGGGAGACTATTGCAGTTACCTCTAGGAAGTGATGGTGGTTTGGACTAGGGTAGCTGCAGTGAAAGGTGTGAGAAGTGGACTGATTTGGGATAAACTTTGAAGGTACCATGGAAAGACTTGCTGTTGAATTGGATGTGATGTGGTTGTAAGGGAAAGAGAAGAATGAAGAATGACTGCAAGATTCTTGGCTTTAACAAACAGGTGAGTAGTGGTATTCTTCACTGATGTGGGGAAGACTGGGAGACTAGTAGGTGTGGAGGACAAAATCAAGAATTCTATTTGAGATACTCATTTAAATCATGTCAAGTAGGCAGTTGGATAGACGAATCTGAAGTTTAGGGGAGAATTTTGACCCGATGGTAATGATCTGAGAATCATTAGCATGTAGGCAGTGTTCTAGATTTCATAATACGCCTTAATAATGATTGATTCGAGTATGAAAGTTGACCATGAGTTCTTTCCCTCTTATATCCAATCGGTGGTTCTTAAACTTTGTTATAGCTTTCCGTACTTCAAAAGTATCTGTGGGGGTTTATTACAACCACAATTGTGCAAAGCTAAATTTATTAAAGCATTCTTTCTGCTTTTTATGACTTTTATCTATTAGTCTTTGTTTTGTTTATTAGAAGTACACATATAGCTACTATTTTATTCCCTTCCTTGAAAACCCTTCCTATACTTGAGAACAAGACTCCTAACATACTTGGAAAACAATACAGAGCATACTGTATATGCCAGCCCTTAATTCTCACAACAATAAGGAGGATTCAGGGGATCACACAGGTGCAGGAAATCTGGTTACCAACCCTGGGAGGAAGAAAAGGAGTCATGGTGGTTTGGCCTTGATGTGGCTAATTGGAGACAGTGCTATCTATATCTGAGATGTTTCAGGAATTCATCTGAACCCAATGAATATGAGCCCCTTCTGTGAAAAATGTGCACTCGGTGCTAACAACTTGGAAATGCTGAGAACATGGAAGAAGGGGTGTAGGTAAAGATAGGGAGTACTATATTTTTATGCAAATAATGTGCACTTTCTATGTTTGTTTGCCAACGAAGCCCTCTGCCCATGAGGTATTTTCATAAGTGCCACTATGCCATTTTTTTTGACATGTGGCTGTAAAAAAAATTAGCATATATGAAATTAGTATTTACTAAAATACCTTGAGAGAGGAGAGCGTCATTGGCAAACATAGAAGGTGCATGTTACTTGCGTAAAAATATGGTAATTTCAATCTTTCAGTTGAAATTGTGACTCAGGCTTGAAATTATGCCTTGAGAAAGCTCAGGACTATGCTGTTTGCAAGCACCAAAACCCATCTCAAACGGGCTTAAGCAAAAAGGGACATTTATTGGCTCAGTTTGTCATACTGTGGTGGCTTGCATGTTACTACGATGCTGGAAGCTATGCTACTGATAGTTCAGATACCCAGAGGGTCACTCATGATAGGTTTCAGCAGAGCTTCCAGACTAGGAAGAAAGGCTTGGCAATCTACTTCCAAAAATTAGCCAAAGAAAACCCTATGGATCACAACAAATTATTTTCCAATATATTGCTGGAAGATGGTGCAAGATCAGATAATGTTTCCTTCTGTTATGCATAAGGCATCATGTGTCAGCTGACTTGATGGCAACTAAGAACAACAACATTGGCTCATGTAGCAATTAACTTCAAACAAGGCTGGATCCAAGTGTTGAAATGACAGCAGAAACATCTCTGTATTTTTGGAGACATGGATTGAGATGTGGGCCAGGGTTATTCTGCCAATAAGAATTAACTGTCCATTACCAGAAATAGGGAGCAGGGAGGATGGAGAGGCAAAAACAACAAATGTGTGCTGCAGGTGGAACAAGAGAGAAAGGAAAATGGACACTTGTTTCACAGGTTGTTTGAAACATAAGATTTGTATTTCTTGACCAGCATTCAAAAAAAAAAATCAGGACAATGCTCTAGTAAAAAGAGTGCCTGGGGTCTTAAAAGCTTGCAAGAGGCCATCTAAGGTATAACAATTGGTCTCCATTCACCTGGAGCAAAGAGGAAGAAGAAGAGTCAGGGATAGGAGGAGGAAACGGAACGTGTGGATGATTGCCTCCGTGAACAACTGCCTTCTTTGCCATGAGACCGGAAGAACTGGATGCTGCCCAGCTACCATTACTGAGCATTTTGATCAAAGATTTCGTAGAAGAATCCTGATCAAAAGAGGGAACATGCAGAACTCCCAGGGACTCCAGGCTTCTTGGAGCCATGAAGGTTGGATGAACTCCAAAACTATTACCCTGAGACAATCTTTAAGCCTTAAACCAAAAATATCCCTGGAAGTCTTCTTAAAACAATAGTTTAGCTTGACTAGTAAAAATAGCCTGCCTTGAGCATTATGCTCTTTTAAGAACTATCTATATGGGGTCAAATTGACAACAGCAGCTCAAAAGATAGGACCCTTAGGTGGCGGTGACTTTATGTTAATGGAGAAAGAACAATTCAGAAAAGGAGGGTAAGAATGGTTGCCCAACTCAAAGAATGTAATCAGTGTTGCAAAATGGTTCATGTAGAAATTGTTGAATTGGCGTATGTTTTGCTGTGTATATTCTCAACAACAACAAAATAAATTTTAAAAAATCAAAAAATAAAAGAGTGAATATGACCAAGACTTGGAACATATGTGTCTCAGAAGGTTCTCTTTATGATCGGGGAAAGGATAGGGATAGGTGATCAGAATTTTAAAGGTCATCTGATCTTGTTCCATCACATATAGCATATTAAAGAGTTAAAAAAGGACTGAAGTTTTAGAATATGCCAAGTTATGCTTAGGTTTCCGATTCTGTTATTTTTGCAAAGATGATGTTGACAGCTTGGTTCAGTAGAAAGAGAAAGGGTCTCAGAGCCAGTCTGATATGGTTTCAAGTCACAATACTTTCACTTTTTTGGTAATGTGACTCCAGGAAATATTTCTTTACCTCTCTAAGCCTCAGCTTTCTCATCTGCAAAATAGGTGTGCTAATGCAGTCTACTTCTGAGGGCTCTAATAAGAAAATCCTTTCATGCAAATGAAATGGTATATGTGGCCTGCCTGGCACAGTGCTTGGCACATGGTCATCACTCAGTCAAGATGATAAGTTCTCCTCCTCTTTGTTATCACTACTCGTATTTGGCTAAACTAGGTTACCAGTAAAATGATAAAACTTACATGAGGCTGACTCAAGAAAATTTTTTAAATTGTGCTTTAAGTGAAAGTTTACAAATCAAATCAGTCTCTCATACAAAAACTTATACACACCTTGCTATATACTCCTAGCTGCTCTCCCCCTAACGAGAGCGCACTCCTCCTCTCCACCCTGTATTCCCCATGTCCATCCGACCAGTTCCTGTCCCCCTCTGCCTTCTCATCTCACCTGCTAACAGGAGCTGCCCACATAGTGTCATGTGTCTATTTGAGCCAAGAAGCTCACTCGTCACTAGTATCATTTTCTGTCTTATAGGCCAGTCCAGTCTCTGTCTAAAGAGTTGGCTTTGAGAATGGTTCCTGTCTTGGGGTAACAGAAGGTCCGGGGACCATGACCTCCGGGATCCCTCCAGCCTCAGTCAGGCTATTAAGTCTGGTCTTTTTCTGAGAATTTGAGGTCTGCATCCAACTGTTGCCCTGCTCCATCAGGGATTCTCTGTTCTGTTCCTTGTCAGGGCAGTCTATCTAGTTCTTCCAGGCACCATTTAGTTCTTCCTGTCTCAGGCTGATGTAGTCTCTGGTTTATGAGGCTCTTTGTGTCTCTTGGACTCATATTTACCTTGTATCTTTGGCGTTCTTCATTCTCCTTTGCTCCAGGTGGGTTGAGACCAATTATTGCATCTTAGACGGCCATTTGCTAGTGTTTAAGACCTGAGATGCCACTCATCAAAGTGGGATGTAGAAGGTTTTCTTAATACATTTTGTCATGCCAATTGACCTAGATGTCCCCTGAAATAATGGTCCCCAGAGCCCTGTGCCTGCTACTCTATCCCTCAAAGAATTTGGTTGTATTCAGGAAACTTCTTTGCTTTTGGTTTAGTCCAGTTGTGATGACCTCTCATGTATTGTGTGTTATCTTTCCCTCCACCTAAAATAGTTCTTGTCTACTATTTATTGAATAGCCCTCCCCCTCCCTCCCCAACCTTGAAGCCATCAAAGAACATTTTCTTCTGTTTTTAAACTATTTCTTGAGTTCTTATAATAGTTGTTGCTAGGTGCCGTTGAGTTGGTTCCGACTCATAGCGACCCTATGCACAACAGAACGAAGCACTGCCCAGTCCTGTGCCACCCTTACAATTGTTGTTGTGCTTGAATTCATTGTTGCAGCCACTGTGTCAATCTACCTCGTTGAGGGTCTTCCTCTTTTCCACTGACCCTGTACTTTGCCAAGCATCATGTCCTTCTCCAGGGACTGATACCTCCTGACAACATGTCCAAAGTATGTAAGACACAGCCTCGCCATCCTTGCTTCTAAGGAGCATTCTGGTTGTACTTCTTTCAAGACAGATTTGTTCTTTCTCGTGGCAGTCCATGGTATATTCAACATTCTTCACCAACACCACAATTTGAAGGCATCAATTCTTCGGTCTTCCTTATTCATTGTCTAGCTTTCACACGCATATGATGCGATTGAAAATACCATGGCTTGGGTCAGGCACACCTTAGTCTTCAAGGTGACATCTTTGCTTTTCAACACTTTAAAGAGGTCCTTTGCAGCAGTCATTTGATTTCTTGGCTGCTGCTTCCGTGGCTGTTGATTGTGGATCCAGGTAAAGTGAAATCCATGACAACTTCAATCTTTTCTCCATTTATCATGATGTTGCTCATTGGCCCAGTTGTGAGGGTATTTGTTTTCTTTATGTTGAGGTGCAATCCAAACTGAAGGCTGTGGCCTTTGATCTTCATTAGTAAGTGCTTCAATTCCTTTTCACTTTCAGCAAGCAAGGTTGTATCATGTGCATAACACAGGTTGTTACTGAGTCTTCTTCCAATCCTGATGCCCCATTCTTCTTCATACAGTCCAGCTTCTTGGATTATTTGCTCAGCATACAGATTGAATAGGTATGGTGAAGGGATACAACCCTGACGCACACCTTTCCTGACTTTAAACCAATCAGTATCCCCTTGTTCTGTCCAAACAGCTGCCTCTTGATCTATGTACAAGTTCCTCAGGAGCACAATTAAGTGTTCTGGAATTCCCATTCTTCACAATGTTATCCATAACTTGTTATGATCCACACAGTCAAATGCCTTTGCATAGTCAATAAGACTCAGGTAAACATCCTTCTGGTATTCTCTGCTTTCAGCCAGGATCCATCTGACATCAGCAATGACATCCCTGGTTCCATGTCCTCTTCTGAAACCATGCTGAATTTCTGGTAGTTCCCTGTTGATATACTGCTGTAGCTGTTTTTGAAATGATCTTCAGCAAAATTTTGCTTGTGTGTGATATTGTTCTATAATTTCCTCATTCGGTTGGATCACCTTTCTTGGGAATAGGCATAAATACGGATCTCTTCCAGTCAGTAGGCCAGGAAGCTGTCTTCCACATTTCTTGGCATAGATGAGTGAGCACCTCCTGTGTGGCATGCGTGTTTTGAAACATCTCAATTGATATTCCATCAGTCCCTGGAGCCTTGTTTTTCACCAGTGACTTCAGTGCAGCTTGGACTTCTTCCTTCAGTACCATTGGTTCCTGATCATATGCTACCTCTTGAAATGGTTAAACATTGACTAACTCTTTTTGGTATAATGACTCTATGTACTCCTTCCATCTTCTTTTGATGCTTCTTATAATAGTCTAATAGTAGTCTCATACAATATTTGTCCTTTTGCAACAAATTTCACTCAGCATAATGTCTTCCAGATTCCTCCATGTTATGAGATATTTCGCAGATTCATCGTTGTTCTTAATCATTGCGTGGTATTCCATTATGTGAATGTACCGTAATTTATTTACCCATTCATCCACTGATGGGCACCTTGGTTGCTTCCATCTTTTTGCTATTGTAAACAATACTGCAGTGAATGTGGGTGTGCATACATCTGTTTGTGTGAAGGCTCATTTCTCTAGGATATATTCCAAGGAGTGGGATTGCTGGATCACACGGTAGTTCTATTTCTAGCTTTTTAAGGAAGCGCCAAATCGATTCCCAAAGTGGGTGTGCTATTTCATATTCCCGCCAGTAGTGCATAAGTTTTCCAGTCTCTCCACAACCTCTCCAACATTTACTATTTTGTGTTTTTTTGGAATAATGCTAGCCTTGTTGGAGTGAGATGGTATCTCGTTGTACTTTTGAATTTGCATCAAAGAAACTTAAAAAAAAATCTGTTTAGGATAAAAAGGAGTGTGTTTTGTCTAGAAGTAACAGTTTATAGAGTAGTTAACGGCTTGGTTTTGGATGTAGAAAAACTCAGCTGTTTTACTTGGGACAAAAAAAAAACCTCTGAACCTCAGTTTCCCCATCAAGTAATCTTCACAGGGTTGTTGTGAGAATGGCATGAGTAATGCATCTATACTGCCTAGCACAGTGCCTGGACCTTATAAGATTTTAATAAATAATGACAATAACGATAACAATAATACTATTTACTATAATTATTCTCTAGTAACCTCTGTAAGACAGCCTCGGGTCTTGTGAAAAGAAGCGTTCTGACGGGAAGGCAGTGTTGTCCCTTGAGGATGAGGTAGTCCTCACGTGATAAACCTTTGTCAACATATGGATTATCTTAGTCATCCTTATTCTAGTTGATTGGAATGTAACATCAGAGTCCATTTGCCTGCTGGGTGCCTTTTGAGGAGGGGAACCTTGACTCCATTCCACACATGATTTATTTAAAAATGCCTGAGACTGGAGAGATACAGAACGTTCTGAAAAGTCAACGTGTGCTTCTTGTCCCAGGTTGATTCCGTGACTGTTCATTCACTGTTTACATAGCTTAGCTTTCCTAATTTATAGACTCTGAAAGCACCGGTGAAAGAAACAAACTAGCTTTTGACTCGCCTAATATAGTTGATAGCACAACCATAAATTTGGTACCATTTATGGAACATTATGACTTGCAAACATCTCCTCTGGTTTTATAACTCAGGAAAAAAAAATGTGCATGGCTCACAAGTGCTCTAAAAACTATAAGGCATTTTTTTTTTTTTTAATTTGAATGACATTCACAGACTCTACAGTGTAGGATGCAAACTTTAATCTTGAATAGCATATTTACAGCTCAGTTTTCTACTAAAATGACAGCTTGTTTTAAAACTCAGGGGATGACTGGCTTGGGATCCTTGCTGAAAAGAGCTGGTCTTTGCTCTTTTCTCTTGTAGAAAAAGAAAAAGTTCTATGCTTAAGGAGGAATTTAGCAATTAGATGATTGCTGTAAAAAAGCAATTGACTTCTGCTCTCGTTGTTTTCCTAGCATCAAAGATATTTAATTTGAATAAAAGCTTTCTCCTCCACCATCTGACATTCTCCTGAAGTTTTATCTTTAGTCTAAAGTCATTATCTTACAACTGGGTCTAAACTTAAGGGTAAAAACAACAACAACAAAAGCCAGGAACTCCAAAACAGAGCTCTCACTTGGGCTGTAGTTTTCTGATACTATCTGAGCTGCACTTTATCATCCTGGTGTTTAAAGGGAAGGGTCTCTCTTCCATTGCCTCCCACCCAACTCTCCTCCGTCCTTCCACCTCATTATTCTTTTCACTTGAACCTGCTGAGTAGTCCCAGGTCTGTGTGTGTCAGGACAAGACACTGTTATCATAAAAATGAATGTGGAGGTCATGCATTTATCTGTCTCTTTGTCTCCCCTGCAGGCTCCAGAGAGAAGACAAATTATGGATGAGGCGCTTTTATCCAAGTGCAGTGCAGATGGAGATAGTTTGGGGGTGGGGGACAAATGAAAACAAAACTGGGCTAGGGAGAGTCTTGGGGGAGAAGATTCTATTCTAATGAGTCCTGGAATTGGCACCATGGAAGGGACCCTGAAATGATCTAAGGTGACTCCATCATGGCACAGAAGCATGGGGTATTTGGGAACGCACAAACTCCTTTCATATTATTGTTACATTAGAAGCTTAAGGGCACAAGAGGACACAGGTTAAGTGCGTGGGCTCTGGTTTGAACCTTGGCTGTGTCAATTTTCGGCACTGTATTGGCCAGAAATATAACTTGTCTAAGCCATAGTGCCCCAGCTGTCAGAGAGGGTGAGAACATCAGAATATATATCATGCATTAACAGAGTGCTTTACCTAGAGTAATTAATGGAGAGCACAGAACACTGTACCTGACAGAGTAAGGGCCCTTCTTTCCTTCCATCATTCATTCATGCAACAAAAAATTACTGAACATTCATGACAAGTCAATATTGTTGTTGACATTGAGGATACAGTAATAAAAAGAGAAGGTTTCTGGTCTCAGGATTTTTATAAAATTTTAATAACTGAATTAATATATTTTGGCAGCCCCCACTTGGAAGAAGACTCTAACTAAACTTAGAGAGAAAAAGCATAACTGAAGGCTCAGGGGGTGGTCTGTATCAGAATCATCCGTGTACCCCACCTCAAATCCTCTCAGCTTCAGCTCTTATGTCAGCCAAGCAGAGATGACCAGCTGCACTCATGCTGCAACAGGCTCCATGCAAGCTAACAGTGCTTAGCTCACATTTGCACAGCGTTCCTCTTGTTTCTGCTGTAGGATTTCTCTGATACTGTGATGTGGGATGTCCCTGGAAGCCCATTTGGCACTCACACAGGCGTAGCCCATTGATCCACAGAGCATAGGAGCAAATGGAGTACTGGTTTCTCTGTTATTCTTCTAGGGGGGGATGGACTTGATACACTTTCACATTGAAAGTTCCATAGGATTAAGTATCCAGTCTCCTCTAGCAAATATCAGCTGAATAACACATCCTGGTATTTGGTCTCACTCATTCCCTTTCCTTATCTCTTTCCCAAATAAGCTTCTTACACCTAAGTCTTTTCTTGCGGGGTCTGCTTTTGGGGAAACTTAAAACAATTCAAAATTAAATCAGATTAAGAAAAACAAATTTTCTGTGAACAATTAGTATTTTTTCAATTTTATGTAAATTAAGAATAAAAGCACCTTCAGAAATCACTGCTATTTTTTTGCACTGCCACATATATTATTGAAAGCATCAAGGTTTCTATGTAGACACAGTACCAAGACAAGTCCTCTTCCAACCAGACCTAACCCTTGAATAGAAATGCAGACTTGCCACTGAATCAGGAGTTCTGACATCTGGAAGAGCAAGCATGAAAACACTGCTGCCCTTCTTTAGCCATTGAAAGTGGGGCTAGATGCAGCGTCCATGTCTGAGGTGGAGCTTGTGCCATTGGACGGTGGGGGAGTTACCATTGTTAAAAGATCATCATACTTTTTCTACTGCTTCTATTTGTCTCATACTTTGACCATTGATATTTTAATTAGACACTGAAGAGAATGACCCTTGTACTTACTCTAACAGTCTTTCGTCATAGGGTGAACAGATAACTTCATTAAAAATGTGCAACTTTTTGAGAATGTGCATGTTTTAGTCATCTATTTTTGTATAACAAACCACCCCAAACATAGCAACTACAAACAACATCTTTGGTTTGTGAATCAGCAGTTTGGGCACAGCACAGTGGGAACATCTTGACTTTGCTCCACTCAGTATTCGCTGCGGAGGCTCCAATGCTGGGAGCTGGAATTATCCAAGGGCTCATTTGTCTAGAGTTTATTGTGAGCTGTCAGCTGGCTGTAGCAGAGGTGTTAGCCAGAGCACCTGTATGTGGCCTGGGCTTCCTCACAGCATGGTCGCTGGAGGTTCTAAAGTTGAGCATTTCAAGACAGAGAGCCTTTTCTAACCTAGCCTTAGAAATCCCACAGCATAACTTCTACGTTAATTCTATTAATTATACGTGAGTCAGTAAGGCCAGCCCTTATTCAGTGGAAGCAGAATTAGATTTCACAGTTCGTTGAGAGATATATCAAAGATTAATGACAGTTTTAAAAAAAGTTTATTTGTTGCTGTTGTTGAGAATACACACAGTAGAACATTGGCCCATTCATCAGTTTCTACACGTACAATTCAGTGACACTGATTGCGTTCTTTAAGTTGTGCAACCGTGCTCACCCTCCTTTTCTGAGTTGTTCTTCCCCCATTAACATAAGCTCACTGCTCCCAAGTGTTCTATCTAGTGTTTCAAGTTCCTGTTGTCAGTTTGATCTCACATAGATAGCTCTTAAAAGAGCACAATGCTCGTGGAAGATATTCTTTACTAATTAAGCTAAACTATTGTTTTGTCTAAGATGACGTCAGGGGATATTTTTGGTTTAAGGTTTAAAGACCATCTCAGGGCAATAGTTTTGGGGGTTCATTCAGCCTCAACGTCTCCAGAAAACCTGGATTCCATGAGAATTTGAAATTCTGTTCTTCACTTTCCCCCTTTTGATCAGGATTCTTCTATGGAATCTTTGAACAAAATGTTCAGTAATGGTAGCTGGGCACCATGCAGTTCTCCTGGTCTCCTAGCAAAGGAGTAGCTGTTCATGGAGGCAATTAGCCACACGTTCCATTTCCTCCTCCTATTCCTGCCTCTCCTTCTTCCTCTGTTGCTCTAGGCAAATAGAGACCAATTGTTGTACCTCAGATGGCTGCTAGCAAGCTTTTAAGACTCCAGGTACTATGCAAAGAAGTAGGAGGTAGAACAGGATCACTGAACACGGTATTAGGCCAATTAACTGGGATTTCCCATGAAACCATGACTTTGAACCTCCAAATCAAGAAGTATTTGATTGTACACAGACAGCCTCAGCAGCTGCTCTTTTTGTTGTTGTTGTTGTTATAAACCTATTATACAGCTTTTTACAGGTGTACAACTTATTGACAGTGATTACATTAATCGACTGTTTAATCCTTACCCTTAATCAATGTGATTTCTCCATCACTGTAAGCTGAAACCCCGTGGTCCATAAGAAATAACTCCCCTTCCTCCCTCCTTTCTGCCTCTGGTAACCACTAATAAATTTTCGTCTCTATATATTTGCCTGTTCTTGTCTTACTATATAAATGAAGTCATACAATATTTATCTTTTTGTGATTGATTTATTTCACTCAGCATAATGTTTTCAAGCTCCAATCATATTGTAGCATGCATTAAGACTTCATTTCTTTTTCTGGCTGAGTAGTATTCCATTGTATGTGAATATCTCACTTTGTTTATCCATTTTTCTGTTGATGGGCATGTAGGTTGTTTCCACCTTTTGGCTATTGTATATAATGTTGAAATGAACATTGATGTAAATATGTCTGTTTGCACTGCTGCTTTCAAGTCCCTTGGGTATGTTCATAGTTAATGACATATTTTAAAACCACCAAAGTAATGTGCCTGGGGAATTACAGTCCCCGCATTCCTCATCCAGCTATCGTACTATATGTCATGTCATATAAATCATTTATTCCAGGATGCTTTAACTTATTTTCTAGAGCAGCACTGTCCAATAGAATTTCCTGTGATGATGGAAATGTTCTATATATGCTCTGTCCAATACGTAGTATTGTCTTAGAAATTGTCAACTCAAGAATGCAGCCACATGTGGTTGTTGAGCATGTGAAATGTGTGACTAGAAAACAGAATTTTAAATTGTGTTTAATTTTAATAGCCACTTGTGGAGCGTAGTGACTAAATTGAACAGCTCAGTTCTACAACCACAGGTAAAGGAATAGAGTTCAAATTCCAGCAGTGATGTAAGTGCTGAGCAGGCTTTCTAGTACAAACTTACCACATTCCAATTACGAGCAAACTCCTTCTAGGCCTGACTGCATTCAAATGTATAAACGGAGATGAGTTGGCCTGGGATGTCCTAGAGAGGAGAAATTTCCTAGCGTGTGGGTGTGGAAAAGCAGCAAATCACTGGTGAGAAGAGTCATCTTACCTCAGGTGGGTAAGATGCTAGAATCGTTTAGACATGCAGATCCTTGCTCAACAACTCATCTCTTGACACGGAGACTCAAGCCAACTTTTTTTGGCCTGAAGTGTGAGGAATCTTTAAGGTTAGCTCTCACAGGATGCTGACTTCTGAAATTCCTGTGTCTGCCTGTCTCTGATACCTGCTTTCCTTAGCCTTTTTACCCTCTTTCCCTTATTCCATTCCTTACCCTTGAAACTTGTGATCTTGGAATGCATAGTAACTGTTGAAAACATCTTGGCAATCCCATCAAAATAACGAGCAAGCGTTATCCAAAAAAGATTTCGTGATCACCTACTATGTGTAGAGCTCTATGCAAGGTATGACAGTAAGAATTAGCCTCTACCCTTGGGAGACTGTCACCTCGTTGATGAGATTTAATAGAACAGCTAACATTTGTTAAGACCTTACTATGTGCCAAGTAGATGTGCCAAATATTATGCTAATATTTTTATGAAAATGATCTCATTTGATCTTTTTAAAAACCCTATGACACCAAAAAACCCACTACCATTGAGTCTATTCCAACTCATAGCGACCCCACAGGGTTTCCAAGTCTGTAAATCTTTACGGAAGCACACTGCCACATCTTTCTCCAGCGGAGCCACTGCTGGTTTCAAACTGCTGATCCTTTGGTTAGCAGTTGACAGTATTTTATCCATACTTCACAAATAGGGAAACTGTGGTTCAGTGAAGTAAAATACCTTGTCCAAAGTAAAATATCTATTAAGTAGTAAAGTAGGGATTTGAATCTAGGTTGGGTGAACTCCAAAGTCGCTGCGCATAATCACTCAACTGTGCTTATTTTGAATGGCGTTTCCCACTTATCTGGGGACTCATGTTTGGCAAAGTCAAGTTTTACATGATTGGGAAAAGAGTAGGGTTTCTGATGTATGGCAAGACATTGGCTTTGGGGCACATCAAATAGTGTGGGTGGTAAAGTTTGCTTGTTAGCTCCAAAGATATGATAATAGGTTGAGGAAACAGAAACAGACACTGTGAGAAAATTTTGCTTTTAATATTACCCATTGGGGGGAAATATCTTAAGAATAACAAAGAAGTAACTGTGAAGGGATGAGTGGTAATGAAGAGGCTCTCTTGAGAGTCACTGCCCTTCGGTGAAAGCATGAGGCCTGCCAACTTACTCAACCTGGGAAGGAATGGTACAGTAGGAGTGCATGTTTCAACTGACTTAGCTCACCGGAAAGCCTCCAGGAATTGCATTCAAATGCCTGTGTAATCCTCCCTGAGACAGAGAACAGATCCCTATCACTATGAGATCCAATTTGAGAGACTTTGATTAGCTATGTTGTCGTGAGCTGTCAAATCGATTCTGTGACCCTACAGGGAAAAATATCTTCACTAAGGACACAAAAGAAGTTAAAGGACTTGATGGGATGCTCACTTGTCTAAAACTCCATATGGTCTATAGATTAATTGGTCAAGTCCTGGACTCACAGATCTGGATACAAATCCCAGCTCTGTTATTCACTAGCTAAGTAACCCTGGACCAAGTTCTTTCTGTTTACGTTTCCTTGTAAGCAAAGTCAGGACAATATCAAGAGCTATCTTGTACATTAGTTGTGAGGATTAAATGAAACACCTCATGTAAGTGCTCAGTGTAGTGCCTGGCACATAGTAAGTGCTCAGTAAACGGTGTAGTTGTTGGTTGCCATTGATTTAATTCTGACTTATAACGACCCATGTGACACAGTAGAACTGCCCCATATAGTTTTCTGGGCATACCACCAGGTCTTCCTATTGTACAGCTGCTAGGTGTGTTCGAATTGCCAACCTTTTGTTTAGCTGCCGAGCACTTAACTGTTATGCTACCAGAGCTTCTTAAAAAATAGTACCCACAGCTGTGGAACTGCCCCATAGGATTTTCAAGATTGTAATCTTTACAGAAGATTGCCACATCTTTTTCCCGCTGAGCAGCTGGTAGATTCGAACTGCTGACTTTTCGGTTAGCAGCTGAGCACTTAACTACTTTACCACCAGGGCTCCTTCAATAAATGGTAGCTGTTCTTATTTTTAAGAAGTCACTCGATAACAGCATGGACTCCAGAGCTCAACCACCTGGGTTCGAATCTCACTTGTACCACCACTTACTGCGTGTCCTTCGGCAGGTTATTTTAACCTCTCTGTGCCTCAGTTTCTCCACTTATAAAATGGAAATTATAATGGTACTTACCTTAGAGTCAGAGGATTGTGGTGAGGGTTAATGAGTTAACAAGTGTCAAATGTTTAAGGTGTTGTCTGGCACTTAGTATAAAGCTTTGCTATGATGATGACGATTATAATTATTTATTAACAACTTTACTTGTTCACTAACCAAAACCCATTGCCATTGAGTTGATTCCAACTCACAGAGACCCTACAGGACAGAATAGAACCACCCTATAGGATTTCCAAGGAGTGGCTGGTAGATTCGAACTGCTGACATTTTGGTTAGCAGGCGAGCTCTTAATCACTGTATTAATATTCACTTTCTGTCTCATTATGACAAAGATAGTATCAGTCATGAGTTAAACAGAAGATTGGCACTCAGTGTAAGCTACCTGTCAAATTCTTCAGAATGCTGATTTTTTTAAATAAGTGAGGGAAATGAATTTTAAAGACTTTCTATTACTTTCTTTTATCTTTCCAACTGGTCTTGCAGCACCAAAATAAAATAGGAAGTTAAACTGAGGTTTTATTTATTTATTTTTGATAACAATTTTTTTTTTTTTTTAAATCAGGTGTCTTATTATGATGGAATCTAAGGAAGCCTTTGAAAAATAAATTTAAAAATGTCATCCCATCATTAGTTAAAAGGTTAAATAAAAAATCTCTGCAAACAACTAGGCTGTAAGAAATTGCTCAGGTGCTAAAATTAATAATGATAATTTTCAAATAAGATGCCAAGTTAGCTGAAAGGCCAGCTTCTCGGAAATGGTGTGTTCCCACTGGATGGTAATTCTAAATGCTGGAGAGAAAAAGAAAAAGAAGTGACAGGCTACTTTGACTTTGCTCATTTTAAAGGCTGAGGCTTATTTCTGGGATGTGTCTGAGAACCAGGGTCTCTGTGACCAAAGCTACAGATTGAGACAGCTGACTCCAGAGTTTATCCTTAATGCTTATTAGTTGTGTTGATCAATAGGGCGATGGGGTCAAATGAGAAAGGCACACTGGTTAAGAATTAGGCATCAGGAATCAGACTGTGTGCATTCAAATTGTGGTGTGGCCACTTACTCGCTGTGGAATCTTAGACGAGACACTTAAACTACCTGAGCCTGCTTCCCCCCCCTCAAAGTGAGAATAATAATAGCACCAACATTAGGGTTGTGGTTATTAAATTAGGTTGTATATATAAGTGCTCAGTAAGTATAAGTAGCCATGGCGATGATGATGATAATGATGATGTTAGTGATGAAACTCAGGAACCCAGCAACCTCTTATCTCACTCCAGGTTTGTCACAAACTCTCTATGGACCCTGGGAAGATCATTCAACCTCACTCCATCAGGAATGCTTTTAGCAACCAGTAAGCGAAAACTGAATATAAAGTGGCCTACAAAATAAGTAATTGTTCATGGAGGGAGGGTGCTGTTGGCACTGGCTCAGAACCTCAGTGATCTAAGGGCTAGCCTCTCTGTGAATTCTTGGCTTTTTTTTTCATTCCGATTGGCTCGCAGTCACAAGATGGCTGCTGTAGTCCCAGACATCACATCTGAGTACAAGCAGGAACAAGGTGGAGATGGATGGCACCAGATGTATTTTTCCTTGTCCATCAGGAAAACAAAAATTCACCCAGAAATCCCCAGAAGAATTCTGTTTGCAGCCTATTGGCCAGCATTATGTCAAAGTCTACTTTTTTGCTGTAAGGAAGCCTGAGAAAAAGGATTTAGCTGGATACAGTGATACTTTGAAAAAACTGGGGTTCTGATAGCAAGGAAAGGGGGTTATGGATGTAATAACCACACTTGCCCTCAAGTTTTCCAATCAGAAAATGGAGTGAGAAGCTGGAGGCTAACTCACGGGATTTTTCTGTGAGGATTATATCACAAAATAGAAAAGACTGTCAGCCCTGACATAAACTGCATCATCTATTATACTTTAATTTTTATTTTGTCAGTCTTTTACAGCAGGGGTTGGCAATGAATGGTGCAAGGGCCAAACCCAGTTCGTGGACTATTTTTGTATGGCCCCTGAGCTAAGAATGTTTTTTACATTTGTAAAGTGTTGTAAAAAAAAAAAAAAAAAAAAAAAAAAAAACAGAAACGTATGTGACACAGTCCCTATAAGGCCCATAAGTCTAAAATATTTACTTTCTGGCCCTTTTCAGAAAGACATTTGTCCCTGTTCTAGTTTGGGAAGCCCTGGGTGGTATAAACGGTTAATGTGCTCAACTGCTGACAGAAAGGTTGAATGTTTGAGGCCACCACTAGGTGCCTCGAAAGAAAGCCCTGGCAATCTACTTCTGAAAAGTCAGCCATTGAAAATCCCAGGGGGCACAGCTCTACTCTGATACACGTGGGGTCGCCAGGAGCCGGAGCTGACTGCAACTAGTTTTTTGGTTCTAATCTGTGATCTCCTTGAGTGTAGGGTTTGCATTCTGTTAATCTTTGTGTCTCTATGGCAGTGTCGGGCACCTACTAGGTGCTCACTGAAACTATGATACGTGAATGATTGTGGAAATAGTGACATGCATGAATGAACATGCACATTAATGCTTCCTAATGTTTTAGATTTACAAAGAGCTTCCATGCAATTTCACTTGATCCTCCTTATAGTTCTGCCCCTACCTGTGTTTCTTCTATTAACAAAGCCAGCCCAAGACTTGTATCTTCAAATCATGAGTGCGTTCTCTCCCACTGCACTCTTGGACCTGGCTTTGTGGCAAGGTATCCCACCCGTCATCACCCTGTTTGCTAATTCCTCTCGTTCACGCTCTGTCTCACCACTGCATGGTCATCTCAATGAGGGCAGGCACCTGTCTGTCTCCATCACTGACTGCTGAATCCCTGGGGCTCAACAAACATTTGTTCAATAAATGAGTGAATGAATCTGAGCGTCCCTGTATTAGAAAACATAAGGTCGTGTTTTAATATGGTGGTGATGTTCTTTGTCTTCATTGTGCTAGGGATTGGACTGAACTCTGTTTATCCAGTGTGTTTTCTTAAGGAGGGAATTACTCCTCATACTCTGGGTGTCATGGGCTTGTTCAGCTCTGAATCCACATTTAAGACTTAGGCCACTGGGAACTATCTTCTCTGATGGACTGAAAAATATACATGTGGACCCAGCGCTCTGTTTTCACTGTATATATGGAGGCATCCTGTCTTGCCTTTACACGCTGCAAGACTCCTCTAGTATAGATGCCAGTTAATTCGTTTATTAATCTATGTGTTTTCAAACAGCATTTGTGGTGCTGGTTGACTGGTTCCTGCCCTAGAGGAATGTACAATTTAGATAGAGAGATAGACGACAAACAAATAAATGCCACACGGTCTGACACATACTGGCTGTGAGTTGACACACTGAGGTTGATTTTTGTTTGCTACTTTGTTGTGAATGGTATCTTGTGCAAGAAGGTGGTACCCATAGGGAGATAGCTATTTACTGAAGATGCTGATCAAGTTAAAAATGGTTGCATAGCCCAACCATTATCTCTTAGAAGCGTCAACTTCAGAACATTTTATTGCTCTGCTAATTGGTTTTGCTTTCCTACTAGATGCCTTCAAAGTGGGCAGTCGAGGTGGAGAGTAATGGAATGCTGTCTCGAACATTGTCTGAGTCCTACTCATCTTTAAACCTATGTGATGTTGCTTTATTCGATTTTTCAAATAAACTTTTGATTTTAGAATACTTTTTGATTTACAGAAAAGTTGCAAAGATAGTACAAAGAGTTTCTACATATCCTTTATCCAACTTCCACGAATGTTAATATCTTACGTAACTGCAGTCACCAGTTACCGTCAAGTCGATTCCAACTCATGGCGACCCAATGTGTCCCAGAGTAGAACTGCGCCCCCTAGAGTTTTCAATGGCTGATTTTTTTTTGACGTAGATCACCAGGCCTTTCTTCCGAGGCACCTTTAAGTGGGTATGAACTCCCAAACTTTCAGTTAATAGCCAAGCTCATTAATGATTTGCACTACCCAGGGCCTCCATACGTGTGGTACATTTGTGAAAACTAGGAAATTACTATTAACTAAATGACAGACCATATTTGCATCTCGCCAGCTTTCCTATGATACCACATTGCATTTAGTGTTCATTTTTAAGATAAAGAGTGGTAAATGTGAAGGAAGTACTATTTAAAGTCCATCAGTATCTGAGATTATCTTTTCAAATTGCTTCGTCTGTATAAACTTGTGTTGAAAAAAAAACTGCTTAAATATAACAACTAATTTAAAATTCATTTAATGCCCATGAATGTTAAAATAGTTCACAATATTTAACATAGAAACTGATAAAAAGAGAAAAACTAGAAGAATTATAAGCACCAACTTTTTCCGTCGTAGCTGCTAAAGAAGTTAAACCTCATTCTGATAGAATATTCTAGCTCAGAAGAGTACATCTCCTCACTAAAATGTACATTTAAAACAAAAGAAATGCCTTATAAAGACTATTTTTAAGTGATAAACATTTATTTAGGAAGAAAAAATTTTCTTACTTTGCTCTATAAGCCTCTCTTCTGTACATGTCCAAATATTTTGTATAATTAGGATTGCTTGTCAAAACATTTTGCATTTAACAGTCTATTTTCTACCCTAATTTTAGCCAATAATTAATTTTTATGGGAAATCACAGCTTTCTAAAAGAGAAATGTTGACAGACTGGCGATTTCTGAATGGTGTCTCTCTACTGAGTTAAATTTAACTGTGCTAATCCTTTGCGGCCTGGTCACATATCTACACTTCAGCTATTTTCTATCTCAAAGCCATTTCTTCTTTGAAAGGAACCTCCCCTTTCCCTGCAGGCTCTGCAGTGGTAATAGCTTTCAAACCAAACTGAAGTGGTTTCCATTCTGTACTTGGCCCTGAGATTAGCAGTGGAATTAACATGGACAGTTGAGAAGAGATGATGCACTTGGCATTTGTAAAGGCGTTGGGCGTTGCATATTAGCATTTCCAATGTAACCATCGAGTAGCCTGGGACTATTTAGTGTTTCTCGAAGTATGTTTCTGAAGGACATATGGTAGAGGGGAAAGTTGAAAGTGTGGGCTTTGGGGTCAGGCAAGGTTTTAAATCTGAGCTTGGCTTCTTACCATGGTGTGACCGTGAACCAAATTACTTAACCTTTCTGAACCTCAGTTTACCACTTTGTAAAATGTGAATAATAATATTAACTACTTCTAAAGGCTACTAGGAGAATTAAATGATATTAGAGCATGTTACATAGTGTCTGGAATGTGATAAGCACTTCACCAATGTTGACTGCAATTGTTAGTATTATTATTATTTGCCTGTGGAATATTAAAAAGTTTTCCTAGGAAAAAAGGGGTCAAACAAGTTTGGGAAACACTGGATTATAAGAAGTTAAAAAGGGTTCTTTCTTACAATGTCTCTCAAGGTAGTTTTTATATCAGATCTCCAAGTAGAGGTTACAGTATACCAGATTTCCCAAACTATTTGATCGAGAAACCCATTTTATTTATTCTCTTATAGTTTTGAAATCAAACTGATTCTTAACTAGGGTAAAACCATGGTGACGGCAGGGCTGCACTTCTTCTGGAGACTGTGGGAGAATCTGTCTTTGCCTTTTCTAGTTTCTAGAGGCCACCTGCATTCCTTAGCTCATGACGCCTTCCTTCATCTTCCAAACCAGCAGTGTAGCATCTTCAAATCTCTCTCTCCGACCTTTACTTTTGTTTTCAAATTTCCTTCTCTGACTCTGACCCTCCTGTCTCCCTTATATAACGGGCGATTATATTGTGGTTACATTGGACTCATCCAAGGAAATCCAAATAATCTCATATCTCAAAATCCTTAATTACAGCAGTAAAGTCCTTTTTGCCACGTAAGGTAACATACTCACAGATTCTGGGGAAAAGAACATGGACATCTTTGTGGGGCCATTGTTCTACATATTGTACCTCCTAAGAAGCCTAGGGAGTCCTAGTGGCACAATGGTGAAGAACTTGGCTGCTAACCAAAAGGTCAGCAGTTTGAATCCACCAGCTGCTCCTTGGAAACCCTACGAGGCAGTTCTACTCTGTCCTATAAGGTTGCTATGAGTCGGAATTGACTCGACGGCAAGGGGTTTGGTTTTAAGATATCTAGATCTTTGAGGAATGAACTGACAGGAGGCAAGAAGGGAGGGGAAAAAAAGAGTATAATTGGGTCATATTACTTAAGCTGATTATAAATTAATATAGACAGTATATCAGTCAGGGTACCAACAGGAAATGGATGGCACACTTACAGTGTTATGAACAGAAGAGGGCTGAATAATGTGACCACGTTCAAAGGTTTGTGCCAGGGTAAGGGAACCAGTCTCTCAATCATACTTCCTTTTGATCTCCTACCAGGCCACCCATTGGCTGAACCCAACCATAAAGCCAGAAATGGGAGAGCCCATGGAAGTAGACTACTGGTTTTCAAACTTGAACGTGCATCAGAAACACCTGGTGGGCTTGCTAACTGACCACTGGGACCTAGCCCCGGAGTTTCTGGTTCAGGAAGTCCTGGACTGGGCCTAATAATCTGCATTTCTAACAAGTCTCGTGGGTGAAGCAAACAGTTAAGCACTTGACCATGAACTGAAAGACTGGTGGTTCAAACCCAACCAGGGGTGCCTTGGAAGACAGGCCTAGCCATCTGTTTCAGAAAGCTCAGTCTTGAAAACCCTACGGAGCAGTTCTACTCTGCACACATGGCATCACCCTGAGTCTGAATTGACTCAACAGCCACTAACAACAAGAAGTCTCTAGGCCATTCTGATGCTGCAGCCTGAGGTTACACTTTGAGAACCACCGAAGTAGACCAAACGGGTCAGCCTCCAGGGCAGAGAGCAGGGTGTAGAAGAATGAAGAACAGATTTGGAGGGGCACAAGGAAGAAATCTGGCACAGAGGCATTAAAATAAATACAGCAATTTCTGAACTAAAAAATGTTGATTGTGGAGCCCTGATGGCACAGTGGTTAAGAGCTTGGCTGCTAAACAAAAGGTCAGCAGTTCAAATCCACCAGCTGCTCCTTAGAAACCCTGTGGGGCAGTTCTGCTGTGGCCTATAGGGTCGCTATGAGTTGGAGCCAACCTGATGGAACCTAACAACAACAACAACAACAGCACAGTCTCTCTACTATTATTAAGGAGTAGTGGTTAGGCTAAGAGGGCGAATCAGTAACCAAACCTTATTGAAAACTCTTTGTGTTAAATCTCTCCAAGAAATCTTATGCTCTCGGCAAGATAATGTTTAACAACCTTTTCCCAACAGTAGCCATAATGCCATCATCCTGCCATTGTTTGTGACCAGTCATGGACTCCTTCCTTGAATACGTATCTTGTAATTTTATGTCTTTTACCCAATCAATGTATGCCAGTTTTATTAACGGAACCTATAATGGTAAAGGTTGAGCTTTGCCTTGTCCCACCTTTGACCAATCTCAATCACTACAAACCAATCAGAATATTGTTTATAGCTCCTTATACAGCAGTATAGCTATGGTTGATTTGTACCTCTCCCTTTGGAATCTGTGAGCTTTACACCCTGTGCTTCTCGTGATTCCCTAGTCTGAATGATTATTGGCTTCAATAAATCTATTATTTTACTCTAAGAGAGTCGGAGAGATTCTTTTCTCTACAATAGATGTGGTAATTAAAACTCTTTAAATATAACAGAAATCAATTTGAGGAGGCTTAAGGGAATACAACCGGGCATTTATTATGAAGACTTAAATGTCTTCCATTGTCCAAGGGCGAACATGCTGCAAGACCACAGAAAAGGGCTGGACTGAGGAATGAAATTATATCTGGAACATAGGAATTATTTTATCTCAATTTTTATTTTTCTCTGCCCTTTTATATTCCTGCTTCTGAATGATATATAAGGGCCGGATCAAAGCACTTGTGAAAAGAGAATGTGATTGGCTCAGTTTGGCTACACCAGCTGCATTGCAACAGATACCATCGGTCCACATACAAATACCAGACCAGGCTCCCCTGCGTGGAGACCAATGCTAGGACCAATAAAACTCTAGACAGCTCTTTCTCCATGAAACACAATGAAGATCACAAACGTTGAATTACATCTAGATGCTGTCTTTGGAAAGGACAAGGGGAAGAAGTGAAGTAGCCCTGAGAGAAAGTTACTTTCTAACTCGACCAAATATTTAAGTGAGGGGGTCTATTTAGAAATGAAAGACACTTTTTATTTTTATTTTTTAAAATTTTTATTGTACTTTAAGTGAAAGTTTACAAATCAAGTCAATCTCTCATACAAAAACTTATATACACCTTGCCCTATACTCCTAGTTGCCCTCCCACTAAAAAGACAGCCCGCTCCTTCTCTCCACCCTGTGTTTCCCTGTCCATTCAGCCAGCTTCTGTCCCCCTCAGCCTTCACATCTCCCCTCCAGACAGGAGCTGCCCACATAGTCTCATGCGTCTGCTTGATCCGAGAGGCTCACTCCTCACCAGTGTCATTTTCTATCCTATAGTCCAGTCCAATCCCTGTCTGAAGAGTTGGCTTCGGGAATGGTTCCTGTCTTGGGCTAACAGAAGGCCTGGGGATCATGATCTCCGGGGTCCTTCTAGTCTCAGTCAGACCATTAAATCTGGTCTTTTTACAAGAATGTGAGGTCTACATCCCACTGTTCTCCTGCTCCTTCAGGGATTCTCTGTTGTGTTCCCTGTCATGGCAGTCATCGGTTGTGTCTGGGCACCATCTAGTTCTTCTGGTCTCAGGCTGATGTAGTCTCTGATTTATGTGGCCCTTTCTTTCTCTCTCTTGGGCTCATAATTCCCTTGTGTCTTTGGTGTTCTTCATTCTCCTTTGCTCCAGGTATATTGAGACCCATTAATGCATCTTAGATGGCTGCTTGCTAGCGTTTAAGATCCCAGACCCCACTCTCCAAAATGGGATGCAGAATGTTTTCTTAATAGATTTTATTATGTCAACTGACCTAGATGTTCCCTGAAAACATGGTCTCCAAACCCCTGCCTCTGCTATGCTGGCCTTCAAAGCATTCAGTTTATTCAGGATACTTCTTTGCTTTTGGTTTAGTCCAGTTGTGCTGACCTCGCCTGTATTGTGTGTTGTCTTTCCCTTCACCTAAATTACTTCTTGCCTACTATCTAATTAGTGAATCTCCCTCTCCCTCCCTCCCCCCTCTCGTAACCATCAAAGAATAATTTCCTCTCTGTTTAAACTATTTCTTGAGTTCTTATAATAGTGGCCTCATACACTATTTGTCCTCTTGCAACTGACTAATTTCACCTAGCATAATGCCTTCCAGATTCCTCCATGTTATGAAATGTTTCACAGATTCATCACTGTTCTTTATTGATGCACAGTATTCCATTGTGTGAATACACCATAATTTATTTATCCATTCATCTGTTGATAGGCACCTTGGTTGCTTCCATCTTTTTGCTATTGTAAACAGTGCTGCAATAGACAAGGGTGTGCATATATCTGTTAGTGTGACGGCTCTTACTTCTCTAGGATACATTCCAAGGAGTGGGGTTGCTGGATCGTATGGTAGTACTATTTCTAGCTTTTTAAGGAAGCACCAAATGGATTTCCAAAGTGGTTGTACCATTTTACATTCCCACCAGCAATGTAGAAGTGTTCCAATCTCTCCACAACCTCTCCAACATTTATTATCTTGTGTTTTTTGGATTAATGCCAGCCTTGTTGGAGTGAGATGAAATCTCATTGTAGTTTTGATCTGCATTTCTCTAATGGCTCATGATTGTGAGCATTTCCTCATGTATCTGTTAGCTTCTGAATGTCTTCTTTAGTGAAGTGCCTGTTCATATCCTTTGCCCATTTTTTAATTGGGTTATTTGTCTTTTTATTGTTGAGTTTTTGCAGTAACATGTAGATTTTAGAAATCAGACGCTGATCGGAAATGTCATAGCTGAAAACTTTTTCCCAATCTGTAGGTAATCTTTTTACTCTTTTGGTGAAGTCTTTGGACGAGCATGGGTGTTTGACTTTTAGAAGCTCCCAGTTATCTGATTTCTCTTCTGGTGTTTGTACATTTCTAGTAATGTTTTGTACACTGCTTATGCCATTTTTTTTATGCCATGTATTAGGGCTCCTAGCATTGTCCCTGTTTTTTTCTTCCATGATCTTTATCATTTTAGATTTTATATTTAGGTCTTTGATCCATTTTGAGTTGATTTTTGTGCATGGAGTGAGGCATGGGTCTTATTTCATTTTTTTTGCAGATGGATATCCAGTTATGCCAGCACCATTTGTTAAAGAGACTGTCTTTTCCCCATTTAACAGACTTTGGGCCTTTGTCAAATATCAGCTGCTCATATGTGGATGGATTTATGTCTGGATTCTCAATTCTGTTCCATTTGTCTATGTATCTGTTGAACCAGTACCAGGCTGCTTTGACTACTGTGGGAGTATAATGTTCTAAAATCAGGTAGTGTGAGGCCTCCCACTTTGTTTTTCCTTTTCAGTAATGTTTAACTTCTCCGGGGCCTCTTTCCCTTCCACATGAAGTTTGTGATTTGCTTCTCCATCTCATTCAAAATGTCACTGGTATTTGGATCAGGATTGTATTGTATCTATAGATCACTTTGGGCAGGATAGACATTTTTACAATGTTGAGTCTTCCTATCCACGAGCCAAGGTATGTTTTTCCAGTTATGCAGGTCTCTTTTGGTTTCTTACGGTAGTGTCTTATAGTTTTCTTTCTATAGGTCTTTTACGTCCCTGTTTATTTATTTTTTTTAGATTTATTTCTAAGTATTTTATCTTGTATTGTAAATGGCATTGATTTGGTGATTTTCTCTTCAACGCTCTCTTTGTTGGTGTAAAGGAATCCAACTGATTTATGTATGTTTACCTTGTGTCCTGATACTCTGCTAAACTCTTCTATTAGTTTCAGTAGTTTTCTTGAGGATTTTTTAGGTTTTTCTCTGTATAAGATCATGTCATCTGCAAACAGAGATACTTTTACTTCTTCTTTTCCAATCTGGATGCCCTTTTTTCTTTATGTAGCCTAATAGTTCTGTCTAGGACCTCCAGCACAATGTTGGATAAGAGTGGTGATAAAGGGCATCCTTGTCTGGTTCCTGTTCTCGGTGGGAATGGTTTCAGTCTCTCTCCATTTAGGAAGATGTTGGGTGTTGGCTTTGTATAAATGCCCTTTATTATGTTGAGGAATTTTCCTTCTGTTCCTATTTTGCTGAGAGTTTTTATCACGAATGGATGTTGGACTTTGTCAAATGCCTTTTCTGCATCAATTGGTAAGATCATGTGGTTCTTGTCTTTTGTTTTATTTATGTGATGAATTACATTGATTGTTTTTCTAATGTTGAACCATCTCTGCATACCTGGTATGAATCCCACTTGGTCATGATGAATTATTTTTTTGATATGTTGTTGAATTCTATTGGCTAGAATTTTGTAGAGGGTTTTTGCATCTAAATTCATTAGGGATACTGGTCTGTAATTTCCTTTTTTTGTGAAGTCTTCACCTGGTTTTGGTATCAGGGTATGCTGGCTTCATAGAATGAGTTTGGGAGTATTCCATCCTTTTCTATACTCTGAAATACCTTTAGTAGTAATGGCATTAACTTTTCTCTGAAAGTTTGGTAGAATTCTCCAATGAAGGCCTCAGGGCCAGGGCTTTTCTTTGTTGGGAGTTTTTTAATTACTTTTCAATTTCTTCTTTTGTTATGGATTTATTTAGCTGTTCTGCCTCTCTGTTCGTTTAGTATGTAGTATATTTCTAGAAATTTGTCCATCTGCCTCTAGGTTTTCAAGTTTGTTAGAGTACAACTTTTTATAGTACTCTGTAATGATTCTTTTAATTTCAGTTGGTTCTGTTGTGATTTCGCCCATTTCATCTTATTTGGGTTATTTGCTTCGTCTCCTCTTGTTCTTTCGTCAGTCTGGCCAATGGTTTATTGATTTTGTTAATCTTTTCAAAGAACATGCTTTTGGTCTTATTAACTCTTTCAATTGTTTTTTGGTTCTCTATTTCATTTAATCCTGCTCCAATTTTTATTATTTGCTTTCTTCTGGTACCTGAAACTTTCTTTTGTTGCTCTCTTTCTATTTCTTCAGGTTGTAGGGATAATTCTTTGATTTGGGCCCTTCTTTTTGTATGTCGCTATGAGTCAGAATCGACTTGATGGCAGTGGGTTTGGTGGTTCGGTTTTTGTAGGTGTGCATTTATTGATATAAATTGACCTCTGAGCACTGCTTTCACTGTGTCCCAAAGGTTCTGATAGGAACTGTTTTCATTTTCATTGATTTCTATGAATTTGTTTATTCCATCCTTAATTTCTTCTATAATCCAATAGTTTTTGAGCCAAGTGCTGTTCAGTTTCCAAGTGGTTGATTTCTTTTCCCTGATTTTTCTGTTATTGACTTCTAGTTTTTTGGCTTTATGGTCAGAGAAGATGCTTTGTAATATTTTGATGTTTTGGGTTCTGTGAAGGCTTGGTTTATGGCCTAATATGTGGCCTATTCTAGAGAATGTTCCACATGCATTGGGAAAAAAGTATACTTGGATGCTGTTGGGTGGAGTGTTCTGTATATGTCTATAAGGTCAAGTTGGTTAATTGTGGCGTTTAGCTGTTCTGTGTCTTTATTGAGCTTCTTTCTAGAAGTTCTGTCCTTCGCTGAAAGTGTTGTGTTGAAGTCTCCTACTATTATTGTGGAGCTATCTATCTCACTTTTCAATGCTGTTAGAGTTTGTTTTATATATCTTGAAGCCCTGCTGTTGGGTGCATAAGTACTTAATATGGTAATATCCTCCAGGTATATTGTCCCTTTAATCATTATATAGTGTCCTTCCATATCCTTTGTGGTAGATTTAAGTTTGAAGTCTCTTTTGCAGAAATTAGTATTGCCACTCTTCCTCTTTTTTGGTTGTTGTTTGCTTGATATATTTTTTCCATCCTTTGAGTTTTAGTTTGTTCGTGTCTTTAAAAGTCTAAGGTGTGTCTCTCGTAGGCAGCATAAACATGGATAATGTTCTTTTTATCCATTCTGCAACTCTCTGTCACGTTATTGGTGTATTTAGTCCATTTACATTCAGCATAATTATGGATATGTATGAGTTTAGTGCTGTCATTTTGATACCTGTTTTTGTGTGTTGTTCAAAGTTTCATTTTTCCACTTATTTTTTTGTGCTGAGTGGTTTTTCTTTGTAAATTGTGTGTTCCTCTTTTTCATTGCAGTTGACTGTTTTTGTTGAGTCTATCTTTTTCTTGTTTTTTATTTTGATGTGTAGGATTGTTAGTTTTCTTTGTGGTTACCTTAATATTTACCCCTATTTTTCTAAGTTTAAACCTAACTTGTATCTCCCCATATCGCCTTGATTTCCTCTCCATATTAAAGATCTATGCCTACTTTATTTAGTCCCTCTTTATTGGTTTAATGTTGTCATCTTTTACATAATGAAATCACTGATTCCCTGTTTTGAGCATTTTTTTAATCTTGATTTATTTTTGTGATTTCACTATCTGGGTTGATATTTGGTTGCTCTGTCCTGTGTTCTAGTGTTGCGTTGATATCTGATATTATTGATTTTCTGACCAGAGAATTCCCTGTAGTATTTCTTGTTAGTTTTGGTTTGCTTTTTGGAAATTCCCTAAGATTCTGTTTATCTGGAAATGTCTTAATTTTGCTTTCAAATTTGAGAGACAGTTTTGTTGGATATATGATCCTTGGCTGGCAATTTTTCTTCTTCAATGCTTTATGTATGTCATCTCATTGCCTTCTTGCCTGCATGGTTTCTCGTGAGTAGTCCGAACTTATTCTTATCGATTCTCCTTAGTAAGCGACTTTTTGCTTATCCCTTCCTGGCTGCTCTTAAAATTTTATGTTTGGTTTTGGCAAGTTTGATTTATCTTGGTGACTTTCTTTTGGGATCTACCTTGTATGGGGTTTGATGAGTATCTTGGATAGATATTCTTTCATCTTTTATGATATAAGGGAAATTTTCTGCCAACAAATCTTCAATAATTCTCTCCATATTTTCTGTTATCCCTCCCTGTTCTGGTATGCCAATCACTCAGAAGTTATTCTTCTTGATAAAGTTCCACATGATTCTCAGGGTTTCTTCATTTTTTAAATTCTTTTATCTGATTTTTTTTTCAAATATATTGCTGCCAAGTCTTTTATCTTCACTTTCACTAATTCTGCCTTCCACTTCCTCAATTCTTCTCTGACTTTCTATTGAGTTGTCTAATTGTGTAATTTTGTTTTTAATCTTCTGAATTTCTGATTGCTCTCTGTGGATTCTTGCAGCTTATTAAATTTTTCATTATGTTCTTGAATAATCCTTTTAATTTCTCCAGCTGCTTTATCTGTGTGTTCCTTGGGTTTTTCTGCATTTTGCCTGATGTCTTGAAAATTTCTGTATATTAATCTTTTGTATTCTACATCTGGTAATTCCAGAAATACATCTGCATCTGGGAGAGTCCTTGATTCTTTGTTTTGGGAGTTTGTTGAAGCAATCATGGTCTGCTTCTTTATGTGATTTGATATCGACTGTTGTCTCCTAGCCATCTATAAGTTATTGTATTAATTTATTTTATGTTTGCTCACTGTGTCCTAGTTTCTTGCTTTGTTTTGTTTTGATATACCCAAATAGGCTACTAGAGTGAGCTAACTTGATTATTGGAGTCTTTGAAGCAATAATGGCCTGTTACCAGATGGGCAGAGCTGTTACCAGGTATACGAGCCTAGGAGTCTATTTGCTATTCTTGTATAGACTCAGCTCAGATGTGCTCATAGTTAGTCACCTAGTGTGTGGTGTAGGCTCTCACCTAATATCTTAAAGGAGCAGTGGTGATTGGTGTATGCACAGGTTTCTGGTAGTAGCAGGGGGTCACACTCTGAGGGAGGCACGGGGCTGACAACCTTCGCCCAAGTGTCTGTGAAGAAGGCATGACCCTTTTCTCTACAGCACTCTGGTTGCACCCAATGCTTTTACCTGTAAGTACTGACGGGTGACTAGGTGGTGTGGTTGGAGCTTCTAGTCCTCAGGCCCCTGCTGTGAGTAGGTGAAGGCCTTGTTTAATAGGCAGAGCTATATCAAATGTCCAAAACCTGCCTCTCCAATGCACAGCTGAAAAAGTTACATTCAGACCTCAAACAGATTCACCCTTGCAATATAATAGCCATATCCTATCTGGCATAGTGGAGTCAGTTGGATCCATGCAGGGGTGAAAGACAAAGTCTGTGGATCGCTTGTGGCTGGACTGGAGCCACTTCTGCTCTGAGTTTCCAGATTAGGGGAGGTGGCAGAGTATTTTTCCCCGTTTGTTAATTTGTTCCTTCTTCAAGGCCAGGAGAATGGCTCAGGGAGCGCAGCAGGTTCTATCTCAGGCCCAGGGAAATCAATTGTTAATGAAGTCAGCTGGGGCAGAGGGAGGAGGGATCAGATAGATAGGAGACAGTTATCTCAAAAGGAGGAGCTATTAGATCTGTGTGACAAATTAGACAGAATCACTTTTCTTGTACCGAGAATGCAGTTTTATCTCAGATTCCAGAGGTGTGTGCAGCCTGTGTGTGTTGGCTGGGTCCCTGCTGAAATCACACCAGGGGGTTAGGGCTGCACCCCACTTGCCTTCTTTCACTGAAGCTGCTGCATCCTAAACACCATGGCCAACCCTGTTGCAGACATGCCACAGGATCAGGGGTGTGGCATTTTGCTTGCCTTCTTTTGCTGATGTGGCCGTGTCCCCGAAAACTACCATCAGCCCTGCTACAATCGCACCAAGGAATCAGGGCTGAGGTGCTGCTGCGGGCTCGGCAACTCCTTGCTGCTTCTGTACCATCTCTTCTTCCCTGGTCACTTAGTCCGATTTCTTAACTTTGCCTTTGATGCCCAGGGTTCCTAGCTTGTCATATATATAATTGATTTACTTGTTTTTTCTGGTCTTTGTTATAAGAGGGATGCCCAGAAGCATCTGACTTCTCTGCCATCTTGGCCCCACCTCACTCAAACACTTACTATTATTTTGAGAACGCATATTAAAAAAGAGGAAACTGAAGCTTAAAGACATTAAATGTTTTGTCCGTGGTCAGATAGGTAATAGATGGCAGTGCTGGGTTTCAAATTCATGTCTGATTTATTTTAAAAGCCCACACTTGCTTGCTCTCTCTTTCTGTCTCTCTGTTTGTTTTTGGATTGGTGGTATATACCCAATGCCTCCATTTCTCCTACTGCATAAGTTATCTATTGTTGCATAAAAAATTACCCCCCAAACTTTGCAGCACTATACAACAAACACTTATTACTTCCCAGTGTTCCTGGGTCAGGAATTCAGGAACAGCTTAGTTTGGTGGTTCTGTCCCAGGGTCTCTCATGAGGTAGCAACTAAGATGGAGTCATCTGAAAGCTTGACTGGAGCTGGGAGATCCCACTTTGAGATGGATTGCTCATGTGGCTCTTAGCAGGAGGCCTCAGCTCCTTGCTGTGTTGGCATCTCCATAGGACTTCTTGAGTGACCTCATGACATGACAGATGGCTTCCCCTGAGTTAGTGATTTCAGAGTAAGGAGGAAGCAACAATGTTTTTATGCTCTAGCCTTGGAAGTTACACTCCACCATTTCGGCAACATCCTCTTGGTTACATATCATTGTTAGTTATCGTTGAGCTGATTTGGACTCATGGCAAACCCATGTTGTTTATGTTGCTAGGTGATGTCGAGTTGGTTCCAGCTCATAGTGACCCCATGTACAATGGAATGACACACTGCCTGATCCTGCACCATCCTCACCAATCGTTGCTATGCCTGAGCCCATTGTTGGAGTCACTGTGTCAATCTGTCTTGTTGAGGGTCTTCCTCTTTTTTGTTGATCCTCTACTTTACCAAGCATGGTGTCCTTCTCCAGGAACTGGTCTCTCCTGAAAACATGTCCAAAGTATGGGAGACAAAGTCTCGCCATCGTTGCCTCCAAGGAGTGCTCTGGCTATAGTTCTTCCAAGACAGACTTGTTCATTCTTCTGGCAGTCCATGCCATATTCAGTATTCTTTACCAACACCATAATTCAAAGGCATCAATTCTTCTTAGGTCTTCCTTATTCATTGTCTAGCTTTTGCATGCATACGAGGTAACTGAAAATACCATGGCTTGAGTCAGGCACACCTTAGTCTTCAAAGTGACACCTTTCTTTTTAACACTTTAAAGAGGTCTTTTGCAACAGATTTGTCCAATGCGATGTGTCATTTGATTTCTAGATTGGTGTTTCCATGGGCATTGATTGTGGATCCAAGTAAAACGAATTCCTTGACAACTTCAATCTTTTCTCCGTTTATCATGATGTTGCTTATTTGTCCAGTTGTGAGAATTTTTTTCCTTACTTTGAGGTGCAATCCATACTGAAGGCTGTAGTCTTTGATCTTCATCAGTAATGTTTCAAGTCCTCTTCTCTTTCAGCAAGCAAAGTTGTGTTATCTGTATATTTCAGGTTCTTAATGAGTCTTCCTCCAATCCTGATGCCCTGTTATTCTTCATATAGTCTGGCTTCTCGAATTTCTGGCTCAGCATACAGATTGAATAAGTATGGTGAAAGGATACAACCCCGATGCACACATTTTCTGACTTTAAACCATGCAGTATCCCCTCGTTCTGTTTGAATGACTGCTTTTTGGTCTATGTACAGGTTCCTTGTAAGCACAATTAAATATTTGGGAATTCCTATTCTTCACAGTGTTATCAATAATTTGTTATGATCCACACAGTCAAATGCCTCTGCATAGCCGATAAAACCCAAGTAAATACCTTGCTGGTATTCTCTGCTTTCAACCAGGATCCATCTATTCAATGTGAAGGGGGACTCTACACAATGGTGTGTAGAGAAGGCAAGAGTCACTGGGAGCCTGGTTACGTGCCTGCTGTTCATGTCTTTGTTAACACTCAATACTTTGTTTTTTTCCTCCTTGCTGAGATTTATAGGCTTCTGAAAAAAATTTGTAATTTTCATATTTCTAAATTTCTTTGTTGGATTGAACAATTCCTTATCATTTATTTCTTTTTTTCACTCAAATCTAGTGCTTTGGATAATCCTAGGCACAAAAGACCACTTTAATAAACCCTTGTTAAATGAATGAATGTATGACGTTACTCTCAATTTTCCTTCCCCTACTTTTCTTCTCTCTTTTTTGCTCTTAACCAAGGCAAAGTTACGGGCTGGCCATTTTTTGGGCCAACTGGTATGTTTCATTTGGCTCACATGGTATTTTAAAAATTGAGCCAACATCTAAAAGTTAAGAGATTTAACACAAAAAATATGATTTCCTGTTTTTCTTGAAAAATTAGAAGATCCAGCATGGAGATAGTTGCTGGAACTAAGTAGAAGGGCCCCTTTAGGGAACCAAAGGAAGTGCCCTTTGGTTCACCATGGTCCCCATCATTCCTGCTTGTCTCTCCCTGCACCAAGGCTCTGTCAGCTTGCTATTTATTACTTTGTTTACAATGTCATTTTCCTAAAGTACAGGAATCTCCCTAAAACCCATGTCTCTATCAAACTGGGAAAATGGAAGATAGAAAAAGCTTTCATGTGATTTTTCTTACACCGGCATGGCTGATGTAGGCATTCGAGTTTGTGACCTGTTGTTAAGGATTGAATTGTATTCCCCCAAAAGATATGTTGAAGTCCTAACCCCTGTACCTATGAATGTGATCTTGTTTGGAAATAGGGTTTTTCTTGTTATCAGCAAATTAACACAGTCACAGCAGAGTAGGGTAGATCCTAACCCCTACTGAATGCTGTCTTATAAAAGGGGACTATGGACACAGAGTCACACAGGGGAAGTACCATGTGAAGATACATCTACAAGCAGCACAGGAAGTCAAAGACTTTTGGCAGCCACTAAACTAGGAGAGAGGCATGGAACAGTTCCTCTTTCAAAGCCTGCAGAAGGAGTCAGTACGGCTGATACCCTCATTTGGACTTCCAGCCTCCAGAACTGTGAAACAACACATTTTTGGTTTATAAAGCCACCCTCTTTGTGGTACTTGGTTATGACAGCCTTTAGAAGCTAAGACACCTGTGCTCAAAGTCCAAGAAAATTATCCCATCATATGGTTTCAGCAGCAGGTTTTCTATATTCTTACCTTTGACCTCTTTCTTCCTTATCACTCAAGGTTGAAATGGAGAAAAACTTAAGTGATCAACTGCAGGAGAGGCGAACTTTAATATTTCTATGCGGTGGACAGAAACTGACATAGAATGCCTAATTTTCTGGTAGAGTACTTCTGCACACTCTTCAATCTTTTCATTTTTTTCTAGAAACTCATTTGGCCAGGACTTCTGTTCTCATGCCAGAAACTGGTCTTCAGTTTCTACCTATCTCCCTATATAAGACATGTCTAGATCAAAGCTCAAGTTCCATGTAGGGTGATTAGGAGAGGGGAACAGAAGAATGGGAAGATGAAGGGTACTAAGTCTAATGGGTAAAGTTGTAGGTAATCAAGGAATGTTCATCTTCCCAAAGTCCAAGTGAACCCTAGGCAGAAGTGAAGGACCAGTTTGTCACCACTGAAGTGAAGGACCAGTGACAGGCAATGGATGAACAAGGGAAACAAGTAAAGCAGTAAAAGTGTCTGTTTTCAGGTCAACTATGAAAGTGAATGGAAATTCCAAGATCTTCAAGTTTAGTTATTTGTTATCTAAGTTAGGAACTGCTTTATGCCCTTAATAACAGAGACCCATTTATATTGGCTCACACCAATTAGGGATTTACTTTCTCTTATTTAAAAAAATATTGGTAATTAGTAGTCCAAGGCTGGTATAAAGGCTCCATACACTCACGTGGACTCAACTTCCCACTATCTTCTTGCTCTGCCAGCCCCAGTGCATGGCTTCCATCCTCAGGTCACAAAAATGCTGCTTCATATCTACTTGCCAGGTAGGAAAGGTGAGAAGGGCAAGGATAAAAGGGGATCTCTCAGAAGCACCCTGCATCATAATTTTTACATACATCCCATTGGCTATTCCTATGTGCAAGGGAGGCTTTTCAGTTGGCACATTGCTCAAGGTTCTGGTGTTAAGGACGAAATGATAAATAAACATAACAAGCTGTCAAATTTATTTAAGGGATGATGAGAAAAATAGTGATCATTTTCTGAACATTTACTATGTGCTGTCACTGTGTTATAAGTAATTATCTCGTTAAATAGTCAAAACAACCATGTGAAATAAATAATAGTATATCATTCCTGTGTTACGGATAAGGTAACAGAGCTCGGCAAGGTTAAGTAACTTGGCTCGGGTCATATAGGTAGTAAGTAGGCCAGCATTTGCAAACGCTCTTGACCTATCTTTGGAAATTTATAGGAGATGAGATACCCTTCTTGATAACCTCTTCAAGTTTCTCATTTCTCCTAGTGTGTTAGAATTACTGCAGACCAAGATCAGCTCCTAGCATTAACTCTCCTGTTCTTTGTTACTAAGCTGTAAAGTCACAACAAAATAGCAGTTAAAAGTTTGGGAGAAATTTAAGGAAGGGATAAACATTTTTAATTTCTCCCTATGCCTGGCCCTTTAACTTAACACTTATCGGGGCCCTACAATATCAAGGTACTCTCCTTGAAGCCATGTTCCTATATGTGTACTTGGCTCGTGCAAATAAGATTTGCCTCACAGTTTCACAGCTGAATATTCCCTGTTTTTGTTTATGAATTTTTTTTTTTTTTTGTTTATGAATTTAGTCATCTCAGGATGAGAAATAAATTGTACTTATTTTAGTCAAACCAGGTTTAAATTTTGCCTAACAGAGGAAGTTACTGTGACTTGCCTACTGTAAGAGTATGGTTTTACTGTCTTAATATACCAGTTCATTCTTATTTATAAAATTAAACTCAGCAACTTGTGAGTAAAATTTTTCAAAGAAAGCACACTGCTCATAAAGTTCATGTTGGGAAATCTGGAAGTCCAGCAGAACTAAGCATGGTGTCATAAGATTTGCTGTCTGTGGAGAACAAAAGAGGGGATTTCCTCAAACCCACAAGCAAAAGTAGTCACACTAGGGGACTGGGCTGTCGATCCAACGTTCAAAGCCTGAATCACATAATGTAAGTCATCGTCATCTCACCCATACTTCTAGTGCTAAGTTAAAAGGTTGTATCATTGCTAACTCCTCGGTATCTCTTTCAGTCTATTATAGAAAGAAGATTTAAGGCCAGCTGTGTTAGCATATCTTTTGGAGTCAGAACACCGGTGTGCAGAATGTACTAGGATTGAAGCTTTCCAGGGACATGGGAGTGTTTTTCTTGTTCATGGGATATCAAGCACAGAGTGCTTGAGCTAATCCTGCACCAAGCACACAGTGGGTACTCGGGAATTTTTCAATGAAGAAGTGGAAGAATATCGGATTTCCTAGTTCCTTGTAAAGGTTGAGCATCTAATTAGGGCCATGCCTGAGGTTTCAAGCCGTAGCAACCATGTGTCTGCCTCTACTTCATCATTTTTCCTACCCCTTTGATATCTGGCCTCTGATCACTTTTATCTAGTGAAACGGTCTTTTTGAAAGTCATCACTTTCCTCTTACTCACCAACTCCTCGGGCCTTCTCTCAGTCCTTTTCCTACACGGTCTGACCATAGAGTGGTCAAGGTTGACTTGACCTTGTGTAACAACCTCCTCTCTTAGTTCTTGTGAGGTACGTGATCCTGATTCTCCTTCTCCCTCCATGACCTCACCTCTGTCATTCTCTGGCTTTCACCTAGTCTTAAGTGGAAATTCACTAATGTTTAGTTGTCCGTGGAGATCTCCTCTTATTTTTTGAAGTTGTCTCCTTTGGGGACCTTGTCTATATACTTGTCTTCAAATATCACCCTTTTCAGTTTATACTTAACCTGATTCTATACCCTTCATCCTCTCTGCTCTCACCTCACATTTCTGTTTTGCAGCTTCCTGGAAGAATTTCGTGCATATGTGTACAAAGTGGAAGTGATTCCCTCATGTCCAGTACACACACACACACACACACACACACACACACATAGTTCCTCAGTGATGGTTTACCAATTCTGTATTCTACACCACTATGTCCAAATAACATAAAGTGTTATAATGAAATATGCAAAGACCTGGAGTTAGAAAAGCAACATCACTAATAACACACGCGAGTGAACTTTGGCTGGAGGTAATTCAAAAACGGTGGCAGCAGTACATTGACAGGGAATTGCTTTCTATTTCTCTGCTTTGCCCTTATATTTCATTTAGTCTGGAATGCGCTTTCTCTTTCTCACTTGCTAAAATCCTGCCCATCCTCCCTTAAAGCCCACATCCCATGTGGAGTGGAAATACTGCTGGCTCTATCTTCTAAACATATCCAGAATTTGACTCAATCCCAATTTCTCTGCTAATTTCCCAGGTTCAAACCACCATCATTTCTCTCCTGGATTATTGTAGTAGCCATGTAAAGGTTTTACCTGCTTCTACTCTTGTCCTGCCGTAGCTATTCTTCATCCCACAACCAGAATGGCCCTTTAAAGATGTACATTGGAAGAGGAGCAACCTTCATGTATTCATTGCAATGGCTTCCCATTTCCCGAAGGTTCCAAGCACACCAAGACCTATCGAGATCTGACCTGCCTCCTGTTTACCCACCATCTTGTCCCTGACCTAGTCTCTCCTCTGGCCTTTGTTTGCTCTGCTCCTGCTGTGTAACCTCTACATAGTTGCTAGAACAGGCCAGGCACACTGTGGCTGCCGGGGCTTTGCTAGGATGCCCTTCTCCTAGATACTCACACAGCTAGTTCTCTCAGCTCTTTTACCTGTTTACTCAAATGTCACCTTTGCAATGAGGTCACTAAAATCTTGCATCACATAAATCTCCCTTATTCTGCTTGACATTTCCTCTTTCCAAAATACCCACAACCATAAACTGTATACTTACTTTTATGTCTATGGTTCATTGCCTATCTCTCCACGCTGGAATGTAAGCAACAGGAGGACAAGGATCTTTGTCGGTTTTGCTCACTGATATATCCCAGGAACCTGGAACAGAGCCTGGCACATAGAAGGTCCTTAGGAAATTGTGTTGAATGATTGGATCATCTTGTTCACAATGACCTACTTCTTCTATGTCATCCTATGATATACATAAGGTCTGAACCATTCTTCTGGCACATATCATGTACACACTCTCCCCTTCATTTCTTGTACCCGTGACCTGTTTCCCCAACCGAATTTTAAATCAGAGCCAGTAACATCTGTAGTTTTGTGCTACCAATGATCCAGCCCATCTTCCTTGGCATAGCACTATAATTTTCCTTTGGAAAGTCATCCTTTCTTCAGCTTTCAATCCATGGGATTCTGACGGGGCTAACTCTCCTCCCCACTCCAGGGATGAATGTGTGACCCAGATCTATCAGAATAGAACATAGCATTACTCTAGCAACAGTGATTGATTTAGGTGGTTCAGTGGTAGAATTCTTGCCTCCCACGTAGGAGACCCAGGTTGGATTTCCAGCCAATGTACCTTAAGCTCAGCCACCACCCATCCGTCAGTGGTGGACTGCGTGTTGCTATGTTGTAGAAAGGGCTGGTGATCTACTTCTGGAAATCAGACAATGAAAACCCTATGGATCACAATGGTCTGATCTGCAATCAATCATGGCTATGGTGCAGGTCTGAGCAACAGTTTGTTCCATTGTGCATGTGGTAGCCATGAGTCTTGGGTCACCTTGACAGCTGCAAACAACAACAACAACATTGACTCAAACCAAGAACCACTGGAGGAAAAGGAACATTTTTCTGTTGAGATTGCTAAACTTGAAGCTACTGGTGTTTCTCTTTGCCACTTCCTTTTCAGCACCTGTCTGGAAATAAACCCTACCCAGATGAATGCAGAGTCCAGAAATGGAGAGTGGCAGGTTTGTGACAACATCATTTAAGCACCTTGATCCAGCTGTGCCTGAAGTTCATCCCTAGAGTTTCCAGTTACATGGGCCAACGATGTTCTTTTTTTTTTTTTTAACTAATGTCAATTTTACTAAAGTCAATAACACAACACCTTATACCATTTATTTTTTTCCACCCTGTTCCATAAAGGATTTAAAGCTCTTACAAAGGTGCACACAAATGCACGATCAAAATAGTTGAGGAAAACAAGGCAAAAGAGAAAAAGATGATAGGAACCTAAACGTAGACAGAGAGGAATGAAGTATCTTCCAGGAAGTTCTGTATATTTTTAGTGGCTTGCCAAATATTTAGCTTTGATCTTTAGAAGCCAAGAAGTAGAGGAAATTGCAGTTGGTTACAAGAGTCCCAGTGTACATGAGATAGAAGAAACGAGACTGTGAGATTCCATAGTAGAAGGACTGATCTTCTTCACAACCTGTTTGTTGAAAGAACAGAAGCAATGAATGCAAATAAGTTGTAAAGAGATGTACAACTATTCTTGCTGGCAAGGCTACAGGGAATTTTCTTCAGTGGTCAATCTTACACTTTTAGAATCATTCAGAATCACGAAAATCAGTCATTCAGACCCCTTCAAATATTGCGAATATGATAAACATACACATATTTGTTGGTGTTTTATGACTGATCGACTGAAGTTAAACAAACAAACAAAACAAAACTAAGCATCCGTGTTCATTCTGTTGGGGTATGTTTTGTTTTGTGCAACAAAGGTGTTGTTTCTAAAGCAGATTGTGTTTTCCCTCACAAGCCTCAAGTCTTAAATCTTAAGGTTTATGCTCCTGGAGGCTAAGGGATTAATCTTACTCGTGTTTGTGTCTTGCACAACACTTTGTAAATAGTAAGTGATTGGTAGTTATACAATGAATGACAACTTTAATTGCTTTGAGTTGCTTGCCCTCAGCGGCTTCCATCTGCTGCCCCTATGATCCAACCAACACACAGGCCCCTGTTCATGGACCTCATCACTTCCAGTGATCCTTTCTTCTATCTCATCTCAGAGAACTCCCGGAGAACAGTGTTAGACTTTGTTATTACCAATAGTTATACTTCCTTCTGTCCTTCCAATTCATCTCTCCAGCCCAACTATATATCTATCCCTTCAAGACTTCCAGCCATTGATTATGCCACTTTATCATCTGCTGAGAAGACTCTCATATTCTCATTTCCCTCCTTACCCAGGTGAAATTCCATGGTTTACCATGGTCATTACTCCCTTGCACATGCCCTCAAATTCCTTGCCCCTCACCTGGTACATCTCATCCCAGGTTACATCTCAGGTTATATCCCAAACCCAACCTTCTCCTACTCCATACCTGATCCCCAGGAGGGAAGTGTGATTTAAGGAAAACATATAAAGATGCCGATGGGCCTCATGTTAGTTTATAGCCACAAATATCAAGTGAGATCCATCGTAGTCCAAGAACTTGGCTACATTTCCTTAGTTTATTGCCTTACTCATCTATGCAACTGTCTTCTGCTCATTGAAATTTCATCTTTCCCTAATACTGAGGGTGGAAAAGAACTCTCCTAGCTTCCCACTTACTCCTAAAAACGTACTGCATCTGTACCCTTGTTCTCCATCTTCCCGTCTGTTCCTATTGGGGCCAATGCTACCACTTGTGGGCGGGCCCCTTCTTTTTTCACTGATTCAAGCTCTTTGCTAGTATAGTTGTCTCTGCTCTCTCCTACACATCTCCTTCCCTCTGGGCGGTTACCCAGCTTGCCAACAGGATAAACAATCTCTCGTCTTTGAAAACTCCCCTATTGTGCATTGAATCGTGTCCCCCCCCAAAAGATATGTTGAAGTTCTAACCACTGGTACCTGTGAATGTGAGCTTGTTTGAAAATAGGGTCTTTGAAGATGTTATTTATCAGTTAACATGAGTTTATATTGGAATCGGGTGGTCCTAATCAAACACGAATAAAGTTCTTATGAAAGAAGACACACACAAACACAGACACACAGAGAAAAAGAGAGGGAGACAGACAGACAGATAGGAAAGACAGACAAGGAAGTCAGCCATGTGAATACAGAGGCAGAGATTGGAGTGATCTACAAGCCAAGGGATGCCAAGGATCGCTGGCTGTCACCAGAAGCTCAGAAAGGTGTGGAACAGATTCTCCTCCAAGGCCCTCAGAAGGAATCAACACGATCAACACCATAATTTTGAACTCAGCCTCCAGAACTGTGAGGAAATGAATTTCTGTTCTTATAAGCCACCCAGTTTGTGGTATTGTTACAGCAGCACTAAGACGCTAATACACCTCCTAGGTTTCCACTTCCATTTCTTGCTACTTTCTCATTTCTTCTCTTTATAATAAATACTTATTAAAATAGTTAGGCCTACTCACTGTCCTCCCTTCTCCATTTACTATTCTTTCCTAACCCATTTCAATCAGGCTCCCATCTCTATCACTTAATTTAAACTGTTCTTGTCAAAGTCACTGAGGGCCTCCATTTTGTCAAACCTGATGGTCAATTTTCAGTCTTTGTCTTACTTGATCATTTAGCACATTTGACAGTTAGCAACTTCCTCTTTCTGCAAAGACTTGACTTCTGGCTTGACCTTCTCTTCTTATCCCCAATGTTGGAGCTCCAGGGTTTGGCCACTGGCCATCTTTCTTTTCTCTCTGTATGCATGTCCTAGGTGGTCTTGTCCAGACCCATGACTTTGAAGCCATCTCACCACTGATAACTCCCACATTTACACTCCAACATGGACCTCTTTCCTGAGCTCCAGACTCACACAGCCAACTCAACAGCTCCACTTGGATATCTAATGGGCAGTTCACGATCTGTCCCAAACTTGTCATGCTCTTCCTCACCCCAGCAACTGTCACTCCCATTCACTTAAAAAAAAAAAAAAAAACAACTATGAGTCATCTTTGATTCCTCACTTTATCTCACACACCATATTCAATCCATTAGTAATTGCTGTTGGATCTGCCTTCAAAACATACCTTAAATCTGACTACTTCCTGTTCCTTTCACCCCCCAAATCCTAATTTGAATGATCATTATTACCATGTGTCTGGATTATTGCTGTTGCCCCTGACTGGTGTCTCAGTTTCCACTCTTGCCTCTAATGTGATCTTTAACATGAAATCTTATAACATTGTTTCTCCAATCAAAACCCTTCATTGTCATCCCATCACACTCAGGATAAAATTCAAATACTTTACCATCCCTTTTAACGCTCTGCGTGTGCCTTCCTGTTACCTCTCTGTTCTTACTTTACCAGTTTCTGTTCAACTCACTTAGCTGTAGCCATTCTGGTCTTCTTTCTGTGTCTTGAAAACACCAAGCCAACTCCTGCCTCAGGGCCTTTGCATTTGCTGTTTCCACTGATGAAAATCTTCTTCCACTGGGTTTTCACATGACTTACTCCTTCATTTAATTCAATTCTCTACAAATGTCACCTCCTCAGAGAGACCTTCCATGATACCCTAAGTTGCCTCCTTCCCTTAAACTTTCTATTTCCTTGAACTGCTTTAGTTTTAGCACTTGTAAAATTATCTAACATTATTTTACACATTTGTTTATTTGTTTCTTATCTGACTGTCCTTCTAGAATGAAAATCTTATGAGAGAACAGAAGTATTTTTTTGTTTTATTCACTGTGAAATCTCTAGCGTCTAAAACACTTTCCGGCACCTAATACCAGTTGCCCTTGAGTCCACTCCGACTCTTGGCAACCCCATGTGTGCAGAATAGAATTGTGCTCCATAGAGTTTTCACGGCTGTGATTTTTGGGACCAGGTTGCCAGGCCTTTCTTCCAAGACACATCTGGGTAGACTTGAACCTCCAACCCTTCAGTTAGCAGCCGAGTGAGTTAACTGTTTGCACCAATACTGAATAAATACTACTTGAATAAATAGATATTAGTTAATCTGTTCTTGAACTATGTATTTGTGGCAGGCACAGGGCAAGGTGGTAAGAAAACATGATGAGTAAGACAAGTCCTGCCTTCAAGGAGCTCATATTTTGTACAGTTCTTGAAGTGTCTTCCTCAGACCAGCAGCATCAGCATTACCTGGGAACTTGTTTGAAAGACAAATTCTCAGGCCCTGCCCTGGATGTAAGAGTCCTGGTGGCACAGTGGTTAAAGTGATTGACTGCTAACCAAAAGGTTGGTGGTTTGAAACCACCAGCAGCTTCATAGGAGAAAGACGTGGCAGTCTGCTTCTGTAGAGATTTACAGCCTTGGAAACCCTATGGGGTCACTACGAGTCAGAACTGACTGCATGGCAGTGAGTTCAGTTTTTGGTTTTGGGCCCCGGATGTACTGACTTAGCAACTCTGGCAGTGGGGCTCAGCAGTCTGTTTTCACAAGCCCTCAGGGTGATCCTGATGCTCGGTGGAGTTTGAGAACCATTGCTCTAGTGGGGAAGTTAGACACAAACAAGTGATTATAACACAGCAAGAACCAGTGCCGTTAACAAATGCTAGAGATTTTAAAGAAATTCTTTGTTGAAGGGAAGGGTGCTGTGCCAGTACAAATAAATGCTCCCAACCCATTTGTCACTTCCCATTTTCTTATCCTTTTAGCTTTCCTAAAGCAAGGGAACTTCTCCTCTGAACAGAGAAGAAAGAAAAACAAAAATAAAACAAAAAGACCAGGTCTAAGACCTAGGGAGTTGCAGCCTAGTTTAACCAGTTTTCTAAATCCAGTTAAACTAGGCTATAACTCTTGGGGCTGGCCCACGCTCTGTGTTGTTGAAATTACAGAATCTCAAAATGAATTGGAACAACAGGCTCTGTGTTGCCCAGTGTGAGCCAGCAGAACACTCAGACAATAGAAGGCACTCACAAAACAAGGACTTAAGCGAGCACCAAGAAACGAAACCTTGGTGTAAAGTTAGCCCACGCCCAAGAAAGCAGGCCAGCCCAATGTCGGTTCCCCTCTGTCTGCAGTGCCCACCGTGTGAGCATCTCTGCTCGGTCCGCCTGCTAACAAGAGCCTCTGCCACTGCAGTTTTTACTGAACACCAGTGGGCTCTTTCCCTACCAGGCTTCCCATGAGCTGTCCCTGACAGGCTCCAGTCAGCCTGTGAGGCTCTGCTCCGTCTGATTCAGCTGCAGACAAGATAAGACCTCCTGACTGTTTCTACTTCATACTTACCCACTGAGCAATACTTTCCGAGCCAGTTTAATTGGCCTGAATACCTCGGAATTGCTCTCAGCTGATCTATCAGTTGATCTATCAGCAGGAGGTTCTTAGAGAAATAGATTGGGCTTAAGCTTGTTTTAAAACATGGAGTTATAGCAAAGGGAAAGAAAGGGAGGAAAGGAGGGAGGAAGAAAAGAAGGGAGAGAGCAAGGGAGGGAGGGAGGGAGGGAGGGAGAAAAATAGAGAGAGCGAGATTTTGACCAGGTTTTTCCTCTGGTGAAATTATTGGCTATTTCAAATCTTGTAGATGTCAGCTGAAGCCCATATGAAAACAGTTAAATGCTGCTCTAAGAGAATCCAGTGTGCTAGGAATATGATAGGGGAAGTTGAATGGAAAATTCTGTAATTACTATGTTCATATTTCATACTAAAGTATATTCAAGATTAACTGTCTTCTAATGGAATTTTTTTTTTTTTTTTTTAATGGAATGGTACATGTATCCAAACATTTGGGGCAGCTTTGTTGGGTGGGAGGAAAGGATAATTTAATTAGGCTATATAGTTTTCACAGAATTCCTTGTCATACATGGCCAGTTTTGGATTTCTTTTTTCATGTCTTTGAGTCATTGGTCATGAAATCAGCATTGTTAAGAAATAAAGTCGCCCAATCCTTCAGCTTTTACACGTGGGAGGTCATACGTGAGGCAGTGCGGGCTGTGAGGGTCAGGATGGCGCATAAGGTATTGGTTGTATACACAAAGTCCTCTGTGGGCTTCACAGTCACCCACTGAATTTGGAAACCAGTCAGCTTTTCTGAAAATATACACAACATAAACCACAGGCCAAGTTTCTGATATGTTGTAAACATTCTCACAGCGAGAACAAAAATAGCCCACTTTGATTCATTGCCTGCCAGTGCCTGCTCTTAAGACTGGTCAAGAGAAGCAAAGAAGCTGGGAAGGAAAAGGAGGGTGAGGGAGAGATTTTAAAGTAAGCGCACAGCCCCACATATTCTGGAATGTTCTGCTTGCTAAAAACTGAAACAATTCAAAGGCAAACCTTACTTGGGGGCTTCTTGGATAAATACTAAAATACCTTGGTGTGTGAGGGTAACTGCTGTTGGCAGAGCTGCTGGCTGGCTGCCTGCCTAGTCCCACGACCCTAGACCTTCACTTGGATTTTGAATTCACGCAAAGAGGAGCATCAGAGATGAAACAAAGTCCCCACTGATAACCAGAATGGATTTTCCAGCAGGGCTCATCAGTACATCATTATCGTGATGAAATAAGGGGTTTTCCAAAGTTTCCTAATTCTTAATGTCTTGTCCTTGGAGACAAAGTGATAGCTGAGGTCTATTGCAGATTGCAGAGAGAGGGAAAAAATACAAGAAATGATGTTTGTGATATTTTGTAGAATGCACATAGAAGAGAAAAAGATACGCAAGAGAAATAACGCCTACTGTATTGTTAATATTTTGATTTTCAAGCTTTTATTTAGTTAACAGCATTGCTGTTTTATTGTCCTCTACTTTTTCTGAATGCCAACTCTATATTTATTTTTATTATTGTATATTAGATGAAGTTTTACAGAATAAACTAGCTTTTCACTAAACAATTAGTACACATATTGCTTTGTGACATTGGCTACCAACCCCATGACATTTCAACACTCTCTCTTCTCGACCTTGGGTTCCCTGTTACCAGCTTTCCTGTCCCCTCCTGCCTTCTAGTCCTTGCCCCTGGGCTGGTGTGCCCCTTTAGTCTTGTTTTGTTTTATGGCCCTGTCTAATCTTTGGCTGAAGGGTGAACCTCAGGAGTGACTTTGTTACTGAGCAAAAAGGGTGTCCGGGGGCCATATCTTGGGGTTTCTCCAGTCTCTGTCAGGCCAGTAAGTCTGCTCTTTTTTTGTGAGTTAGAATTTTGTTCTACATTTTTCTCCAGCTCTATCTGGGACCCTCTATTGTGATCCCTGTCAGAGCAGTTGGTGGTGGTAGCCAGGCACCATCTAGTTGTGCTGTTTTCAGTCTGGTGGAGGCTGTGGTAGCTGTGGTCCATTAGTTCTTTGGAAAAATCTTTCGTTGTGTCTTTGGTTTTCTTCATTCTCCCTTGCTCCTGACAGGTGTTCTCTACTATTTTTTACTGCAAATTTACAGACAGTATTTTTATAATGGCAATTTAACTGAGTTTTAAAAACCTCAGTGATTGTTTATCTCCATTGCGCTTCCTTGTATTCCATATTCTTTAGAGAAACTCACATCTTTTAAAGGACTTTGCTTTACTGGCTCAAATGTAGAACTGATGCTTACTGTTTCAGCTCACCAAATTTGCTCTGTTTAATGACGTATATTATGCCAGGTGAGCCCTGGTGGCACAGTGGTTAAGAGCTCAGCTGCTGCTAACTGAAAGGTCAGCAGTTCAAACTCACCGGCTACTTCTTGGAAACCCTTTGGGGCAGTTCTACTCTGTTCCGTAGGGTCGCTACGAGTAGGAATCGACTCAACGGCAATAGGTTTGGTTTTGGTATTATTCCAGGTACTTCATAAACTACCTAGAAAGTCCTGCTTTTCTGCTCCAGCCATATTCTTGGTTTCAAATCCCAGTTACATAGTTTGCTAGCTGTGTAACTCTGGGAAAATTATTGAATTTCTCTGTAACTCAGTTTCCTTACCTGTAAAATGGACATAATAATAATAATACTTTCCACATCACGTTGTTGTGAAGATTAAATGAGTTGATATAAACGAAGCGCCTGGCATATAGTAAATTACATACCACTGTTTGCTGTTATTCCTAGTCAATCAACCATTCCTTCGTAACTCCAGTTTTTATTGGTTGACTACTATTTGCCACACTTCTGGCCACACAGCTTTTGCAACTATAGTTGCCTTTATCTGGAATATTTTTCTCCTCTTTAGCTGATTCACCTGTACCCTTTAGATCTTAGTGCAGCTGTCACTTTCTACTGGAATATTTCCACAAGGCTCCAGAGTAGATCAGATTCTCAACGTCCTGAGTTCTGTTCCTTCATAACACTTATCAGAGTTTGTAATTGTGCATTTGGCTTTCATTATTTGTCTATTGTATGCCCCACACTAGGCCAGCTACCCCATAGGAACAAAGACCATGAAGTCCTTTGTTCAGCATTGTATCCTCAGTGGCTAGCAGGGAGCAGACGGTCAATAGAAAATTGCTCCCTGAATCACCGTGCTGCATATCAGTGATGAAAAGATCAACAGCCCTCAAGGAGCTTGCAGGCTACTAGAGGTTGGAGTCCAGTCTGGAGTCGACCTCAATTGTCCAGGTGAACCACTAAGAAGGTCCAAACTAAGGCAGTGACAACGCATTGGCCCATCTGGCTCACTGGCCTAACGACTTGTCCTGGCAGCCTCAGCACTCCTGAGGACATGGTTCCAAGGACAGGCAATGGGAATCTCTCTAGTGAAGTGAGAAAATGAGCCTAACCCCCTTCGGAAAGTTGCACTTGGAGAATCTCAGTTCCATGCTTATTCTCTGGCTTAATGTTAGCAAGAAAATCCATGAGGTTTCTCTCCGATTTTTTTCCTGGATAAGTTATTCAAGCTGTTACTGACAGTATCCTGCAAAACTCCCTCTCTTCATGCAAAATAATTTTACATTTTAGTTGTGAGTTCAGAGGTCTACTCCTTTTGGAATTTGATCTAGGGCTGTGGCTCTGTGCATACCTTTAGGCTGGATCCTCAAGCCTTGGTTGGTGTTTCACTAGCAGGGATACTCAATCCATCCAGATAGAGTGGAAGGAAAGAGAGATTGGTGGACATTATCTCAAAACCTACATTCAGCTGAGCTTGTATTTTTATTTCTATTTCCCTTTTCAACCCAGAAGAACAATAGTTTTACAGTGAATAACATCATCAACATGCACTTATTAAGTCCTTGTGATTTTAGGGACCATTATTAATTGACTGGCAGTGGAGTGTAGAATTTTAGGTCATAGTCGCATATCTGCCACTAGCAAGGGGTCCCTGGGTGCTGCAAATGTGCTTGGCTGCCACCTGTAACGTTGGTGGTTCAAGTCCACCCAGAAGCACCTCAGAAGAGAGGCCTGGTGATCTACTTCTGAAAAATTAGCCACTGAAAACCCTATGGAGCATAGTTCTATTCTGATGCACATGGGGTCACCATGAGTCAGAACTGACTCGACAGGAAGTAGTTGGCGATATTACCTCAAGTTCATTCATTAATTAACTTACTGTGTCCTAGTTTCCTCTGTGTGCTATAGGAATAATAGTAATACCTATGTCATAGGGTTTCCATGAAATTTAAGTGTGATAATGCATGTGAAGTGCTGTTAGAGGGTAAATTGTGTCTTCCAATAAGATAGGTTGAAGTCCTAACCCCCAGCATCTATGAACGCGACCTTATTTAGAAGTTTGGTCTTTGCAGATGTAATCAAGATAAGATGTGGTCATACCAGAGTAGGGTGCACTAATCAATATGATGGGTGTCCTTATACGAGGTGGAGAAGAGCCACAGACACACACACAGGGAGAACACAATGCACCAATGGAGCCAGAGACTGGAGTGATACATCTACAAGCCAGGAATGCCAAGGATTGCCAGCAACACCAAAAGCTAAGAGAAGGGCGTGTACTAGGTTCTCCCCGAGAGCCTTCAGAGAGGGCCCTGCTGACTTCTTGATTTCTAGCCTCCAGACCTGTGAGAGAATGAATTTCTGTTGCTTTAAGCCACCCCATTTATGGTAATTAGTGAAAAGAGCCCTAGGAAGCTAACACTAGTGCTGTGAATAATGCATGTCCAGAGTCCGTGTCCAATAATGGTAACAATAAGGAATCCAAAGGAAGTTGCCAATCAAGTGAAGGGCATCGAGACCTCAACTTAGGAATTTACTTTAAAGTTGTCCTGGCCTGATTATGAACCTGGGTATGTGGTAGAGGCAAACTCAAATGGTCTCTGGAGGAAAGTATCTTCAACTGAAAGCAGAATCCTCACAAATACTTTTTCAAGGACATGCCGTTAACCAATGCACGGTTTAAAATGATCAAGCACATAAGGAAACAAGGCCCCAAGAGTGAGAATGACCCGAAACAATGGAGAGCAAAAACAAAATCAGAAAGAATTCAGGTAGTAGAATCACCAATAAGAGATAATAAAACAACTATTTTTAGAATGTTTAACCAAATTAAAGACAAGCTTGAGAATAAAACCAAACCCATCGCTGTTGAGTTGATTCCTACTCATAGTGACCCTACAGGACAAAGTAGAACTGCCCCATACGGTTTCCAAGGAGCAGCTGGTGGATTTGAACTGCTGACCTTTCAGTTAGCAGCAGCTTAGCTCTTAGCCACTGCACCACTAGGACTATAATAATAACCTGTTTCCATCAAGTCAATTCTGACTCATAGAGACTCTATAGGACAGAGTAGAACTTCCCTATAGGGTTTCTAAGGCTGTAATCTTTAGAGAGAATCCTTGGTGGTATAGTGCTTAAAGCACTCGGCTGCTAACCAAAAGGTGGGTAGTTCAAACCCACGAGCTGCACCCTGGGAGAAACGTGTGGCAGTCTGCTTCCATAAAGATTTACAGCCTTGGAAACCCTAGGGGGGCAGTTCTACTCTGTCCTACAGGGTCACTATGAGTGGAAATTGACTCGACAGCAGTGGGTTTGGTTTTTGGGTTTTTTAATCTTTACAGAAACAGATTGCCACATCTTTCTCCCATGGAGCCACTGGTGGGTTTGAAATAAAGTGCTTGTTAACCAAATTTTGGTTAAGCTTCTCTCCTTCCCCTAAGTCCCTGGACTTCAGCCCACCCTCAGCCTGGCTAACGTTATTGTTGTGTGCCATCAAATTGATTCCAACTCATAGCAACCCTATAGAGACCAATAGGACAGAGTAGAACTGCCCCATAGGGTTTCCTAGGCTGTAATCTTTATGGGATGAGATCATCAGGTCTTTTCTCCTGTGAAGCAGCTAGACTTTTTGGTTAGTAGCCGAGTGCCTAACCACTGTGCTACTATGGCTCCTCTACAATCGGAAACTCTAAAAGAGCCAGAGATGATACTCTGGGTACCTTTATGGCTGAGCCTTTTCTCAGCTATTCTCTTGACCTTGACCTTGTAATCTGCCTGATTCTCTTTCTAGATCTAGATCTTGACCTGAATCCTAGTCCTTATGGTTGGGGCCTTAAAATGCGCTCTTTGGCATTTCCCTTTCCTTGAGGGAAGGTATCGATTTTACTTCCTGTACATCCTGGGCAAAGCTGGAAATCCTTCCTCGAATTGACAGATATCCTGGGGCCTCAGGTTGTCTTGGGGCAGTATACAACTGACTAGAAAATTCCATTCTCTGTTGCCTTTCCACTTTGGATCCTATTTCACACATACACACACACACGCGCGCGCGCTTCTAACTGGCTAAAACAACTAGGAAGTTTATTATTTTACCTAACAGGAAATTGAAGGGCTGAGCTTTAGAATAAGTTGGTTCAGCAGCTAGGCAATGGATCCAGATGCTTTCTTTCTGCCTTACCATCCACACTATTGGCTTCTTTCTACAACTTGTTCCACTCATCATATCAAGATCGCTGTCAGAGGCAACTGAACTATGCACTTCTTCATTGGAGCCCAGTCAGAGACAGAAAAGAGACTTTCCCAGAACCCACTTAAGAAAAGTCTTTCCTTTGGTGTGATTGGGCTAACACAGGACATATGACCACTGCTCTCTGCATATATTTACTGGAGGGGAGTCTCTACCCTGATTGGCTTAAGTCTGGATTCCTGAGCCAGACTTAACCAATGACTGAACCAATCACTAGCAAGGAAGGATCGATATATGTAGATACTTAGGCCAGTAATTCTCACAGGGGCTGAAACTAGTTCTGTAGGGAATTTAAAGAGCTGTTATTGTTGTCATAATGATATGAGGGATGCAAGACAAGTTAAATGTCTTGCAAAACATCCTGAAAACTTAAAGAGGGCTGCAATACAGTCTCATACAATAACAAAATTTCCAGGACTTGGTTTTTTTTTTTTTTTTTTAATAATACAGTGGCTTTATTGAGATAAAAACTCATGTATCATAGTATTAACCTATTTATGGTGCATAATTCAATGTTTTTATATCATAGAGCTGTGGAACCATCACCACAATCAATCTCAGAATATTTTCATCATCACCCCCAAAACCCCACACCCATTAGCAGTGACCTCCCTCTCCCACTCTCAGCCCCAGGCAACCACTAATCTACTTTCTGTTTCGATAGATTTGCCTATTCTAGACATTTCACGTAAATGCAGTCATACAAAATGTAGCCTTTGATAATCTGCTTCTTTCGCTTAGCATATTTCAAGATTCATCCATTTTTGTAGCTTGTGTTAGTACTTCATTCCTTTTTATTCCGAATAATATTCTATTGCATGGATATCCTACGTTTTCTTCATCCACTCATCTGCACCATTTCCACTCTTCTGTTATAATGAATAATGCTCTTAGGAACATTCTTTGAGTTTTTAAGTGGTCAAACGGTTTCATTCCTCTTTTGTACCTACACAGGTTTTTGGGTTACACCCTAACTCTAGGTTTAATCTTTTGGGGAACATCCAGACTGTTTTCCAAAGTGGCTGTACCATTTGACCTCCCTACTTAATCTTCAGAACCTTTGAATATAACCAAAAGATTGGCAGTTTGGATCCACTAGTCGCTCCTTGGAAACCTTGTTCTGTAGAGTTGCTATGAGTCAGAATCCACTAGAAGGCCTTTTTTTTTTTTGGTTATTTACATTATTGAAACCCTGGTGGCTAGTGGTTAAGTGCTATGGCTGCTAACCAAAGGGTCGGCAGTTTGAGTCTGCCAGGTGCTCCTTGGAAACTCTGTGGGGTAGTTCTACTCTGTCCTATAGGGTCGCTATGAGTCGGAATCGACTGGATGACACTGGGTTTGGTTTTTTTTTTTGTTTTTACTATTATTGAGTGCATTATTTGACCCTAATTTACACACAAGGATTTTTTTTTTTTTTTGCATGGTACTGATGCACCCTGAATTTTTCAAGAATGCTACTACTGTGCCAATTGAGGGAAGACTGTATTACGTTTTGTTTGGAAATTTACCAGGAGCTGTTTGCCATTTTGGAAAAATCACATAAGTGACAACCACACTTTTTGTTGTATTTGAGTCACCAATAAAACATACCTAAATCAGTTTATGGAAACCCTGGTGGCGTAGTGGTTAAGTGCTATGGCTGTTAACCAAGAGGTTGGCAGTTCGAATCTGCCAGGCGCTCCTTGGAAACTCTACAGGGCAGTTCTGCCCTGTCCTATAGAGTTGTTATGAGTCAGAATCGACTTGCCGGCAGTGGTTTTGGTTTCGGGATATCAGTTTCTATCAGTAGTTCTCAATCAAAGGTGATTTTTGACCCCCACAGGTTACTGCAATATCTGGAGACATTCTGGGTTGTCTGGGGGCTGCTACTAGTATCTAGTAGTTAGAGATCAGGATGCTGCTAAACATTCTACAGTGCACAGGACAGCCCCACAACAAAGGATCCTCCAACTCCAAATGTCAACGGTACCATGATTGAGAAACTCTGCTCTATACCCACAGCTCTCAAATTCACAGTGCCTCTTCTGATAGGTACAATCTTCCCACTGTTTATTATGCATTTTAGTGGCGTCATGCCTGAACATTTACCTTATTATAATGTATAATTTTATTACATATGACTTTTATTTGTCCTTTATATTGAAGTGAGGTCATTATATTGATTTATTAAAAAAAAATACATAGATTCTGTTTTCTCTGAATTTCATTTCAGGATAAGGCAGGGCATACTGCAAATAACAGTCATCTGCCAGGGCTGGGAGCCAATGGTTTGGACCCATTAGCTCAGCACCTACAGCTGGAGCTGACCTCAGCTTCTTCTGAGGCCCCTGGGCTCTGTAGCAGAGGCATGGGTACCTGAGGGAACTAGGATTCTTTGAGGAAGGAGGAAGAGGAGGAGGCTGGGCAGGCAGTCAGCTGTATCTACTACAATTCCTAACTTGTTTACCAAGATCCTGGTGTGAGATCCTTGGGAACCTGGATTTTATTTCCTACCTTGAGTGCCTGAGATCTCGCTGTCACCTTATAATCCCTTTTCTGTTTTGCTTAAATTCATTTGAGCAGATTCTGTCATTTACAACCCAAAAGAAACAGAATTAAAACCAAGGCCAGTGGGAAAATAAACTAATCGGGAAAAACATAGTGTGGTATTCTCACAAGCTTAAGAGGCACTGTCACAGATATGATTTAAACCTGTCTTGCCCCATTGGATCTTATCAGCAGATGTGGCTGTGGAATTTACCCATCTAAGGACATGACAATAGAGGGAGAAAATGCAGCTTTCCTACTGAGAAGCGGTGCAGAGCCTGCATGTGGGCAGCTGAGACCCCACAACAAAAGAGCTGCCATGGAACTAAGCCCTGAAAACATTTCCTGCCCTGGGAAGTCAGCGCTAGCAAACTTTCCTCTGCTCAGCGATCAGGCAGCACTTTTCTTCACTGGTCCGTGAAGAAAGAGGTTGTTCCACAGTTGACTAGTTAACCTTTTCTTTGCAGAGATGTTCAAACGTCAGTGTGTTTATGAACCTCACACCCACGTGTGCATGTCTGGGTAAAATTCGGATTCCTAGGTTCTACCCTAAGCCATTCTATCTCAGCAGCTCTGGTGGGTGCCTGGGAGCCTGCATTTTAAGCAAGGAACCCCCCACTGTAATTTTTATTCAGATCTTGAGAAATCTTGCTCTAGACACAATGATTCTGTTTTTTTTTTTTTTTTTCTTGATGGAGGCAAGAGTTGGGTAAGAAAACGGTGCCAGAGTTTTTCCTGCTGTAGTGAGTTACTTGCTCAGATCTGTTCATCAGCTCGGCTTTCCGGCTGCTTACAGAGGGCCCGAGAAGTTGGCTCTCTGGGGCTGGCTGACATTCCCTCGCGATGGAATTTCCTTTGCTGCAGAACCTGTGGCCTGCATCATGCTGTGCACAGATTTTGTTGCTACTCAGTAAGATTTCCTTGAACTGGCCTCAGAAAGCAACCATTAGGAAGGAGCACACTGATTGCAACATGGCCGTCGGCGCAGTTTTGCAAAGCAGAGAAAATGCCTATTTTCACCCCTCAAGGGCGTTGGGACACCGACCATGTCAGCTGCTTTATGAAATGTGCTTCTTAAAAACTTGGGGCCTTGTAAAGGAGTTACTGTTGATAAAGACCAGGGTTAGACAAATGGATGGATGGATTTAGATATGTGTATAACCACTTTATAACCACTGATGGATTGAAGGTTCTGTGTTTCAAATGGACTTTGATATGGAGAAGACACATTTCAGAAAGACATAGCTGTAGGAGAGAAGCTTTGAGTTCCCTCCCTCAGCCTCACAAGGCTTTCTGAACCAGATAGAAAGCAGGTCCCTAAGACAGGAAAAGTTGAAGTACTGTAGAAAATAGTAACTTTAACTGAGAGTGCTGGTGGGTGTGGAGAATGACTCAGGCTCAGGAAGGAAAATCAAGGAAGAGGCAGGAAAGGAGAAATGCGTTTGGTAGCTTTTGGTTTTGCCTTTTTTTTTTTTTCCTGGGCATGGCAGGAGTTTCAAGAGGACACAGTACAGGACATGTAGTAGTGTTAGAAGGAATAGAAGTTGGCACCACCTGCCAGGGCCAGAGATGTGCTAAGGAAGAACTATAGTCCACCTTGGTGACAAAGAAATGACAGTAGCTTTATTCATAGATAGTAAATACCAGGCACTCATGTCACCACTTCCCTCACCTTGCCTGTGACAGACATTGCCAATAGATCACAGCACTCTTTTTACTGTAGGCAGCCATTAGCAATTGATCAGAGTTAGCACTCAAGATGACATAGAAGAAGATACTTAAGTAGACCTCCAGGGAAGATCTGAAAGAATGTTTCAGACCAGATGAGATGTAGGACCAAGATAATGGTTGTCACAGAATGGTTCCAAATCCTCCTTGGGTCTTGAGGGGATTATTTGCTTCCTTGTAAAGGATTGTGAGAAACCTGGGATAATTCATTATCAGCGACAATAACAGCAGCTATTGCTTGTTAAGTGTTTTCCACGTGTCAGGCACTGAGCTGTTTTTTGTGTCATTTAATCCTCACAATAGTGAGGTAAGAGGTGGACATTCCCATTTTTAGATGAGGAAACTGAGGCTCAGAGAGGTTAGGAGACTTTCTCAAGGTCACACAGTAGGTAAGTGGTAGGCCACAGTCATAACTACTATATTTTACTTTCATTCCGTAGCTGCTTTTTCTTTCACTCCTCATTCTCCCTCCAAAGATTTTCTTACATCTAGGACTTAACGGTCACTATATTCAGATGCCATTCCCCACACTCAAAAGGGTGCAAAAACACACAGAAGCCCTATCACTCTATTTTTAATTCCCTTGAACTTGTTTATTCCTTCCATAGGATGGTGAAATCATTTAAGACAGAGACATTCTTGTTCATATTTGCGTAGAACAAAGCACACTGAGGCCCTTGATAAAGAAATCATTGAGACGCCTAGGTATCCTGTAATGTGGCAGAATACTCTCTTACCATATACACATAAAAAAACTCATCTAATATTCTGTTGCCCCCTTTTTTTCCCATAAACTTCTATAGAGGAGCTTGGGGTTAACAGCACTTGCAAGTGGGTGTCCTGGGTCCTCCAATGAGTGCATTTTCTTGTGGGCTCAGTGAAAGCTCCATCCTAGTTTTGATTGTTCCATGATTCTTTCTTTCTTCAAAGAATGAGGACCTTAGGGCAAAACACTCACTTGTTTATGAATACATATGTCTATGTATATTTTAATAACAACAACTGCCATCTATTGACAATTTTTTTATGTTCCAGATCCTGTGCTAAGACTCTTAATAACATTCTCTCATTTATTCTTTCCAGTACCAGTACCAGTACCAGTACCAGTACCAGTACCAGTACCAGTACCAGTACCAGTACCAGTACCAGTACCAGTTGCCAGTGAGTCAACCTTGACTCATGTTGACCTCACGTTTCAGAGTACAACTGTGCTCCATTGAGTTTTCAATGACACATTTTTTGGAAGTAGATTGCCAGGTCTTTCTTTTGAGGTTCCTCTGGATGGACTCAAACCCCCAATCTTTTTGTTAACAGCCTAGCGTGTTTACTGTTTGCACCACCCAGGGACTCCAATTTTTGTGGTAGGATCTGATTTTAGCCTAAATTTCAAGACGAGAAAACTAAGGCTTAAAGAAGATAAGAAACTTGCCCTAGGTCACAGAGCTAGGAAATGGCCAGTATTCAGATCCATGAAGTTTTACTTCAGAATGTTGTTCTTGAACTGCCACTCTAAATGTAGAGAAATTGGGCTCAAGATTATCTCACTCACGTTGGGAGAACATGGGACAATGGGAGTCTCAGCTGAGACATACTCCTGGGCCGCTCCCTGGGATTTGTTTATCCCCTAAATTACCTGTGTAGAGATTTCTGCCAACCAGCACTGTCTCCTGTCTCTGCTTGCAGGGATGGGGACGGAGTGGTGGGCTCTGTGGCCAGGGGAAGCATGCAGAAATCGTAAGCTGACACCTCACCACGGTCATTTCCATGACTTATGAGCACACATCAGACACACAGTTGCCAAACACCCTTGCATGAGACTCATTTTCCTCGGATCCCAGCTGCCTGGAGTCCGGAAAGAAAGCTGGGGCCAGCCCCGGGGTCAGCTGAAGGAACAGATGGGGATGAGCAGAGGTGACAGCCGATCACTCCTCGACATCTGCTGGGCCTGTCGCGGCTGCCTTGGCTGGCCGATGCCTTGACCCAGCTAATCCTGGTGGTCATTCCAGTGCCGGCTGTGTTGTGTCATTCATCCCGGCCCTCGGGTGACTTCTGCTTGCAGAGTATTTCCTTCCCAAAGTCAGGCTGATAGCGCTCTGGCGGTTTGCTTCAAGTGTGGCCTTGAGTTGGCCTTCAGCAGACACACACTATGCAAGGACTAAAGACGTATCCGTGGTGCCAGATTCTAGATAGTTTACTGAAAACAATAGTCTATCTCCAGTTAAGTACTTCCCTTCTTGGCATTTTATGACCTGACACCAAAATACTCATCCCTGTTATGGTTACCTATGTTCTTTTAGAATACTGTGCTAATTAATGAAGGGCACAGGCTTGTTTTAGGGGAAGTTTTTTGGGTCCTTGGCTACAGACCTCATCCATCCATCCATCCATCCATCCATCCATCCATCCATCCATCCATCCATCCATCCATCCATCCATCCATCCATCCATCCATCCATCCATCCATCCATCCATCCATCCATCATCCATCCATCCATCCCTCCCTCCCTCCCTCCCTCCCTTCCCCCCTACCCACCCATCCATCCAAATTTCTAATGTTTACTGAGCACCTATTTTGTGCCAAGCAATCTTGCTATGTTCACTGCCAAATTAATGGTGGAAAAAAATTTTTTTTGTTAATGCTACCATAGAACTTACAGCCTACTGGAGGGTGTTAAAAAGAAACCAGTGAGAAACACATCAATATAATTACAATTTGAGCAAAGCTATAAAAGGGAAGAGCGTTGCAGGCAAAGGGGCTGGGATGTGAAGAGACACAGAAAACAGAAAAAGCTTGGTTTGTTCTAGGAACTGAAAGGCGGCCACAGGGCTGGACTGCAGTTGCCGGGGGGGAGGGGGGAGGGGGTAGGCAGGGGATTGGGTGGGAAAGGCAAGCAAATGTTAGATTGTATTGCAACAAGCTACCCAGTTGAGTAGAACTCACGGCAATCCCATGCGTGTCAGAGTAGAACTGTGCTCCACAGGGTTTTTAATGGCTGATTTTTTGGAAGCAGACCACTGGGCCTTTCTTCCAAGGTATTTGTGAATGGATTTGAACCCCCAACCTTTCAGGTAGCCTTTGGACCATGCAGGGACTCCAGCAACATGCTAGGGACATGGATTTCATTGGAGGTTTGCTGCAACACATTGAAGGGTTTCAGACAGGGAAATGATACAATCTAGGCTGTATTTTAAAAGAACTTGTCCCCCTGTAGTGTGGAGGCTATTTTGATTAGAGCCAGCGTAGAAGAAGTAAGACAAGGTAAGAAACTATCATGATGCCTCAGAAAAACTAATACGGTTGTAGTGGAGAAGGAGGAAAGTTAGTGATCTCTCAAGTTTATTCTTTCTGGTCAAGTGGGAACTAAATGAAAATAGGCCAATGGCCTGGTTGACTCAAATTCTCCATAGTGAGTTTAAAAGTTTCTAAAAGAATATCTGACTGGAAATTGCACTGCTTGTAATGTATTGTATGGAAATAATTGGACAACAGCATACAGATTTTCTGGAAGACTCTTCAGTGCAATGCTATTCATAATAGCGAAAAAATTACTCTGAATGCCCCAAATATCCAACCATAGAAACTTCTTTAGCATATCACAATTCATATGTATAATGGAATTCTTTGAAACAATTATCAAAGATAAAAATAAATACATTTATGGAAATGGACAGATATTCATAATATAGAAATTGAGCAAGTAAACCATGTTGAAAATAAGTATAGGTGGGCATATGGTTAAGTGCTCTACTACTAGCTGAAGGGTGGAGGTTTTAACCCACCCAGAGGCACCTCAGAAGACAGGTTTCCAAAAGGTCTCTTCCATGCGTGTCAGAGTATAACTGCTTTCAAAAGGTCACAGCCTTGAAAACCCTATGGAGCCGTTCTACTCTGCACATATGGGGTCGCCGTGAGTCGGAATTAACTGGACAGCAACCAACAACAACAGGTGCTAGAAATTATGGGCAATTAGGAACTTTTTTTCCTCTTGTTATTTTTCTATTTTTCTACCATATACTAGAGTACTACTTTGCATAATTTTAAGAAGCTAATTTCAAAAACATTCCTTATATTTAGGGATTGGTTTGGCAGTACTAAACTTCATATACAAACGATGTATACTTTCTGGCATTATTGCTAGACGCAATGGTTTGCTCACTGCGCCTTGGGATATGCCTTATATCTGTCGTCTTCACTCTTAATATCTTCATTCATTTTTCCCTGGAACAGCTTTGCCACTCTTCCTTCCTTAGGAAACTCTGGTGTTGTAGTGGTTAAGTGCAGCCTCAGAGCCACAGCACAACTGCTTTTTCCGTGATTACACTGAACTCAGAGCCCTGGTGGCACAGTGGTTAAGAGTTACAGCTGCTAACCAAAAGGTCGGCAGTTTGAATCCACCAGGTGCTCCTTGGAAACCATGGGGCAGTTCTACTCTGTCCTATAGGGTTGCTATGAGTCAGAATCAACTAGATAGTGATGGGTTTAGTTTTTTTTTTTTTTTTCCGTCCTTGTATCTAAATTTGCTCTTCTAGAGTGACCACATAAAATCTCATGCAAACTGGGACACTCTTGAAAATAAAACGGGCCAGTCTTATACCAGGACAATGGGTAAAGTTGGGGTTGGCCTAGCCAAACCTGTATATCTGGTCAACCTAGTATAATGCCTTACTCAGCTTGCTTCTCATTATATTCTCTCTCCCCTTTTGAACTTCAATCCTTCTTTTACTTCATCCTTTGGTGATAGTAACAAACATATCTTTTTTTTAATCTGCTCTTTTTCAGGTAGTTATTTACATCTTTGATTGTCATTGAGCATTTTAGCTGCTCCTGTGTGCTCTGTCCACTGGATGCCAAGCTCGGTGACAGCAGACACTGTATTGCCCACCTTTGCTGGACCCTCTCTCACCCCAGTGCCAGTACAATGTCTTTATGCCTAATAAATGCTCAATAAGTATTTTCTTTATTTAGTAGTAAAATTATGACATCATTCCAGGCAAATGAAAAAATATACACACAATTCAATCAGGTCAGAAACAGGGTTGAGGCAAGCCTCCAGGGAAGGTGTAGCTAGCAGAAATGTTGCCAAATCAAATCAGGTTTCCCAGTATCCAAGAGTCAGGGAGCCTTATGGATATACTAGTCCAAGCTGTGGAAATTGGGAACAAATGCTTTTGAAAACTTTTCGTGTTTGGGGGTGGGGGATTTTACAGGCTTGTAGGCCACATGGCAGTTTCAAGTTTTTGGTACACAAGCTTAGGAGTGAAAGTCAGATGTGATTAAAAATACACGTCTTACAGATGTCTGGATGTTGTTCAAATCCCTAAAAGTGTGATAGAGAACCCAGTTGCTTTCTAGATTTTTAAGGCAGAAAAAGAAAAAAAAAAAAAAGGCCATTATAGCCTCTTTGTTTCCTTATTGAATGGATATGTTCAAGCAACATCTTATATTTGTAGTGTTATCTCAGCTGCTTTGTTTACCTTTGTAAACGGCCCTGTTCACGGCCCTGAAACCGAAAGCAGAGTAACTGGAGGAACATGTGACATGTCCCAGGAGATGAAAAGTCCTTATTATTTTTAGCATATGCTAAGTAAGCCTACATAAGCATAACACCCATAAGCGTAACACCCATACAAACATAGCTTATGGAAATAAAAAACATAAAATCCTTGATACTGCCTCCCTGACTCCAAAATAGAATAAAATTATTTTTTTGAAAGAGAACTTTAATTTTATTTGTTTTACTTTAAAAAAATTTTATTTATTTATTTATTTTTTTTAATAAGCACTCTCTAACCACATCCAGCCGTCTGGGTTTGTTTATAATAACCCGTTTACTCGTCATCAGTTTAAACACAAGATCTGAACATCTGTCTCCTCCCACCCTATTTGCTTTCAGTCTTCATTTTAGCTTCAACTCCAAGTCAACAGCTTTTTCTCTGGGGCTCAAAGGAGTTGCAGAGACCCCAGAGGTGTTCTCTTGCAATGGGCTTGAGAGGTATGTTGAATTTAAAAATTCATTTCCTCCCCCCCCTCCAAAAAAATTGTCTCTGTTACACAGGCAGAGAACAAAACGGGAAAGAAAGGCACTTTGTTATGCCAGACAAAGACAGGCTATCAATTTTCATAAATCTGCATTCCCAAGACAACTGCTCACGTCTGGTAAAAGGGCTATTTCTTTGAACTTACATACCAGCAAGTATTTTTTCCCTTGTCTCAGAAAGCTGAAGAATACAGTTAATAATAGTATATGTATGCATTTGAGTAATGTAAGGCAGATAATTTTATTAATTCCAACAACTCTAACTGACAAGGATAGGGGTTAGTCGGGGTAGGAGAGGGGTGCTTAGTTATGTAGGAAATCTTTAACATGCCTTGGAAACCCTAGTGGCATAGTGGTTCAGAGCTAGGGCTGTTAACCAAAAGGTCAGCAGTTCGAACCCATCGGGTGCTCCTTGAAAACGGTATGGTGCAGTTCTTCTCTGTCCTATAGGGTCGCTATAAATCGGAATTGACAATCTTTAATTAAAAAATATTTTGCATCAAGGTATTAAATGGTACAATTTTTATTGGTTTTCAAACCTTACAACCTTCCCTCTTGTCCCTTCCTTTTCCTTTTACAGTTTTAACCTCCGGCCAACTAACATCCCTGCGCAAATAAAACTCCGGCCATATATACACACCAACCCCAAGCATGCGTAGGTACGGTATCTGTGGACCTTAATCCATTGCTCAGCAAAGCTTTATAGCTGAGTCTTGGAAACTCTACGGGGCAGTTCTACTCTGTCCTATAGTTCGCTGTGAGTTGGAATCGACTCCTCGGCAATGGGGAGAAGAAATATACATACAGTTCATTATATAGCATTATATAGCATACCCATTGCCGCTGAATCAATTAACACTCATAGCAACCCATATGCCTGACACAAGCAGCTTTCCTGGCTTCTCCCTTGGGGATTCTCATTCAGCAGGAGCTGGTGGTTCCTGGAGACGTGTGTTTCCACAGGGGCCCCATGTGATTCTTACGGTCAGGGTCCTATGGGAGACAGGACTCTAGATCCCAGCTGCTCAGTTTTGTCCATGGATCAGCAACATCACCTGGAAGCACAGAATCCAGCCCCCCCACCCTGTTCTAGCAAGTCAGAGTCTGTATTTTAACAAGATCCCCAGGTGGTTCACGTGCACATACGCATTTGGGAAGCGATGCGCTAAACCAGTGTAATGTGAAATACGACAACCACTGTTCTTGTTATAAATGATAGAATTCTGCTTACACAGTCCACAACTTCATTTTATTGTATTATTATTATTTTTTTGGTAACTAAATACAGCCTCTTAACTCAAATCTCAGTTCAGGGACCGTGATTTCATGAAGCTGAACCTCCTGGTGGAAACAACTAGCCTGGTCAAATGGGTGTTCAATTCTGTGGGGAAAAAAATGCCTTTTCACACACTTCCAAAACCATCAGCCAAAACAATCGTTCCTTATAGTGTAGACCAAAATACCTACCTGTGTAATTGGATTATCCCTGTTATAAAGCCTTGATCTGAGAGGCAGCTGTGTTGACTTACGGTTGTCTTAACAGCAGGATACTCCTAGCATGTCTTCATTTAAGTCATAGTATGTTGGTTAAAAACCTAGGTTTTGGAAACAAAAAAAGTTGGGTTTGAGTCCTGGTTCTGCCACCTCCTATCTGTATGTTCTTGGGCAACTTTTCTTTCTTTTTTTTTTTGTTGTTCTTTCAGCCTCAGTTACCTTACGTGTAAAATGGGAATAATACGATGCTCTGCCTCATAGTGCTTGGCATATCATCATCTCACCATGGAGGTTAGTTTTCGTCATTAGGGAGGCTTTAGGGAGTAGGTTTTAAAAGTTTTTTCCATCAAAATGTAACTCATATATCATAGAATTTGCCTTTTTAAAGTTCAGAACATAGTTTTGGTTGGGATAGTTTTAGTTGGATTCTTGGTATTGCATTGCCGATTTAAGGACCAGGAGGGTTTGCTAATGGGTACTGTCTTTGTATATACGAGCAAATCAAGGAGGGTTTGGTGGATCTGATCTAATTTCACACAGGCCCTGGTTGTCCAGTAGGAGAGATACATGTACATCCAGGCATATGTGGTTTGCTTAGAATGAGTTCTCTCTGCTTGAACTCTGAAGCTAGCTCTCATATACCTGTGATTTCATTTAATATTTATTATCAAGCTTGTATAAGCCACAGGACTTTTGAATGACATTGGTCTTCTCTGAAAACCAGAGTTATTGAATGAGGTCTGCCCAAAGGGGATTGATGTTGGTGGCAAATCACAGTGTAGGTGGCCTTGCCTCCAACCCAACATTTGAATACAGTGATTTCAGGTTAAAATGAATTTTCAGGGCAGGAGATATAAAAGTCTGGAGTTTGGCAGCAGGAAGAAGGGACAAAGGCCATTCTTTGTAACTGTTTGCATACATATATGAGCCTCATATATTTTTCAGCATCACGCTACCTTACTTTTTCCCCTACCCCTCCCAGTGCCGCTCCCCACTGCCTAGTCTCTTCAGTATCAGGAAATATTCCAGGGGTGTTGCCTCAAGAGCTGATCTGTTAATTATACGTATAATGATTCATGGAAAACATCTGGGATTTCAAAATTATTTTCCTCCAATAATAACTTACATTAGCAATCAAAACAATACAACTGATAATAGTAACATTTTTTTTACTAAGCAAATGAGTAAACTTTTTTTTTTAAATGGACCATATTCAATGTTGGATAAGTTTCTATCAAACATTCACGCTCAACTACTGCTAGTGACAGTGTAAAGAAATTTGACAATATGTTTTGAGAATCTTCAAAACGTTTGTACTTTTTTGAACACTGGATTCGGACTACCAACCCTAAGGTTAAATATAAAAGTAATTTAACTCTATTTGGTTTACATTTTTTCACTGAGTTTTGGCTTAGGAATTTTGAAACTACTTTCAGTGTAAACTAGGATTAAGCAAATAAGTAAATAGATTGTGGATAGTGATAGCCATGTTTCAGATTGTTAGAAAAGGGACTTACAAATATAGAAAGGGCAAAGGCTAGACTAAACCTTGGGTTGTCAGACTAGAAGTGGAGATACTCAGGATTTTCAATACACTGAGATATGGACACAAGTATAGAAATGGTGGATACAAATAGAGATGTGTGTGCATGTGTGTGTATACACATGTACATATGAGTGTGCGTATACACGTATTTGTATTTTCTACCTTTGTTGGCTGAAAGACTCTAGAAAGCAATAACACTCTAGTAGCCACATCACACCTATCTTGGTTTCTAAATACCATTCTTCCTTAAAAGGATCTCAGGCTCCTTGAAGACATGGCTAATTCCAGGGGAGGGGCAAACAAACACAACAAAACAAAACCAAGCTGAGCTTGGAATTTCATGTTATGTCAGAAACTAGGAAGTGCTCAAAGAATTAAGGGGTCACATCAAAAGGATACAGGAGCCAAATTGAGGGGGCTCCCACCAGCCAAATCTGACACAATCAGAGCATCAAAATAGTGCTAAGTAACTGGTTATGAACTATTGAATAAAATAAAAAAAAACTACGTGTCCATATGGATATAAATTAATGAAGGAAAAAGAAAGTTACTCCTCACGGGAGAATTATTTTATTGTTGTCGCATGTCCTCGAGTCGATTCGGACTCATAATGACCCCATATGACAGACTAGAACTGCCCCATAGGGTGTCCTAGGCTGTAATCTTTATGGGAGCAGATTGCCAGATCTTTTCTCACAGACAATACCACCTAGTAAATGTAGAAGGAATGACGGAATCAGAAAAACACCCTTTGGCAATTATCTTAGTAATAATTAATTCAAGTTAGAATATTCCATAGATATTAAAACCAGTAGGTCAAAGTTTGATGAATAATAGAATATTTAGCTAGTTTCATTAAATACTTAGTAATTACAAAGTGAAAATAGTACCTGTGCAGTGGAGAAACCTGGAGGACACCACCTTAACCAAGTGACCGCAGTTAATACCATGAGTAATAGGACAAATCGATAGCAAGGGCCTTATAATATGATGTCCTGAGAAAAATACGATATCACTTCTTCAATGTTCCTGCCAAATGTACATAACCTGAACCTAGTCATGAGAAAATATCAGAGAGGCACAAGCTCAGGAACATTCTAAAAAATCGTCGTTGTTAGTTCCTGTTAAGTGGGCTTCAACTTTTGGTGACCTTATGTATAACAGAACAAAATGTTGCCCAGTCCTGTGCCATCTACATGATTGTTGGTATGTATCCTTGAGTCCATTGTTGCTGCTACCGTGTCAATCCATCTCATCGAGGGTTTCCTTTTTTCTTGCTGATGCTCTACTTTACCAAACATGTTGTCCTTTTCTAGTGATTCGTCTTTCCTGATGATGTGTCCAAGGAAAGTGAGCCAAAGTCTTACCATCCTCTTTTCTAAGGAGAGTTCTGGTTGTATTTCTTCTAAGACTGATTTGTTCATTCCTCTGGCAGTCCACAGTACATTCAATATTCTTCACCAACACTACATTCGAATGCATCAACTCTTCTTTTTTCATTATCCAGCTTTCACATGCGTATGGAGTGGCTGAAAAGACAATGGCTTGGGTCAGGCACACCTTAGTCATCAAACTGACAGCTTTGCTTTTTAAAATGTTAAATAATTGGTCTTTATTCTTGGAAAACATCAATGTTATGAAAGAAAAAATGGCTGAAGAGTTGGCCTGTATTACAGATGACCAGAGGTGCATGACAACTGAAAACATGAGTGATTTAGGATTTTCTTTTGCTATAAAGATCATTCACCACTCGTCTAGCAGTTTGTTGTACTGCGGTGGCTTGTGTGTTGCTGTGATGCTGGAAGCTATGCCACCAGTATTTCAAATACCAGCAGGGTTACCCATGGTGTTCAGCAGAGCTTCCAGACTAAGGCAGATTAGGAAGAAGGACCTGGCAGTCTACTTAAAAAAAAAAAAAAAAATTGGCCAGTGAAAACTTTATGAATAGCAGCAGAACATTGTCTGATACAGCACCAGAAGATGAGCCCCTCAGGTTGGAAGACACTCAGAATGCAAGCGGGGAAGCTACCTCCTCCAAGTACATTTTACCTTGATGACATGAACGGAATAGTTTTTGGAACATTCATTTGCTGATGTGGCACACTCAAAATGAGAAGCAGCTGCAAATATTCATTAATAATCAGAAAGTGGAATGTATGAAGTATGAATCTAGGAAAACTGGAAGTTGTCAAAGATTAAATGAAACACCTGAAGATAAATATCCTCAGTGTTTGTGAGCTGAAATGGTCTGGTATTGGCCATTTCGAATCAGATAATCAAGTGGTCTCTTATGCTGGGAATGACAAATAGAAGAGAAATGGTGTCTCATTCATTGTCACAAAGAACATTTCAAGATTTATTCTGAAATACAATCCTGTCGGTAATAGGATAATATCGATACTCCTACAAGGAAGATCAGCTAATATGACTATTATTCAAATTTAGGTACCAACCACTAATGCCAAAGATGAAGAAATTGTAGATTTTTACCAACTTCTACAGTCTTAAATTGATCAATATCAAGATGCATTGGTAATTCCTTGTGATTGGAATGCAAAAGTTGGAAACAAAGAAGTATCAATAGTTGGAAAACATAGCCTTGGTGATAGAAATGACACTGGAGATTGCATGATAGAATTTTGCAAGACCAACAATTTATTCATTGTAGATAACCTTTTTCAACAACATTAACGGTGACTTAACACGTGGACCTCACTGGATGAAATACACAGGAATCAAATCGACTACATTTGTGGAAGGAGACAATGGAAAAGTTCAATAACAGTCAGAACAAGGCCAGGGGCCTACTGCAGAACAGACCATTAATTGCTCGTATGCAAGTTCAAATTGAAGCTGAAGAAAATTAAAACAAGTCCACAAGAGCCAAAGTAGGACCTTGAGTATATCCCCTTGAATTTGGAGACCATCTCAAGAATAGATTTGATGCATTAAACACTAATGACCAAAGACCAAACAAGTTGTGGGATGACATCAGGGACATCGTATATGAAGAAATCAAGAGGCCGTTAAAAAGACAGGAAAGAAAGGAAAGACTAAAATGGATGTCAAAGGAGACTCTGAAAGTTGCTCTTGAATATAGAGTAGCTAAAGCAAACTGAAGAAATGATCATGTAAAAGAACTGAACAGAAGATTTCAAACAGCAGCTGGAGAAGACAAAGTAGAGTATTATAATGACAAGTGCAAAGACCTGGAGTTAGGAAACCAAAAGGGAAAAACATGCTTGGCATTTTTCAAGCTGAAAACACTGAAGAAAAATTCAAACCTCGAGTTGCAATTTTAAAGGATTCTATAGGTGAAATATTGAATAATGCAGAAAGCATCAAAAGAAGATGGAAGGAATACACAGAGTCAATGTACCAAAAAGAATTGGTCAGTGCTCAACCATTTCAGGTAGTAGCATATGATCAAGAACTGTTGTTATTGAAGGAAGAAGTCTAAGCTCCACTGAAGGCCTTGGCAAAAAACAAGGCTCCAGGAATTGATGGAATACCAATTGAGATGTTTCAAGAAACGGATGGATGCAACACTGGAAGCTATCACTTGTCTATGCCAAGAAATTTAGAAGAGAGCTACCTGGCCAACTGACTGGAAGAGATACGTATTTATGCCCATTCCAAAGAACGATGATCCAACAGAATGGGGAAATTATGAAACAATATCTTTAATATCACATGCAAGTAAAATTTTGCTGAAGGTAATTAAAAAACTATGGCAGCAGTACATTGACAGGGAAATGTTAGAAATTCAAACTGGATTCAGAAGGGGATGTGGAACAGGGATATCATTGCTGATGTCAGATGGATCTTGGCTGAATGCAGGGAACAACAGAAAGGTGTTTATCTTTGTTTTATTGACTATGCAAAGGTATTCGACTCTGTGGATCATAACAAACTATGGATAACACTGCGAAGAATGGGAATTCCAGAACACCTAATTGTGTTTATGTAAAACCTGTACATCAACCAAGAGGCAGTCATTCTAACAGAACAAGGGGATACAGAGTGGTTTAAAATCACAAAAAGTGTGTGTCAGGGTTGTATCCATTCACCATGCTTATTCAATCTGTATGCTGAGTGAATAATCTGAGAAGCTGGACTATATGAAGAAGAACACGGCACCAAGATTGTTGGAAGACTCATTAACAACCTGCAACATGCAGATGACACAACTTTGCTTGCTGAAAATGAAGATGATTTGAAACTTTTACTGATGAAAATTAAAGACTACAGCCTTCATCATAAAGAAAACAAAAATCTTCACAATTGGGCCAACAAGCAATATAATGATAAACGGAGAAAAGATTGAACTTGTCAAGGACTTCACTTTACCTGGATCCACAATTAACACCCATGGAATCAGCAGTCAAGAAATCGAAGGATGTATTGCATTGGGCAAAGCTGCTGCAAAAGACCTCTTCAAAGTGTTAAAAAACAAAGATGTCACTTTGAAGATGAAGGTACACCTCACCCAAGCCAGGGTGTTTTCAATCGCTTCACATGCATGCGAAAGCTGGACAATGAATAAGGCAGACCAAAGAAGAATGGATACCTTTTAATTATGGTGTTGACAAAGAATATTAAATATACCATGGACTGCCAGAAAAATGAACAAATCTGTCTCGGAAGAAGTAGAGCCAGAATGCTTCTTAGAAGGGAGGATGGCGAGACTTCATCTTACATAATTTGGATACTTTATCAGGAGGGACAAGTCCCTGGAGAAAGATATAATTCTTGCTAAAGTAGACAGTCAGTAAAAAAGAGGAAGACCCTCAATGAGATGGATTGATACAGTGGCTGCAATGATGGGCTCAAAAGCAGCAACAATTGTGAGAATGGCACAGGACCTGGCAGTGTTTCTTTCTGTTGTACACAGCATTGCTCCGAGCCAGAACCTACTGGATGGCACCTAACAACAAGAACAACATAAATATCATCAAGACAATTGGAGAGATTTTCCTAAATTCTGTAGATTAGATAATATATACTATCAATGTTAATTTCTGGATTTTGTTATTTGTTTTGTGGTTAAGTTGGAGAATATCCTTAATTTGAGGAAATATACACTGAAGATATAGGGGTAATGATATGTCATGTCTACACAGGCCTCTCAAACAGTAGAAAGAGAATGATAAAGCAAGCGTGGCAAAATATTACAATTTGGGAAATCTAATTGAAGAGGTTCATGTGAATGCCTTGTAATATTCTTTTAATTTGTCTGTATGTCTGAAAGTAGGTAAAAATAAAAATCTAAACAGTTGTACTTTTGACTGGATGATGTCACTTCTAAGAACATCTCTTAGGTAAATAGAATACAGAAATATATTTATGTATAAATCTGTTCACTATAACTTTATTTAAAAAACAAAACAAACCAAACCCAAACCCATAGCTGTCAATTCCAACTCATAGCAGCCGGTCTTAGTCATCTAGTGCTGCTATAACAGAAATACCACAAGTGGATAACGTTAACAAAGAGAAGTTTGTTCTCTTACAGTCTAGTAGGCTACAAGTCCAAATGCAAGGCACCAGCTTCAGTGGAAGGCTTTCTCTCTCTGTCAGCTCTGGAGGAAGGTCTTCATCATCAGTCTTCCCTTGGTCTGGGAACATCTCAGCGCAGGAACCTCAGGTTCAAAGGACATGCTCTGCTCCTGGTGCTGCTTTCTTGGTTGTATGAGGTCCCCATGTCTCTCTGCTCGCTCCTCTCTTTTATATCTCAAAAGAAATTGGCTTAAGATACTACCTAATCTTGTAGACCGCATCAATATAATTGCCGCTAATCCATCTTATTACATGATAGTGATAGTATTTACAATATATAGGAAAATCACATAAAATGGTGGACAATCACACAATACTGGAACTCATGGCCCAGCTAAGTTGACAGATATTTTGGGGGGACACAATTCAATCCATGACACAACACTGTAGGACAGAATAGAACTGCCCTGTAGGGTTTCCAAGGAGAGGCTGGTGGATTTGAACTGCTGACTTTTTAGTTAGCAGCCAAGCTCTTAACCACTGTGTGTAATTTATAATAGTGAAATATTGGAAATAATATACATGTGAAATTATAGTAGAATGCTTAAACAATTAGAATAAGCATTAATAAAAAATTTGTAGCTAGAAAAATGAAGTTTTTCAAATAGATATACCATATTTTTTGCGCAGATAACACACACCTTCTCTGTTTGCTAACCGCTTCCTCCCCCTGCGAGGTATTTTTGTAAATGCCGGTATGGCAATTTGTTTTTACATGTTGTTGTAAAAGAATTAGCATAGTGAGCTTACAAAAATACCTTGAAGGGGAAAGGGAGTGGTTGGCAAACCAACACAGAAGATACAAAATTTTTTGTGTTACGGGAATTAAATCAGAAATACTATAATTATAAATATAATTCCAGTTATGAAAAAGTATATTTAAAATAAAGACACAATGGATGTACATTAATATGTTGATGGAGTGTTTCCTTAAAGAGAAGAACTAAAGAAAGTTCATTCTTGAAATGTGCAGATTTTCAAATTTGTGCATAATGAACATATTTCTTATGAAAAGAATAAAACATTTTTTTTTAATTGCACTTTTATACCTTCCAATTTGGAACTGTCCTTAATTGGAACAGGGACTTGGATTTCAATAGAGGGATTTGTTTGTCAAAAAAGTAGAAAAGCTATTTCGAGTACAAAATTACTTCAAGTGTTAGGCACGTTAGAGGCCTTAATTTATAACCAATTAGCGTGCTAGTTACAAATTGCAACTTGTCAACACTTTGGTGGTTTAATTAATTTTTTACTGCATGTATTTCAAAGTAAAATGATTACATTTTAACTGGAATACAAGCTTTCTCTATTTCAGACTAGCCTTCCCTGTAATAAGTGCAAATTCTATACATTATATATCCTTCCAAAATGTGAGTCACAAGAATGGAAGGTGACTTCTGGTAAAATAGCAGATGTTTTCTGTAGCAGATGGGGGACTTCACCATAGTGATGGTAGCAAGGATTTCTCTCTCATTTAAAGAGCTTATAGAATGTTGGCAAGGGAAGAACTCGACTGAAGATAACAGGGGCATTTTAAAGAGTTGCTAGTCATGGCCAATTTTTTTTTTTTTTAATATTAAAATCTCCATAGTTTTAGAAGTAGCTACGGAAGATTCATTTGAAATTTGAAACCTTAAAAATGGCTGTGGTTGAGGATTTGGGGCAACATTCCAATGGTTAAGAGCCTTTCTTTTGAGTCAGACACACCTGGTATTCATTGAGGATTTCTTCTTCAGAGGTGGTTGATGCAGGGATCCTGAAGTTTTCACAGTTGCCGAGCTTGTGCAGAATGACTTATCTTATTGAAAGAAGATATAAGGAGAAGTATGCACAAGGGGAAATATTTGTTAACTAAGATCACAAATGCCTTGAAGTTGGGGTTCGCCAAAGTCAGTAAATGAAAGACAACAACAATGAGCATTTACTGAGTACCTACTGTTTGCCAGACATTGTGCTCAGTACTTTGCCTGCCTCATCCCCTTTACTGTCAGTTTCTAACCTGGAAAGTCTGGAAAAGCTAAGAACACAAAATATCTTACATTGATCTACTGTCATCCACTGTGCTTAGCATTCAAATGGCTCAAGGGAGACAGCCTGGCTGATTTGTTTATGGGAGATAGGAATTGAGTTCCAGCAAGAAATCCCAGAAGCTGGGCTTCAGGTAAGCTGGAGGGCTTGGCAAAGGAAGGCATGAGGCAATGTTTCCATTAGGGATGATTGGAAAAGAAAGAGATTGGAAAGGAAATAATCTATGGGCTGTTGGATTGCCAAGAAGAACATGACTCACCAATGAGAGATTTGTTATCTGAGTCTCTAAGTCCCTTCTTGAAAAGTAATTCTTTTCCCGAGGTGGACTGAACTCAGGAAGAATGAGATGTGGGAATCTGGATAGGATCCATTCCAAGTGGGAGGGGATACCAGACTGCACTCTGCTGCCAGTACTTTAGAGGCGAAATGTTGAGTTTTTCGCTGGACCGTATTACAGATGTCCAAGCTAATGGGTATTTGGAGGCGCAGGAGATCAACCACCTCCCATTGGCACATCTCTTCCACTGAGCCTTCCCTTATGCCTGGAATTTGCTCTTTCTTCCTTCTCTTCCTCCTCCACCTCTTTTTCCCACATTTCGAAATCTTGCTTTACTTTAAAGGTCAAGCCGCAAATACTACCTCCACTGAAGAATCTTCCTTGATCCTCTTAAGTTGGAACTAATTGTTCTCTCCTCAGTGCTTTCATAGCTCATTGTTTATTCTTCATTTTGTCAAATCCCGCCTTGTACTGGCATAACATGTCTTGTACTACACAATTGGTATTGATGTCTATCTTCTCTGCTATTGTGTAAGCTCTTTGAGGACAGGACCCAAGTCTTATCTTGTTGTTCCTAGACAATGACTCAATGCCTTGCCCAATGAAAGGACAATGAATATTTGTTGGGTGGAATTGAAGAGGCTCAGCTATGTTCAAATGTTTGCATTTGTAGAGTGAAAACTGTGGGAAGGAGGCAGCAGAAGGCATAAGGGGGCTAGAAGGATATGATACAGTAAATTATCAACCTAGGATCGCTAGAAAGAAAAGTCAGGTATATTATTTATTTTTTCCTGTAAAATGAATTTCTGAATGTACCTGAAGCCAGTACTGATACTTAATGGCACTGACGATGAAGTGAGATTAGCATGATCCACTAGAAGACCATTGGATTAGGACTCTGAAGGTCTGGCCATCAACTTTAAGAAGGCCATTTAATTTCCATACCCCTCAGTCTTTTCACTTGTAGAATAGAGATAAAATAGTTGCCCTCCCTCTTCTTGTCAAGATACATGAGGTCACTGAAAATGATCTGTAAGCTCTAAGTCTTTGCTTACGAGATCATAGGACCAGCAACCCTGACATCACTTGGGGCTGTTAGAAATGCAGAATCTCAGGCCCCATCAGCCCTACTGAATCAGAATCTGCATTAGAACAACATCCTCAGGTAACTGGCATGCATATTAAAGTTTCAGAAGCACCACTTTAAAAGGCTCTATAATATGGTCATTCTTATTATAGGCAGTAGTTATGTTCTATAAAGTCACTGCCAACACTGAAGCAGTGAATGCTGAACCATTCCTCCTAGGGAAAATAAAACGTTGGATTCCTGCAAGCCTCTGGTCACAACATTTTGTGAATCAAATAATACATAACCTTGTTTTAGTGCATTTCTGTTTAATGACATGGTATTTAACATATATTGTTGATTGATTGACATTGAACTCATGGCCAACAGCACTATAACTCATCCCTGAACAAAACTTACTTAACACATCTATTTTCTCTGTGTGGCAAATCACACCCTTTTTGTGCTTAGAAACACTAGACAACACTTGGGAAGAACTTTAAACAGAAAAATTATCTACACAAAGTACAAAATGTAAAGAACATGGCACTAAATAGACCCCGAAAGGAAGACTTGTTTACAGTATGAGAGCTGAAACAAGATGTCGGAGCGTCGCCTTGTTCAGCCTCAGCTGGAAATATGCATAGCAGGTGACTCAAATTTTCCACTGGTCTGCACATGTCTAAGGATAACCACAAAAGCACTGCAAGTATTGATTCTGGGATTACAAATAAATTTTAGCAAGTAGGTGAATTTACAAATACAGAATCCACAAATAATGAGGATTGACTATATATGGTGCAATTGTTGTTAATAAGGACCATGTATGTTGGGAATAATGAACATTGGCTTAGTCCTGAGGACTCAGCATTGGAAGGGGAGCCAGGCTGGCTAGTGAAGGATGTTGGCATCACAGGTCCTACTAGTAAATAAGATTCCTCTTTTTTGCATATGAAGTGGTTGTCATGTAAACTGCTCAGACATGTGATCCCTTGATACCACTTTTTACTGAGTAGTTTTCCCGTCCCTTTCCATTGTCAAATCTCATCTGTCCTGTGTTCCTCAAACTCAAAAATTCTTGCTATATGAGAGCTGTTTATATAAACAGCTGACCCAGTGTCAATGGCTCAAAGGTGATATCCCAGACATTTGCATTATGTTAGAGACCTTCCTAAAATGGCACTTTCATCCCAAACAGTTAAACAGATGGTGAAAAATTTGGAGAGTCAGAAAGGACCCTAAGGGGCTGATTAAACAAAACCACATAGATGATCATGTTTATTAATGACCATAACTTTGTGTATTCCAGAGTGAGTAGGCTATAGCAGGACTGTAGGTATGGCATTCATCTTTGGGCCATAAGATACCTCAGAAGAGGGTAGAGGAAGGTTGGAAATGATAATGAGACCTACTACATATTAAGGTCCTACTGTGTGCTATGTGCCATGCTGGGCATTTTACTTCTACAGATGTTATCCCATTTTATCCTCACTTTAACTCTATAATTATCATGATTTTTCAAGCACAGAAGTTGAGATTATGTAGCTTGCCCAAAATGACACATTTAATGTACAGTGGAGCTGAGATTGGAACTCCAATTGGATTGACGTCTGAGCTTCCTAATGACGAGAGTACAAGAAATGGGGCTCTCTAAAGAAGTAACTATGGATATCTAATTTTTTATACCATAAAATAGATATAATAAAACTTGGAGGGTCTATTAGGACACATAAATTTTTCATCTTCAGAATTTATTTCTGAATGTGAGAATATTTATCCAGAAGTCAAGAATTGGGATAATGTCTACTAGAATACTCATTAAAGATTATCATTGATTTTGTATTTGAAAAATAAAACCAAAAATGCTCACTTTCGCTGGACCTTCATTTTGCTTTCTGTTGAATTACAAACAGCTCTAATATGGAAACACGGTGAGGATTAACTAAATCCAATCAGAAGCAAATTTTCTCCATATCAACATGGAGAGATGAGAATTTTCATGCCCATGAATTTTATCTTGAAGAACAAATCTTATATTCAAATTTTATACATTTTTTTAACAATGTATTCTAAAGGACAAATAATTTTCAAGACATTTTTGAACTTACACAGTAAAGAAAGGATAAAATATGAGTATTTACTTTTTGTAACTTTTCAGGAAAATTGCATTTTGTGCTTCTGTATACATATATGTCCATTTCTACCCGATTTGTATTTTTTCGTTTCAGATGATCAGGACTGTGAAAATAAATAATATTAGTATGTTTCATAACAACAGTCTTACTCTACTTCTTTTCTAGTAGTTAAATGTTAGGGAATGAGACCCATGTGATGGTATTCCTCCCAACCATTTGGGAACATAGATGTTCAACTGCTAAGTAATAGGGGTCATTTAAAAAGATAGCTGGACTAAAACAAAAGAAAACCTTTTTGCAAATATGTAATATTAGTACATCTGTTCTAAGGATGTCATATATGCTAAAATGAAGGCAGGGAAGATTTACACTTATAGGGGAAACAGTAGGGTTTCAAAAGGTTTATGAGCATGGATTCATGTCACCCGTAGTTTCAAATCTAGCCTCCACCATTAAACTACGGGAATCTGAACAAGTAATTTAACCCCTAGTTGATAGTTTTCCTATAAAATAAGGACATGAACGTATCTACGTCATAGGGTTATTGGGAGAATTGGATGATACAATCCATGTTAAACCTTTAGCACAGGATGGGGCATACTACAATGACTCGTTGAAACTAACAAATGTTAACTCATTATTTTTTACAACAAAGATAGAAATCCTGACTTTGGTTATTCATGTGAGCTCTGGATGAAAAGTGAGTTGAATTAGAATTGAGATTGTTGGGATTTGCTTTCGAACTTGGCCAGCTCCTTCCTGATTTCTGTTCTACCATCAATAACTATGGTTTCACATTGTGCACTGTGAAATCTGTAAGTCTCAGAAGTCAAATGTTGGGACTCCTTAAGAAAATAGGGTCCTAGTGTATATATATTTATTTGTGTTTGTGCCAGACTATTTAAGATACCCAAAAATCCTGCTAAGAATTGGGTTTTCAGAGTTTCTATCACTTCAGAGAGTTTGAAAAACAATGTCTAGAGCATGTTGCTAAATTTGATAACTAGACAAATGTGCAGAGGATAATATTCCCCAAAGATCAGCAAAATCTTACTTTAGACTGTGGTTGACATTTCTGTTCTTGATTGAAATGCTTCTCCTTTATTGGCTTGCGATGGTCTTCTCTTGTAGAAGTGCCATGTGGTAAAATGGTAAGTTGCACATGAATTTTTTCATTTTTAGATAATTATGGTTTAATTTTTTATTGTTTATGTGTAACAGTATGGATACAATTACGTCTTCTTAGCAGCTGGTTTAAGAACTTTTTTTGAGAGGAAATATGGACTTTGTTGAGAAGATGTTCCATTCAGCCAGCTGTGGGCTAAGGGAAAGCATGGGGCTGGGACTAGTTTTCAAACACAGGAAGGAAGTAACTGCATTTTTGTGAATCAGGAACTGGAGTCGGGACAAGGGGCCAAGGAAGACTGAGAAGCTCTGTGGGGAAAGAGATGAGAAAGAGAAGAAACCCACTGGTTACTTGGAAAGGAGCCCTGATTCAACAGAAAGTCTTGTGGGGACTCCCTTGACATAAACACTGCAGACTCCATGACAAAAACATCCTCTCTCTCTCATGTAAAATCTTCCATAGAACTTACAACGCTCACTAGTGTTCATGGTTTGACAAGATTCCTTTTGGAGAATATAGAAAGGTGTTGAGCCTGCCTCAAGCTGGGTGTGAAGAAAGGACAGAGCCCACTTGAGAGGAAACCAACATATGGTTTATGCAAGTGGCACATGCTGATAGTGGAAAAAGGAGAAATCACGGGTGAATAAAAGAAAAGAAAGAAACCGTTCGTATTTCTACTACCCAAAGATAGCTAGCTTTAATGTGTTGATGTCTTCTGGTCCTTGTTCTAGATTATTATGTTGTTTCATTATACTTAAAAGAAAATGAGATCCATGTAGTATACATGGCTCTATAACTTTTTCTTTTAACAACAAGCTGGGCTGTATCATTAATAAAAGTTGCATAGAATAGAACTGGAAATACTGATATTCAGGCCTTTCCTATTATAGTAATTGATCCGATTAATACCCTGATTGCTAATTTTTTGCACACTTATTCAATTTCCTTCAGGTAACTTTTCTCTCCTCCCTTTTTCCCTCTTTTCGTCCCTCCTAGCCACCCATCTATCTATCCATCAACAAATTTGCTGAGTATTTTCTCGATGTTGAGCACTAGGTAAGATTCTAGGGATACAGACTTGTTCCTCTTCAAATAATCACACAAAATGACTATTAAATTAACTACTGTAACTTGCACTATGCCAAAGAAATATACAGGTCTATGGGGACTACACTAGGGGATTTGGTTTATTTAGGGACATCATGGAAGACTTCCCTGAGGAAGTGACACTTGAGTCAGGATGGGAAGGATGAACACGAATTAGGTGAACAGAGGAGGAAACAGGGTCACAGGAAGAAGGAACGGTAGGTGCAGAGGTTCAAGGACAAAAGAGAGCATGCTAGAACAAAAGACTAAATGAAAGTCAGTATAATGGAAATGAACGTAACCAGGATGTTGCAAGGAATTGCTGATCTAAAGATATAATAATTCCAGGGTTTAATTTATTTTACAGCCCTCAAGAAATGCTGTATCACATTTAATTGTGTTACATTTTAGATACCCCTTTGAGTGTCAAGGAGTCTCTGGGTAGTGCAGATGGTTAATGTGTTCAGATGCTAACCAAAAGGTTGGAGGCTCAAGTTCACAGAGAGGCACCTAGGAAGAAAGCCCGGTGATGTATTTCTGAAAAAATCAGCCATTGAAAACCCTATGAAGCACAGTTCTACTCTGACACACATGGGGTTGCCATGAGTCAGAATCAACTTGATGGAAACTGGTAGTTAGTTGAGGGTTATAAGCCATTCTAGTGAGCAAATTTAAATAAATAAGCTATTGGGTTATGGACATGGTGCTGGGAAGGCTGAGTAAACCTTAATGAATCTGCAAAACCACATAAGAAATACCACTTTAATAGTGTTCATGACTCTTATTTAACAGCCCATACCTAAAATCTCATCTGGGTTGGGCTTAAAGGAGACACCTACATCACTGCCTGAACAAATCTGCAGAGTGACTAGATGGGCTTAGTCACATTTGGCAGGCTCCATCAAAGGGCTATTTTACCAGTCACTAATCCTGGGCCCTGTCTCTTCTTAGCCAGCAAAATTACAGTATCTACAGAGAAAAACAATGAAGATTTAAAGGCAAGAATGCTGTCACTCAGTTCATAGACTTTCGTGATATTCTTGGACATGGCACAGAATTAGGACATATTTTTCATAAAAGTTTCAGCCATTTTTTGACATGGCTATTTGTTGACAATAGTCATGAAGCTTCCAAGGAAACTACATTTCTGTGCAAACGTAATCTTTGGCCACCATTTTGTTTTACTTCAGCGTTGCCACTAGCCCATACAGCGCCTTTGTGTGAATGAGAAAATGGTGCCTCCTATGGCAGGTGCTTGGCTTGGTGGTCTGATATGGTGTCTGTGTAAATTAGGAAACGCTACATGTCCAACTCCTGCCCCCGCCAGTGTTGTGTCATTAAGGTATATGGCTTTGCAAGGGGATTATAGCTATACTTCAGCTTTGCTCACCCCTTATCTAGGTACGCACAATCGAAAAAACCATGCATGTGGTCCTGGTTTGACTTACTCTCATTTTGGCTATTAGGTTGGTGGCCTCATTTTTATTTTAATGGTTTCTCACAGGAAAAGGCAAAAAAAAAAAAAAAAAAAAAAAAGCAAGGCTTGAGAATCACTTCTTTTGTTTGTGTTCCCAATATTTAACTCCAGAATGTAACCTGCCCTCATCTTTCATGCTGATGTCAATTTGGTCATACTGTGCACGTGATGTCTTATTTTCACAGAGAAGATCAGCAAATTGGCCCCACATTTAGTTAATGAATAAGGAGACCATTCATTTTAAAGCCTCTGTTCTCACAGTGTTCAGCTACACTGTGCTAGAAGTATAACTTTTCTTCGAAGGTGCTTTTCTGGAGTTTTCTTTCTCTCCATGTTCTAAAAAAATAAAAAACAAAACAAAACCCAGGCTGTCGAGTTGATTCTGACTCATAGTGACCCTATAGAACAGAATGGGACTGCCCCATAGGGTTTCCAAGGAGCGGTTGGTGGATTTGAACTGCCAACCTTTTGGTTAGCAGCCAGACTCTTAACCATGGTACCACCAGGGCTCAGCTCTTTATATTTTCAGAGGGGTTCCTGGGTGGTACAATGGTTTATATACTTGGGGGCTAACTAAAAGGTTGGAGGTTTAAGTCTACCCAGAGATGCCTCAGAAAAAAAAGCCTTGGTAATCTACTTCTGAAAAATCAGCCATTGAAGACCCTGTGGAGCACAGTTCTGTCTGGCACACATGGGGTTGCTGTGAGTTGGAATCGACTCAATGTCAACCGGTAAATGCTTTCAGAAAAACCAAGCTGGTAGCAGTCTAAAGTGAACTTGCTTTGCTTTTCACATTGTTTTTTAAGTTGTTTCAATTACCAAAGAACTTAGGGGAAAGCAAACAGAATGGTTTGTTAGGAAAGGCCTCCCCTCAAACCACTGAGCTCAGGAAAAATTATTACCAGCAACAGAGGAAAATTTTGCACTCAATTGTGTCAATTTTCTTTTGTTCCTGAATTGTCCTTCTCAAGTATAGAGTAAGTATGCCAAATATTGGCCCCATTTAGGACAACCATTAAATAAAGCCTGGCACCAAATTTATAACCATTGTTTGAGAAAACAAAGCTAGCTGGTTGCACGCAAACGGAATATTTGGAAATGATATAAAAAAAAATTCCAGGCATACCCAATTCCATGGAAACTTATTCCACCCAAGGGTTTCTCTCCTGCTCCTTTTAAGCTCTTAGATGTTACTTGAATCCTTGTTTAGCTCTTTACGTTTATATTGCTCTTCTCTTCATAACACTGTCTTTTCCACTTTGAGGAAACATGATCTTTTTCCCTCAAATCTGCTTTCAAGATAAACAAAATCAGAGTTCTCCTTCACAATGTGCCAAGCTTTGTTGGGAATAAAAACAAAGAGAGAAAAAAGAAAAATAAATAAAGCAGCGATTTTTTAAAGCAGGGTGAGGGACAAGGTAGGAAGCAAACTGCAAGAGTGTCAGAAGGCAGTTGAAGGGCGGCCCACCAGGGTGGCTCAGAAGTTTTACATAGGAATTAAGCTGCATCAATAATTTCACCCCATAAATACCTATTCTTCTATATTTTTCTGGAAATTGCGATCATGAGGCCACGCGGACAAGATATTCTGTAGCCAAGAGCTGCTTTATGTAAATACATTTTCTCTTCTTGTGTGCTGGCAAGTAGAATAAGTTTAGGATATTTGGTGTTTGATCCCAGTTCTTCCACTAACTAATATTTTAGTCACAGTTAAGCACTTGGTTATTAACCAAAAGATTGGAGGGTCAAGTCTACCCAGAGGCATGTGGGAAGAAAGGCCTAGCAATCTACTTCTGAAAGGTCACACCCATTGAAAAGCCTATGGCGTGCAGTTCTACTGTGACACAAACAGGGTCATCATGAATCAGAGTCAACTTGATGGCAACTGGTTTCAACTAGTATTGCCTTAATTATGCTGCAAAACAACCAACGAAAAATCTCAACAGTATACAAAAATAAGCGTCTATTTCTTGTTCAGGGGACTGGGGGTTGGCAGGGGCAGCTCTGCTTAGGCCTTGGGTCTATGAGTCAGCCAGAGTGGCCCTGCTTCAGGCTGCCAATCAAGGTCAAGCTTATCCCATGAGTCTTGTAGGCTGGAACCAAGCTAATGGGGTGGTGGCTTCTTAGGGCATATCCATCCCAGGTCAGAAACTCCCAGAGAACAAATGGAAACATGTGATTCCTGTTAAGGGCAATTTTTGGTAGTAGCTCCCTTTTATTTATCCTCTTGTTCCATTGACCAAATGAAGTCATATAACCAAGCTGAAAGTCAAAGCAGAAGCAGAGTTGGAGAAGAGAAGTATCCTCTTCCCATGGAGGAGAGTAAGAAGTGAACATTGGCTGAATAACAATAGAATTTGCCATAACTTCAATTCACAACTCTATTTTTTTAATATGTAAAATAGGGCCTTGGACCACATGCGAACTAAAAACCCATTGCCACCAAGTCGATTCTGATTCATAGTGACCCTAAGGACAGAGCAGAACTGCCCCATAGGGTTTCCAAGGCTGTAATCTTTATGGAAGCAGACTTCCATATCTTTCTTCTGTGGAGCAGCTGGTGGGTTTGAACTGCCCACCTTTCGATTACCAGCTGAGCACGTAACAACTGTGCCACCAGGCCTCCTTTTGGACCACATAGAGATGACGAAATCTATCTAAAATCAGAATAGTGGTTATTAACTGTATTTAATTAACTACACAAAATAAATAGTCTTAATGATCTCCATAAAGATTATTATTTAGGTGAAGTATAATATTAAATTGATCAGATCCACAAACCGATCATGGGGATGGCATAGGACTAGGCAGTGTTTAGTTCCATTGTGCCTGGAGTTAATAGGAGCTGGGGACTAACTTGGCAGCTGCTGACAACAACAATAATATTATTAAACACAAGAACGTCAACGAGAAAACTGTCATCGCTTTTTAGCTGCTCTAATGTATTTGTCAGGGGGCAGTGGGGGTTCAGTGATGGAATTCTTGCCTTCCATGTGGGGGACCTGAGTTTGATTCCTGGCTTTACATACATCCTCCTGTCAGTGGTGGTTTGCATGTTATTATGATACAGTGGTAAAACACTTGGCTACTAACCAAAACGTTGGCAGTTCAACCCACCAGCTGCTCTGCATGAGAAAGAGGTGGCAGTTTGCTTCTGTAGAGATTTATAGTCTTGCAAACCCTCCGGGGAAGTTCTACTCAGTCTCTCAGGTCACTGTGAGTTGGAATTGACTCCATGGTAGTGGGTTTGGTTTTAGATGGTGCCGAACAGATTTCAGTGGAGCTTTCAGATGCCGAACAGATTTCAGTGGAGCTTTCAGACTAAGATGGACTAGAAGAAATTCTGAAAATCAGCCAGTGAAAACACTATGGATCACAATGGTCTGATCTGCAACCAATCACAAGGATGATGTGGTACCATGCTATGTTTCCTTCTGCTGTGCTTCCGTGAGTTGAGGCCGACTTGATGGCAGATAACAACAACGTTTCCATCCTGGTGTATTTGAGAGTAGCCACACAGGGTATACGAGCAAAGCCAGTCACTTTGCATGTGGCCATCTTCCATCCTCACCCTGGGGTTTCTGTCATTGGGCTAAATCAGGAGTCAGCAAACTATGGCCCACCGCCTATTTTTGTACAGCCTGCAAACTAAAAGTGAGCTTTATATTTTTAAATGGTTGTAAAAAAAAAAAAAAAAAAGCCAAAGTAATATTTTGTGATGTGAAAATTACAGGAAATTTAGTGGCCTTAAAATGTTTTATTGGCACACAGCCATGTTCACCTATTTATGTATTATCAATGGCTGCTTTTTCACTACAACAGTAGAGTTTAGCAGTTGTAACCAAGATCATATGACCCACAAAGCCTAAAATATTTACTGTGTGGTGCTTTACAGGAAATGTTTGCCAACCGCTGGGCTAAATGATTCACTCAGATATAAAATGATGTAATTCTACATAGCTCTCGAAAGGGTTTGGACTTAACATCTCTGTACCATGGGACAAACAGGTGAACACTATATTTGATATGTACATTTAGCCCCTTGAGTCTATATCACTCTGAGAAGGTAGGAAACCCAGACATAGTGGTTCCGTTGACTTTCCCCACAGACTGCAGCACGGATCCACCATTTTCTGTAATGAAGAAAGACGTATCTCCTTTCTGTTGCCTATGTAAAATTTCACACAGCTCTTCTTCAGTGAGGAGCCCTAGTAGCACAGTGGTTAAGTACTCGGTTGCTAACCGAAAAGTTGGTGGTTTGAACCCACCAGCCGCTCCACAGGAGAAAGATGTGGAAGTTTGCTTCTGTAAAGATTACAGCCATGGAAACCCTGTGAGGCAGTTCTATAAGGGTTGCTATGAGTTGGATTTGCGTCAGTGGCAATGGGTTTGGTTTTGGTTTGGTCTTCTTCAGTGTGTCTTAGCACATGGCAGAATTAAATACCTAGCTATTCAATGGTTTCTTGTACGGTCTCCATTGCAACTTAAGTGTATTTTGTACAGCATTTTGAGTAATACCAAAAATAGCTCTCCAAGCCCCTCAACTGACATTGATTTACTTTCAGCTTGGTTTATGCCAACAATTTATTTTCTGCCTATTGTTTTTCACACACTTTTTTCTTTTTTTTTTTTTTTTTAACTTTGTAAGCTTAGATTTTGATTTAATTTTGGTTCATAAAAACAAATGTCGTCCCACGAGGGAAGATAGCTCTTGTTATAAACACATGTGTATAGGACTGTGAAACTTAATGAAATTCACAACCAAACGTTATAATAAAATGGCCTTAGGACAGAAACAATCTAATCAGCCTCCAGTGAGTCACAGATGATCAGCTGGAATCATACACAGGTGGCCGAGGGCACAAGGCCATTGGCGTCTTGCCTCACGACACACAGGGGACATGCGTTTTATGACCCAACTCTGCGTCCCCTGTCGTGCTTTATTGTTTGCATATTTCTGTTCAAACCTGCCCTGGCAATGTAGCTGCAGAGAATTTACAGGCTGCAAACCACACTCATTAAGAGAAGTTAGCAAACGTTTCACTGCCCCCAAAAGGACCAATTCATTTGCAAAGCAGGGTCCAGTGAGGTAACACTCAAGTTTTGGAGTCATTGGCTGAGTTTTGGAGCTTTGAAAATGAGCACAAAGGAATAACTCCTCTCAGTACTTGTCTTGAAGTCTACTTTTTGTATTTTGGGGGGTGGGGGGTGGGGCGTGGTATTTTCCTTGACTTGAGCTACTTATCTTATTGAATTGAACAAAGTCATGAAGGAAGTTGGCACAGCTTTTAGTTAATGAAATGTAAATAACTGAGCAGCTCTGAAGAATAGCAATATGGAGACAGCTTTCCAGTTTTTCATCCCAAAATAAAATCGTGAGCTGTATCATATACCTTGGTAGGAGTTACAAAATCACTGAAATTACCCACAGGGTCATTACTGCACTTGGTTGTGCACTGATACTGAGCAAGGCAGGTGAGAAGTACAAGTACATTCCAAGAAAGATAATGCAGACCTTATCATGGCATCGGCTGACGCTAACAAGGAGAAATGGATGGGTTTATCAGCTGTATGAAACTATTGGTGACGCAGAAAAATCTACCCAATTTGAAAACAAATACATAAACTTTTTTTTTAATTATTTTGAGACTAAATAAAAGTCCTTGGGTTTTTGAATCATACCAACCACAACACTATTACTACCAGCAACCACTTCCAAGGCTATCTGCAGTCCTTTCTTGGATGGCATTTTGATGGTCAAGAGGAGGCTCTGGAATCAGACCACCAGGGACTGAATTCCGTTCTGCACTTGGGAGTTCTGACCTGGGGTAACTTAGTTAATATCCCCGTGCCTTTGTCTTCTTCGAGGAAAAAGGGGGATAATAGTACCTACCCCTTAGGTTATCGAGTTAATGCAATGAGCCAATCCATGTAGAGAGCTTAGAACAGTGCATGGCCGGAAGTGTTTGATGTTAGCTGTTGTGAATATCATTATTTGGTCTATATGTTTATACACACACACCCCCAACCCAAAACAAACAAACAAAAAACCCTGTTGCTGTCGAGTAGATTCCAACTTATTGTGACCCTGTAGGACAGAGTCGAGCTGCCCCATGGGGTTTCTGAGGGGCAGCTGGTGGATTTAAACTACCAACCTTTTGGTTAGCAGCCAAGCTCTTAACCACTGTGCCACCAGGGCTCCATACATACACCCAGGACTCCAAAATCATAAAGTTGTCTAAGAAGAAGAAAGAAGGATGAGGATCGTGGGCTAGGTCTTATGCTGACTACTCTGTATTTATTACTATATTTAATTCTCCTAATGATCTTAAGGTAGTAGATACTATCTCCACAGATAAGAATAAAAATATAAAAATGTAAGCAACTCAAATAGTGTCTGTCAGCTATAGCTTGTTAGAGCTAATGTCAGCTACTTACTTTAAACCCAAATCTGTGTTTGGGTTTAAAGAGCTTGGGCTTTAGGGTTAATTTCTGTCTCTGTCACTTACTAACTCCATTGCCTTGGGCAATTTAATCTTTTCAAAATTCAATTTCTGCCCCTGCAAGAAGCAGATAATGATAGGGACTACCTCACAGATATGGCAAAAATATTAAAACATTAATACACGCAAATGTTTAGCACAGTACTTGAAAGATAGTGATTGAGAACCATTAGCCAGTACAAACTTGCACCAAAAATACACACGCATACACAAAGAACCATTAGCCCATATCAGGAAAGAGAAGAGCCAAATTACAGAATGGGAGAAAATATTTGGAAATCATATATTGGATAAGGTTTTAATATCCAGAATACATAACGAACTCCTACAACTCAGCAACAAAAAGACAAGCAACCCAATTCAAAAACGGGCAGAGGATTTCAACAGAAGATATAAAAATCGCCATTAAATACACAAAAAGATGCTTAATGTTATTAGCCATTTTTTTTTGTTGTCGTGTGCCGTCCAGTCATTAAAAAAAGAAATGATATGCAAATCAAAACCACCACAAGATACTACTTCACATCCACTAGGATGGCTATTATCAGAAAAAACAAATATTGGTGAAGTTATGGAGAAATTGGCACACTTGTACACTGTTGGTGTGGACGTAAAATGGTACAGTTGCTATGGAAAACAGTTTGGTGGTTCCTCAAAAAGTTAAAAATATAATTACCATTAGACCCAGCAATTCCAATCCTAGATATAGACCCAAAAGACTGGAAAGCAGGGACTCAAATATATACTTGTACACCAGTGTTCACTGAAGCACTATTCACAATAGCCAAAATGTGGATATAACCCAGGTGTTCATGAACAGATGAGTGGATAATATTATATATGTATAATATATATAATGGGACATTATATATATAATTATATATAATAAATGTTATACATATAATGGAATATTATCTAGTCATAAAGAGAAATGACATTGTAATAGATACTACAATAAGCATGAACCTTGTAAACACTACACTCAGAGAGATAAGCTAGTCAAGAAAGGCCAAATACTTCCCATTTATATAAAATATTAAAATTGGTGAAGTCATAGAGACAGAAGTAGATTAGCACTTACCAGGGTTGCAGAGAGGGAGGAGTGGAGAGTTGTTGCTGAATGGATACAGAGTTGATGTTTAGGGTGGTCAAAAAAAAAAACTTTTGCAAACAGGTAGCGGTGATGGTTGCATACCGTTGTGAATGTAATGTCTCTGAAAGGCACACTTAGAAATGGTCAAAATGGCAAATTGTTTGTTATGTAAAATAAGACCTGCGAAAGCCAGCACCTGTGTAAGACGGAAACCTGTCAGAGAAAGAAAACTCAAAAATTTTCCACTAATAGTGATAGAAAAGTGGTAAGATTGTACCCTGTCAAAGGCGTAAAACTTGTGAGACCCAGAAAAACAAGGCAGCCCCGTCTAGTTCTGACTCCCAAGTTTTCACTGTATATTTTATCACACACACACACACACACACAAAACGAAGAAGAGCCGTTAGCCATTATGACAGTCATGATTATGCCTTATGCTCTGTGTGTGCCCATGGCTCCGGGTTTCTCCCATCACGGCATTTATCGTGTTGTTAACCCATGTGTCACCGCTAGAATGTGAGCTCTGACACAGTGCTGACCCTATCTGTACCCATCACTGTTATTTCCTCAGTCCCTGGCACTAAAGTTTTAGCATACAGCAAGTATTCAACAAATACAATAAATAAATGTTTGTTGAATGGCTAAATAAGTCCATATTTAAATCATCCATTCTTGTGTTTTAGTCAAATGTATACAAAGAAAGCACTAGAAATGAACTTTTTGAAATAGTTTCCATTTTACATGTCAAGGGCACTTTGCCCGAGAAGATTGTTCTGATTCCTTCATTAATCTGGCATGAAGAACAGATATCTTCCAGACGTTTCTGAACCCTTTGTGCTCTTTAAAGAAAATAAGACAGATAAGAAACAGGAAGTTATCATGGCCAGCCTGGCCCTTTAAAAACTCTGCCTAGTGATAGTGACTATCACCATCATATCATTACTGTCACTGGATCCTTCTCTGTGTAGCAAACAATACAGAGACTTCATAAATAGTATCTTATTAATCCTCCCATCAATCTATGAATGAGAATTCTCATTCCTATTTTCTCAGTATACAAAGCAAAACGAAAGAAAACAAAATCTGTTCAGAGAGGTTAAGTGACTCACCCAAGATCACACAGCAGAAACGTGGCCGAGTGAGGGCTGGAACACCACTCAGTGTGACTCTAGGGCCAGTGTTAGCCACATACTTGTTGTCTGCCTTTATTCACTAGTTCCAGAAATATTTAGCCAGTACTTACCATTAAATGAATCAATGTTTTTAAAGAGGTTAAAACAATGTCTAGGAGTCCTGGTGGCGCAATGGATAAACACTCAGCTGCTTACCAAAAGGTTAGTGGTTTGAACCCACCCAGTGGTTATGAGGGAGAAAGAAGTGGCAGTCTGCTTCTATAAAGATTACAGCCTTGGAAAACCTACAGGGCAGTTCTACTCTGTCCTATACCCATTGCTTTCAAGTCAATTCTGACTCATAGCCACCCAACAGGACAGAATAGAACTTCCCTGAAAGGGTTTCCAAGGAGTGCCTGGTAGATTCCAACTGCTAACCAGCCAAGCTCTTAATCGCTGTGCCACCAGGGCTTCACTCTGTCCTATAAGGTCACTATTAGTCAGAATCGACTCAGTGGCAATGGGTTTGGTTTGGTTTTTGGTTAGAATAAGGTAGAAGATGATAAGCGCTAAGAAAAAATAGACCAATATATGGGGGATGGATCAAGAATTTCCATAGAGGTGGTGGGTTGCTGTGTTAATGTAGGAGTCAGGGCAAGCCTCATTGGGAGGGTGAAATCTGAGCAAAGTACTGTGGTATCTCAGGGAAGGGTATTCTTGGCAGGAGACCAGCTAGAGGAGAGACCTGAGGATAACAGCAAGGAGGCTAGTGTGGTAGGTTGGAGTGAGCAAGGGGAAGAGTGACAGGACATGTAGTCAGAGAGGTGATGGGGGGAGAGCGGGGGTGGACACTGTAGGGTTTCCTGGTCCAGGCTGCTTTCTTTAGGATCCTGCCTTAGTCTCCTAGTCTGCCATGTAAAATAGTGCAAGGCGGGTGGCTTTAAAGACAGAAGTTTGTTGTCTCACAGTTCTGGAGGCCAGAAGCCCGAATTCAGGGCACCAGCAGGGCCATGCTCTCTCTGTGTGTGTGTGTGTTCCCTCTCTCTTTCAACCTCTGTCTTCCATGTGCTGTCTTCCCCCATGTGACTCTATTTCTGTGTCTGTTCTCCCATTTTATAAGACACCACTCATAAAGTATTAGGATTAGCATCCACTCACCTCTGTTATGACCTTGTTTAACCTGAGTCACAGGTACAGGGGTTAGAACTTCAACACATCTTTTGCGGGACACAATTCAATCCATTCAATTCAGCCACCTTCATCCATAACAGATCCCATATCCTGATTTCCAGGAGGAAAGCTTTGTGTTTGAACTGGCACAGTGATTGATTAACCCTTTCTGCAACTTATCTGGTGAAAAATCGATGGCTTAGCTAATATATTCTGGTCCATTATTCACAATTCCTTCTTGGGGACATTCAGAAGGTTTCAGTAACCCCTTCCAAGAGTTGGCATCCATACCAATGGTGGAATTCCTTGTGGGTGAGGGAGCTAAGATAAAATGCTCAGCATCAGCTGGTCAGCAGGGTCTGCTCAATCCAGAGACATTATACCATGCAAAGGGGTGAGGTTAGCTGGGTGGCTACAAACCTATAATACCTGTCAGCCATATACAGATAAAGTGGTTAACTGAGGGAAGGGCTCTTTGGGGAGAATAAAAGGCCAAACAACAACCACAATGCAACAAAACAACAAAGAAATCCAAAGGCATATGTTTAAAAAATTCTTTTAAATTACTATGTAGTGACTGCCAACTACGTGCAAGTCACAGTGGAGAACACAAGAGAATTTTATGACACAGAGTGAATTTCAAGCAGATTGAATACTTGGAAAGAGCATTGATATTTGGAGTCAGGAGGAAGGGTCAGCTGACTTTTTCTGTGAAGGCCCAGACAGTAAATACTTTAGGCTTTGCAAGCCATGTGGTCTATGCCACAACCATGGAACTCTGATGCTGTGATGTGAAAGCAGCCACAGATATGTAAAGAAATGGGTGTGGCTGTGTGCCAATAAAACTTTACAAAAACACAGGCAGCAGTTGGGTTTGCTCCACAGGTAGTAACTTGCTAGCCCCTGAGCTAGAGACCTGCTTTATTGTTATAGTAGCACTATTGCTGTTACTATAGATTGAATATCCCTACTCAATGCCAGGACCATACTAGGTGTTTCTCCTATCATCCTAACATAAATATTATAATATAAATAATATTATTCCCATTTTACAGACAAATTAGAAGAATGAGTATTAGAAGAAGTATTACAGTATTGGCTCAGAGGAGGTAAGTAAATTGCCTGGGTCACCCAGCAATTAAGTTGCAGAACTGAGAAGTAAATCATAGAACACGATTCCACATGCCATGTTCTCTCTCTCACAACCTACTACCTCCTCACTGAAGAGACAATGCAAACAATAGACGGTTAGCCCTTTGTCCAAAGCATGAAAAATCAAGTGAAATTAAACTGAAATTTTAGTCACTGTGTCTTCTTCCATTTACAATGTCCATTTCAGCTCTGGGAAAGGGGCGGCGGGAGACATGTTTCCACTTTGTCTTATTTGAAATGCATGTGAACTTTCCTCCAGAGATTTCAAAGCTGCTTGACTCTCAGGATCTGCATTCGTCTTGGAAATAATCTCTACCATTATGAATGGCAGGGGGTGCTTTTTAGCTAAGGAAGAATAAATTAACTTTCCCCTTGTTCAGTGCAAGGGACCGGCAAAGTCAAGAAAGAAGTGGGCAGAGGCAAAGGCAAAAACACTCCTCAGATCATATTAAAACTTAGAACTTGCACAGAAATAATTCCACCCCACACCATCTGCTCTCCACTCTGCCATGCCTTCCCTCACTGGGCACTAACATACCGAACCTCTGTTCTTCCATACACAGAAATGCCAGGCTTGGTCCTGACTTATGGCCTTTGCACTTGCTGTTCTCTCTGCCTGGAATGCTTCATCTCAAGATTTTCACCCAGCTGGTGTCTCCTGCCATTCAAGGCTTAGTTCAGTATTCATATCTTCAGAGGCAATCTCTGAGTCCCTAGTGTGAATTTCCCGGCCCCAGGCCTTTCTCCATCACATTACTCTCTCCTTCTTCATTGCCCTCATCAGTTTCTATCTTGCTCATTTATTTATTTGCTTGTTTATCCTCTGTTTCCACTGGCCAGGTTGGAAATGCCATGAGAGCAAGGACGTTGTCTATTTGTGCACCACTGCCCATGGTGCCAAGAATAGTGCTTGGCAAAGAGTGGGCGTTCAGTGAACATTTATCGAATGGATATAGAATGAACAACAGCATCAAAACACAGATATTGAGTGTTTAGTATGTGGCAGGCTATGCTGACCCCTTTACATATATTCCCTCGTTTAGTCCTCTCAACAACTTGAATTCCTCAAGAAATCATTATTCCTCAAGAAATGAGTGTTATGCCTACTTTACAGATGCTACAACAGAGGCTTAGCAAGGTGAGCCTCACAGGTGCAGTGCTGACAACTGGTATATACGAGAACCATGATTCTCAACCAAGCCCAGCAGGCTTTAACGTCATTGCTTGCAAGACATGAAGCTGGAAGAGAGAGCTATGGAATTATTACCTTTAAGGACAATGAAAATGTTCTAATTAAGGGACAAAGAGGCAGGCCAAGAAAGATAACAGAATGATTCCATCTTCTCTTTCTCAAATAGCCTCATGAATGGTCAAGGGATTGCCAGTTTTGTCCTATTCAAAACTATGTTGGAGAAGGGGCAGTGGGGGGGCAGTTGGCACATTTTTCAGAAAATCCATGAAAGAATACAACAGCATGGTTGGTTCTGGCATTTCAGGGGAAATGCTGCTTGTGTCATTTGTCTTCGCCGCCATTTGCGAGGTGGGTTTTTAAAGAAATAGCATTGAGGGAAGGCCAGATTGTGACTGGGAGTGCTAGTCTCCACCAGGCCTGGCGGAGTGATCTTCTGTTTGGGTGTGAACCTCATCACCTCTGTTGGTTTCATGGGCTGCACTGAGAAGTGACACTTCATAAAGGCTTCTCCAGTTCCGCCACTTCCATTTGGGCTTTGGCACATTTGCTTTGAGTTTCTGGCTTTGATGTCGGGCTGTGTTGAGCTCTAGGAGTTAGGGTGTGTGAGCTTAAGCAAGCGGGAGGAAGGCTTTGTGTTTGAACTGGCATAGTGATTGATTAACCCTTTCTGCAACATATCTGGTGAAAAATAGATGGCTCAGCCAAGCAGACTCCAGATGGCCACAGGATGTATGCTGTGTTTCCTGAGATGCTGATTTCAAGGTCGTAACACCCTTCAGGAGATTGAATTTGACATGTGGCTATATTAACATGCAAACCCCGGGAAGACTGATTGCCTGGAGTACTGTTTGCAAGTTTGGGAGGGGAGATTTCATTCTCTCAGCACAACTTTAATCTCAGGATATCCCTGGTCACCACATGACAAACAAATCCAAACAGAAGGAACAAAAATAAATAAATAAACCGTAAAGAATGTTTACAATTTATTTTGATCTTGAAATTTGTTCTGTATTTTATGAATGCCACTGTCAACTCCCAAACCTTGAATATAATTGGGTAGAAAGAGAGAAAGAGTGAGAAAGAAGGAAGGGAGGGAGGGAGGGAGGAAAGAAGAGAGGGAGAAAGGAAGGAAGAAATAAGGAAGGAAAGAAGAAGACTGCAATACTAAATTTTAAATAACTAACCTAAATTTTTAACCTTCTAAAGAAGTTTATGAAACATGACCCACTTTGCCCAACACTGAGCAAGGAAAGCACTATTTTCGTTTCTGGAACACCACTCAAATTTTAAGGCAACAGATATTTGCTCTTCTTTTCTATTTATTACATTATTCCAAACAAACTTATTCTGGAGTAAAGTAAAAATATGCTAAAAATAAAGTAAAAATATGCTAGCTCTATTCTCTTCTTTAAGTAAAAAAGGAGGGAGTGTTTACAAACATGTTTTTAATCAGACATCTTTTATTTATTTATTTGTTTTCCATTTGCCAAATACGCTGCTAGTTCTTTTGAGGAAGAGAGGAGAATGTGAAACGCAATTTCATTCACAATGCTGCTTTAACCCCAGGTGCAGCCATTGTAGGAGGTCTGGTGGTGCAGCAGCTGAACTACTCACTGCTAACCAACAGGTTGGCAGTTCAAACTCACCAGCTGCTCCATGGGAGAAAGGTGTGGTAATCTGCTTCCATAAAGATTTACAACTTTGGAAACCCCAAGGGGCAGTTCTACTCTCTCCTATAGGGCTGCTATGAGTTGGAATCAACTTGATGGCAGTGGTTCAGCCTTTATAGTCATTGTTTCTGAGTATTATCTGCCATCATGCAAACTGTATGTAACTTAGGGACTGATTGCAACAGCTGAGGCAGGCTCCTCTCACAACCTCCAAAATCAAACCAAACAACAGACCAAATATACCCTGCTCCATTTCTGAAGTGTTTATAGTGGGAAACTGGATACAGATGCACAAGATGGCTCAATATTGATTTGGTCATATGTTAAAAAATCAAGAAGGAGGCGGAGCCAACATGGCACCTAGACAGAAGCATTATGATGTCCCTCTGCAGCAAAGACCCAAAAAACTAAGTAAAACAGATACAAACGTCAGTTCTGGAGCCCTAAGTATCAAATGAAGGGATAAAGAACTAGATCAAATGACGAATGGAAGAAGAAACCGAAAGAAAATAGAGAACGAGGAGAGAGATGGAGTGGAGTCCCCTGTTGACAAACACAGCAGAGCACTGCCATCTTGGAGCATAGCCAGCAACAACCCCAGACTGGGAGTACAGGAAGGCAACTTCACAGAGCTCCCAAAGGGAGACAGAGCACCCAGTAAGCAGAGAAAAATGCTTTCCTACCCCTACCCTTCTGCCCCATATGCCACCTCCACCCCTTCCTGATGGGCCACACTATGCTGCTCAGCTAGAGAGCTGTTGGCCTGCTGCCACCCCAAGTATGCCCTGCTTACACCTACCAGCTCCTGCTGCACCGTTTTCCCCCTTTCTTCCTTTTCTTTCTCGCTCATGCCTAGCCCCGTAAGCCAGACCACATTGTATCACTGTGGGTAGAGAACTACCAGTCCACTACCACCCAGGGTCCCCTCCACCCCTACCTGCTGGCTTCTGCCACACCATTTTTCTTTTTTTTCCCTTTCCTCCTTTTATTTCTACCTCCCACCTATCCCTGTATCCTATCTATTCCTTCCCTCCAGGTCATGCTGCACCACCTTGGCTAGAGTCAGTGGCCCACAATCAGTCCAGGTACTCCTCACCACCCCCCCCAACAAGTCCTGCCATGCCATTTTTAATTTTTTCTCTTTTTTTCCATTTTTTCTTTCTCTTTCCCACTTAGCTTTGTGTGCCACCTCCCGCCTTTCCTACCAGGCCACGCTGCACTGCTGTGGTTAGAGAGCCACTGGCCTGCTTCCTTCTACCTTCCACCTAGCCCTGTACACCACTTCCCCCCTTCCTGCTGGCCCACAGGTCTGCCTGGCACCCACCTACTGGCTACCTTTGTTTTTCTTCTTTCTTTCCCTCACCTAGCCTGATATACCACCTCCCTTCTCACTGTCCCTCACTGTGTCACTGCAGCTACGGTGCCCTCGGTTCAGATCCACCACTGCATTGGGCCCACATGGCCCCTCTCCTCCCAACACTTGACCAGCTGCTGAATGATGGGAAGTGAGCCCATACCACTCCCCGTCCAACATCCTTCCCTATCTGGGGAGGGGCTGTGAATGATCCCAGACTGCTAGACCAACAATAGGAGGCAGAAGTGACCACTAAGTCCACCCTCAGCCACCTTGCCTAACTAGTGTACAGTGACATTGGCTCGCCCTGCCTGCTGCTGCCCTGACCACCTGGACAAGCTGGTGAGAGCTGTTGTGCCAAAAGACAAGCAAGCAGCAAAGCACACCTCGCCTACTCACCCTGACATATCAAAACAAAACAAACAAGCAGAACAAAACAAATGAACATGCAATCAATAAATAAAGAAAATAATACTGTAACATTTCAGAGACAGCAGACAATATCAAAACATACAAAAAAGCAGGACAAGATGGCTCCAGCAAGTGACTAAAATAAAGAATCAGATGACCTGATTAGGAAAGAGATCAAGGAAAACACAGACAAAAACAAGGACAAAATAGATGAAATCATGGAAAACAGACAAAAACATAGCCAAAATCAAGGGAAACACAGACAGAAGAATAGAGGAATTCAGGAAAATAACACAAGAACAAAACATCAAAATAAATAAAAATTAGAAATTATACAAAAACAGCAACTAGAAATCAGAAAAACAGACAACAAAATTTCAGCAGTGGACAACTCAACAGAAGGTTTTAGGAACAAAGTTAAAACAATAGAAGACAGAATCAGCAAGATTGAAGATAAATTCATGGACACCACTTTGAGGAAAAATCAGGGAAAAGAATGGAAAAAATGAAGAAAACCTGAGAACTATGTGGGGCAAGAATTTGTGTATGATCAGAGTTCCAGAACAGGGGGAAAAAGTCAAAAATACAGAGAAGACTGCTGAAGATTTGCTGGCAGAAAACTCTCCAAATATCATGAAAGCCAAAAAGCTGAGCATCCAAGAAGCTCATACAACTCCATATAGGATAGACCCCAAAAGAATGTCACCAAGACATATCATGATGACACTAGCCAAAACAAAACACAAAGAAAGAATCCCAAGAGCAGCCTGAGAAAAATGAAAAGTCACTTATGAAGGGGAAACAAAAAGATTAAACTCTGATTACACAGCAGAAACCATACCGGCAAGAAGGTAATGGGATGGCATATATAAAACCTCAAAACGAAAATAGCTGCCAAACACTAATAATATATCCTGCAAAAATCTCTCCCAAATACTGTCATGGATTGAATTGTGTGCCCCCAAAATTATCTGTCAACTTGGCGAGGCCCTGATTCCCAGTATTGTGTGGTTGTCCTTCATTTTGTGATTGTAATTTTCCTATGAGTTGTAAATCTTAATCTCTGTCTGTGGTTAATGAGGCAAGATTAGATTATGTTAAAGAGGGTTAGGGTGGGACTGTAACACCCTTACTAAGGTCACACCCCTGGTTCAATGTAAATGGAGGTTCCCTGGGGGTGGCATGCACCACCTTTTTTCTTACAAGAGATAAATGGAAAGGGAAGAAAGCAAAGAGTGGGGGACTTCGTACCATCAAGAAAACAGCACCAGGGAGCAGAGCAGGTCCTTTGGACCTGAGGTCCCTGTGTCAGAATCTCCTCAACCAGGGAAAGATTGATGACGAGGAATTCCTCCAGAGCTGACAGAGAGAGAAAGCCTTCCCCTGTAGCTGATGCCCTGAATTTGGACTTGAAGCCTACTAGACTGTGAGAGAATAAATCTCTCTTTGTTAAAGCTATCCAGTTGTGGTATTTCTGTTACAGAACCACGAAATGACTAAGACAAATACTGTGGTGAAATTAGAACATTTCCAGGAAAACAGAAATGAAGGGAATTCATAAAAAGCAAACCAAATTTACGAGAAATATTAAAGGGAGTCCTTTGGTTAGAGAACCAATAACGTCAGACAACAATCAGAGCCTAGCGTACAGTACAGCATCAACCAGATATCAACCTAGGTAAACTTGCTGCCATTGAGTGGATTCTGACTCATAGCAACCCTGTAAGATAGAGTAGAACTGCCCCATAGGGTTTCCAAGGAATGGCTGGTAGATTCGAACTGCTGACCTTTGGGTTAGGAGCCTGAGCTCTTAATCACTGCACCACCAGAGCTCCAACATAGATAAAGAACTCTTAATAATAAAATAAAGCTAAACGACTTAAAACAGGGAAACAGAGATGGCAATCTGTAAATGACAACAACATCAATACAATAAAAGGGGGAATAAATGGTGTAGGTATAAAGCTTTCAAATGAAGAGGAAGTCAAGGTGATATCAAGTAATAAAAGACTGGCTCAAACTTAGGAAGATAAGTATAAATTTCAAGGTAACCATAAAGAAAGTTACAAGCCTACTCATCATGATAAAAAAGAAAAACAAAAAGATTCAGTAAACATAAAATCTACAATTATGAAAGAAAAGAAAAGAAAATCCACAAACGAAAGGAACTCAGCACAGGAAAGAGGATCAAAACAATGTCAGCACCACCAAAAAAAAAAAAAAAAAAGCATAGCAGTGGTAACAGCAATAAACTCATACCTATCAATAATCACACTATAAATTACTTAAATGCATCTGTAAAAAGGCAGAGAGTGACAGATAAAAAAGCATGTCCCGTCAATATGCTGTTTACAAGAGACACATTTTAGACACAAAGACATAAATGTATTAAAAATCAAAGGATAGAAAAAAGTATATCAAGAAAACTAATTAAAAAAGGGCAGGAGTTGCAATACTAATCTCTGATAAAACAGACCTTAATGCAAAATCAACCATAAAAGGAAGAACATTATATAGTGATTAAAGGGACAATCTACCAAGAAGACATAACCTTAATAAATATCTACACACCCAATGACAGGGATACAAAATAAATACAACAAAGTCTAACTAGCGCTGAAAAGAGAAATAGACAATTGTTTTTTTTTAGGATAATAGTAGGAGACTTTAATGCACCACTCTCAGTAAAGAACAGAACACCTAGAAAGAAACTCGACAAAAGATGCAGAAGATCTAAAAGCCAAAATCAACCAACTTGACCTAAGAGACACATACAGAACAGTTCACCCAATAGCAGCAAAGTATACATTCTTTTCCAATGTGCATGGAACATTCTGTACAATAGACCACATTTTTGGCCACAAAGAAATCCTCAATAAAATTCATAACATCAAAATAATACAAGGCATTCTCTGTGATCACAATGCCATAAAAGTAGAAATTAATAACAGGAAGAGCAAGGAAAAAAAAAATCAAATGCATGCAAACTGAATAACACCTTGTTTAAAAACAACTGGGCAACAGAAAAAATCAATGGGGGAATCAAAAAGTTTCCTGGAATTAAATGAGAATGAAAACACATCATAACAAAACCTTTGGAACACAGCAAAGGTAGTGCTCAGAGGTCAATTTTTAGCAATAAACACACACATCAAAAAAGAACAGCAAAAGAAGCCCACAGCCACCATAAGAAAGGAAATAATAAAGATTAGAGCAGAAATAAAAGAGAACAGAAAAACAATAGAAAGAATCAACAAAATTAAAAGTTGGTTCCTAGAAAAAGATCAACAAAATAACAAACCATTAGCCAAAGTGACAAAAGCAGATGAAGAAGGAAATAAGAAATGAGATGTGGGACATTACGACAGACTCGAATGAAATAAAAAGGATCATAACAGAACACTATGAAAAATTGTACTTGAACAAATCTGAGAATGTAGAAGAATTGGACAAATTTATAAAAAGACACTACCTACATAAATTAACACAAACTGAGATAGAAGATCTGAACAGACCAATAACAAGAGAAGAGATGAAAGAGATAACAACAACAACAAAAAATCCCAACAACAACAACAACAAAATACCCCCGGCCCAGACGGCTTCACTGGAGAATTCTACCAAATATTCAGAGAAGAGCTCGCACCAATACTACTCAAACTATTTTGAAGCATAAAAAATAAAGGAATACTCTTGAGTTCATTCTCTGAAGTCAGTATAACTCTAATAACAAGCCAAGCAAAAACACCACAAGAAAGAATATTACAGGCCAATATCTCTCATGAATATAGACGCAAAAATTCTAGCCAATAGAATTTGGCATCATATCAAAAAATAAAGACCAAGTGGGATTCATACCAGGCATGCAAGAATGATTCAACATTAGAAAATCAATGTAATCCACCACATAAATAGAAAAAAAGAAAAGAAATCACATTATTTCAATTGATGCAGAAAGGTCATTTGAAAAAGTCCAACACTCATTCCTGATAGAAAATTCCTCAGCATAATAAAGGGTAACTATAGGAAACCAATAGCCAACATCATTCTGAACAGAGAGAGGCTGAACGCATTCCCCAAGAGAATGGGAACAAGACAAGAATGCCTTTTATCACCACTCAGTGGTTAAGAGGCTGTTAAACAAAAGGTCAGCAGTTTGAATCCAGCAGCTACTCCTTGGAAACCCTATGGGGAAGTTCTACTGTGTCTTGTAGGGTCGCTATGAGTCAGAATCAACTCAACAGCAACAGGCTCCAGTTCAGTTTAAAACTGTGCTGGAAGTCTTAGCTATAGCAGTAAGGCAAGAAAAAGAAATAAAGGGCATTGTAATGGTTAAGGTTGTATGTCAGCTTGGCTGGGCCATGATCCCTGGTGACTTGATAGTCATGTGATGGTATGATCACTTCCATGATGAGATTTGATATTATGTGATCACCTCCATAATGGGATCTCCTGTGAGCAGCCAGCCAATTGAAAGGCAGTTTCCTTGGGTGTGTGGCCTGCACTGAATATAAGTGGATATTCTTGCAAGGCTTGTGGGATTTTGCTTCTTCTGGATCTGGCAGCTGGCTTCTGTTCATTTGATCTCCAGTTCTTGGGACATGAGCTAGCAGCTTACCTGTGGTCTTGCCTGCTGATCTTTAGGATTCAAAGATTTTCACAGGCTGTGAACAAGAGCCTTGCTCTCCAACCTGCTGATCTTGGGTTTGCCAGCCCCTGTGCCTACTTGCATGAGGAGAAACCTGACCCATGGACTTGGGATGTTCTAGCCTCTACAACCACATGACCCATTTCCTTGATACAAATCTCTCTATATATGTTTATACGCTTTACTGGTTTTGTTTCTCTAGAGAACCCAGCCTAAGACAGGCATCCAGACTAGAAAGGAAGATGTAAAACTATTCCTATTTGCAGATGACATGATTGTATATATAGAGAACCCAAAAGATTCTGCAAGAAAACTACTGGAACTAATAGAAAGATTCAGCAGAGTAGCAGTCTACAAGATCAACATGCAAAAATAATTGAATTCCTCTACACCAACAAAGAGAACTTAGAAAAGAAAATCAGGAAAACAATACCATTCATAATAGCCCCAGAAAAGATAAAATACTTACGAATAAATCTAACCAGGTACTTAAAAGACCTATGCAAAGAAAACTACAAAACAGTATTGCAAGAAATCAAAAGAGACCTGCATAAATGGAAAAACATACAATGCTCATGGACAGGAAGACACAACATTGTAAAAATGTCTATCCTACCCAAAGCGATCTACAGGTATAATGCAATCCTGATCAAATACCAACAGCATTCTTTAGTGAGGTGGAAAAGCCAATCGCCAAGCCGACTTTATACGGAAAGACGCTCCTGATTAGCAAAGCATTACTGAAGAAAAAGAACAAAGTAGGAGGCCTCACGCTACCTAATATCAGAGCCTACTATGCAGCCACAGTAATCAAACCAACCTGGTACTGGTACAATGACAGACACATAGACCAATGGAAGAAGATCCAGAATCCAGATGTAAATGCATCCACCTACGGCCAGCTGATCCTTGACAAAGTATCAGAGTCCATTAAATGGGGGAGAAAACAGTCTTTTTTAACAAACGGTGTTGACAAAACTGCATGTCCACTTGTAAAAAAAAATGAAACAAGACCCATACCTCACAACATGCACAAAAGCTAACTCAAAAATAGATCAAAATAGATAAAACTTAAAACTATAAAGGTCATGGAAGAAAAAATAGGGACCAATGCTGTTGTTGTTGTTGGGTGCCATCGAGTTGGTTCCAACTCATAGGGACAATGCTAGGGGTGCTAATACAAGGCATAAATAGAACACAAACTGTAAGTAACAATGCACAATCACCAGAAGACAAACTAAATAACAGGGAGCTCCTAAAATTAAACATTTATGCTCATTGGAAGACTTTGCCAAAAGAGTAAAAAGAAAATCTAGAGACTGGGAAAATTTTTTGGCTATGACATATTCCACAAGGGTCTAATCCCTAAAATCTACAGAATACTTCAACATCTCAACAACAAAAAGACATATAATCCAATTAAAAGATAGGCAAAGGGTATGAACAAAGGAAAGAGGGTCTTCCTCTTTTTCACTGATTATCTGCTTTACCAAGAATGATATCCTTCCTCGGGAACTGGTTCCTCCGGATGTGTCCTAAGTATATGAGACAAACATGCCATCCTTGCTTCTAAGGAGCATTCTGGTTGTACTTCCTCCAAAACAGATTTGTTAGTTCTTCTGACAGTCCATGGTATATTATTCAATATTCTTCACCAACATCACAATTCAAAGGCATAAATTCTTCTTTGGTCTTCCTTATTCGTTGTCCAGCTTTCACATGCATAAGAGGCGATTGAAAACACTATGGCTTGAGTCAGGAGCACCTTAGTCCTTAAGGGACATCTTTGCTTTTGAACACTTTAAAGAGCTTCTGGACTAAGACAGGCTAGGAAGAAGGACCTGGCAGTCCTTGCCAAATGCAATGTGTCCCTCAATTTCTTGACTGCTGCTTCCATGGCTGTTGATTGTGGATCCAAGTAAAATGAAATCCTTGCCAACTTCAATCTTTTCTCCATTTATCACGATGTTGCTCATTGGTCCAGTTGTGAGGATTTGTGTTTTTTTTATGTTGAGGTGCAATCCATACTGAAGGCTGTAGTCTTTGATCTTCTTCAGTAAGTGCTTCAAGTCTTCTTTGCTTTCAGCAAGCAAGGTTGTCATCTGCATATAGCAGGTTGTTAATGAGTCTTCCTCCAATCCTGATGCCATGTTCTTCTTCATATAGTCCAGCTTCTTGGATCATTTGCTCAGCATACAAATTGAATAAGTATGGTAAAAAGATACAACCCTGATGTACACCTTTCTTGACTTTAAACCACACCATATCCCCTTCTGTTTGAACAACTGCCCCTTTGTCTCAGTACGGGTTCCTCATGAGCAAAATTAAGTGTTCTGGAATTCCCATTCTTCACAATGTTATCTATAATTTCTTATGATCCTTATAGTCAAATGCCTTTGCGTAGTCAATAAAACACACATAATCATCTTTGTGGAATTCTCTGCTTTTGGCCATAATCCCTTTGATATCAGCAATGATATCCCTTGTTCCATATCCTCTTCTGAATCTGCCTTGAATTTCTGGCCGTTTCCTATCAACAAACTACTGAAACCGATTTTGAATGACCTCTGCAGAATTTTACTGGTGCCTGATACTAATGATATTGTTTGATAATTTCTGCATTCTGTTGGATCACCTTTCTTTGGAATAAGTACAAATATGGATCTCTTCCAGTCAGTGGCCAGGTAACTGTCCTCCAAATTTCTTGGGATAGATGAGTAAACACTTTGAGGGCCGCATCTATTTGTTGAAACGTCTCAATTCGTATTCCATCAATTCCTGGAGCCTTGTTTTTCACCATTCCCTTCAGTGTAGCTTGGACTTCTTCCTCCAGTACCATCAGGTATTGATCATATGCTACCTCCTGAAATGGTTGAATGTTGACCAATTATTTTGGGTACAGTGATTCTATGTATTCCTTCCATCTTCTTTTGACGTTTCCTGCATTATTTAATATTTTTCCTGTAGAATCCTTCAACATTTCAATTCAAGGTTTGAATTTTTTTTCTTCAGTTATTTCAGTTTGAGAAATGCCAAGTGTGTTCTTCCACTTTGGTTTTATATCTCCTGGTATTTGCACATTTCATTATAATACTTTACTTTGTCTTCTTGAGCCGCCCTTTGAAATCTTCTCTTCAGCTCTTTTACTTCACCATTTCTTCCTTTTGCTTTTGCTACTCTGCATTTAAAAGCAAGTTTCAGAGTCTCTTCTGACACCCATTTTGGTCTTTTCTTTCTTTCCTGTCTTTTTAATGATCTCTTGCTTTCTTCATGTATGATGTCCTTGGTGTCCCACCACAACTCGTCTGGTCTTTTGTCATTAGTGTTCAATGCATCAAATCTATTCTTAAGATGGCTTCTAAATTCAGGTGGGATATACTCAAGGTTATACTTTGGCTCTCATGGACTTGTTCTAATTTTCTTCAACTTGAACTCGAACTTGCATATGAGAAACTGATTGTCTGTTTCACAGATGGCCCCTGGCATTGTTCTGACTGATGATATTGAGGTTTTCCGTTGTCTCTTTCCACAAACGTAGTCATTTGATTCCTGTGTATTCCATGTGGCGAGGTCCATGTGTATAGTCGCTGTTTGTGTTGCTGAAAAAAGGTATTTACAGTGAAGAAGTCATTGGTCTTGCAAAATTCTACCATATGCTCTCTAGCGTCATTTCTATCACCAAGGCCTTATTTTCCAACTACCAATCTTTCTTGGTTTCCAACTTTCGAATTCCAATCACCAGTAATTACGGATGCATCTTGAATACATGTTTGATCAATTTCAAACTGCAGAAGTTGGTAAAAATCTCAATTTCATCATCTTTGGCATTAGTGTTTGGTGCATAAATTTGAGTGACAGTCACATTAACTGGTCTTCCTTGTAAGCATGTGGATATTATCCTATCACTGACAACGTTGTACTTCAGGATAGATCTTGAAATGTTCTTTTTGATGATGAATGGGATGCCATTCCTCTTCAATTTGTGATTCTGGGCATAGCATACAATATGATTGTCTGATTCAGAATGGCCAATACCAGTCCATTTCATCTCACTAATCTCTAGGATATTAATGTTTATGCGTTCCATTTCATTTTTGATGACTTCCAATTTTCCTAGATTCATACTTCGTACATTACACCTTCCGATTAATAATGGATTTTTGCAGCTCTTTCTTCCCATTTTGAGTTGTGCCACATCAGCAAATGAAAGTATGAATGTCCTGAAAGCTTAACTCTATCCACATCATTAAGGTCAACTCTAAGGAGGCAGGCCTTCCCCAGTCATATGTTGAATGCCTTCTAACCTGAGGTGCTCATCTTCTGGCACTACATCAGACAATGTTCTGCTGCTATTTATATGATTTTTCCTTGCCAATTTTTTCAGAAGTAGACTGCCAGGTCCTTCTTCCTAGCCTGTCTTAGTCCAGAAGCTCAGCTGAAACCTGTCTGCCAACAGTGACCGTCTTGGTATTTGAAATACCAGTAGCAAAGCTTCTAGTATCACAGCAATATGCAAGCCACCACAGTATGACAAGCTGACAGGCACGTGGTAGAACAGATGAATGGATAAACAAATTATGGTACTTACACACAATGGGATACTACACAATGATAAAGAAAACAATGATGAACCTGGGAAACGTCTCACAACATGGATGCATCTAGAGAGCACTTTGCTGACCAAAAGAGGTCAATCACGAAATGACATATATTGGATGATACCACTATTACAAAACCCAAAAAATGATTTATACATAGAAAAAGCAATCTTTCATGGTTATGAGGGAGGAGAGGAGGGGGAAGGGAAAATCAGTAACTAGATAGTAGAAAAGTTAACTTTGGTGAAGGGAAAGACAACACAGAGTATAGGGGAAGGCAGCATAACTTGAGCAAGGCAAAGTCATAGAAGCTTCTTGGACAAATCCAAACACCTTGGGGGACCAATTTACTGGAGCTGAGGGCTGGGGATCATGGTCTTGGGGACATCTAGGTTAACTGGCATAACATAGTTCATAAAGATGTTCTATATCCTACTGTGGTGACTCATGTCTGGGGTCTTAAAAACTTGCAATCAGCCATCTAAGATACATCTATTGGTCCCATCTCATTTGGAGCAAAGGAGAATGAAGAAAACCAAAGACACAAGAAAAATAGTAGTCCAGAGAACTAATAGACCATGTGAACCACAGCCTTCACCAGCCTGAGCCCAGAAGAACCAGTTGGTGCTCAGCTACCACCACTGACTGCTCTGACAGAGATCACAATAGAGGGTCCTGGACAGAGTGGGAGAAAAATGTATAACAAAATTCAGATTCACTAAAAAAGACCAGACTTACTGGTCTGACAGAAACTGGAGGTACCCCTGAGACTATGGCCCCCAGAAATACTAGTAACTCAGAACTGAAGCCTCTCTGAAGTCCACCTTTCAGCCAAAGGATAGACAGGCCTATAATACGAAAATAACACATGTTAGGGATATGCTTCTTAGTTCAGTCAAGTATATGAGACCAAATGGGCAACATCTGCCCAAAAGCAAAGATGAGAAAGTAGGAAGGGACAGAAAAACTGGATGAATGGGCACGAAGAACCCTGGATGGAAAGGGAAAGGGGGAGAATACTGACATACTGCAGGAATTGCAACTTATGCCCCAAAACAATTTGTGTATAAATTTCTGAATGAAAAACTAATTTACGCTGTAAACTTACACTAAAACACAATAAAATTAAAGAGAGAGAGAGCGAAAGCAAATAAGACAAGGCAACAGTTGTCAATAGTAACTCAAGCAGTGCCATTTGACCAGAGTACATCGAGACACAACTATCAGATATGTGAGCTCTAGCTAGCTCACCATTTCCTAGGATTAATTCCACAGAGAATTGTTATGTAGATGAGACCTGGGCAAACTGACTTTGAGGTATTCATAATGCAGCAAGCCAACAGATGAACTTAAGCTCCCATTTTTCCATTTCTCACCCATGTTAGACATCACTAATCAATGAAGACACTCTCCCCACTAAATCAAGGAAGCCTCAGAATCTTCTCAAAATGAGGGTCTTAATAGTCAGTCTAACAGTGTTGGAGTTGGGATCACTGTAGAAACCTACTGGGGCTGTCTCCAGGTGATGCAAAAGCATTCTGCAGTTTTGATTATTACCTTTCTGTCTATTATTGCAAGTGTTTCTCTTGGAATTCACACCCTGATATGTGCGTCTGCCTTAGTGATTTGCTTCTAATGAATATAATATGGAAAAAGTGATGGGAAGTCCTTTCCAAGGTTCGGTTACAAAAGACTGTGACTTCTGTCTTGCTGGTGCTGTCTCTCACTCTCCTGGTCTGATGAAACCAGAGATGTCCTATGAAGAGGCCCACATAGAAGGAATGGAGGGAGTACCCCAGCCAACTGCTTATAAAAAATAAAAGCCTCAGTCCAAAAAACAGTGGAGCAACTGAATCCTGCCAACAACCATGTGAGGGAGCTTGGAAGTATATCCTTCTCTAGCTAAGCCTTGTTATTACCACAGCCCCAGCCAATACCTTGATTGCACCTCATGTGCAGCAATCACCTGCTTGTTTGTTGCTACAATGCTGTACAGGTTTCAGTGGAGCTTCCAGACCAAGATGGACTAGAATGAAAGGCCAAGAGATCTACTTCCCAAAACCAGTCAGTGAAAACCCTATGGATCATAAAGGTACAACATACTATTCTTGGAGGTGACTTGAGTCACGGGCTGAATCAAAGTCAGCTAACAACATGTGCCATGCATGCATTGCTTGGGTCACGCTGTAAGATACAATGATTAAACAAAGTGTCTGCTCTTACAGAGTATATGAGAGTCAAATGGGAGGAAGCTGATGATAAATAAATCTATCAGTGCATATTAATAATTGGAACCTGGAATGTAAGAAATATGAATCTAGGAAAATTGGAAATCGTCAAAAATGAAATGGAACTCATAAACATCGATATCCTAGGCATTAGTGAGCTGAAATGGACTGGTATGGGCCATTTTGAATCACAGAATCATATAGTCTACTATGCTGGGAATGACAACTCGAAGAGGAATGGTGTTGCATTCACTGTCAAAAAGAACGTTTCAAGATCTATCCTGAAGTACAACGCTGTCAGTGATAGGATAATATCCATACGCCTACAAGGAAGACCAGTTAATACGACTATTATTCAACTTCACGTACCAACCACTAGGGCCAAAGATGAAGAAATAGAACATTTTTACCAGCTGCTGCAGTCTGAAATTGATCGAACATGCAATCAAGATGCATTGCTAATTACTGGTGATTGGAATGTGAAAGTTGGAAACAAAGAAGAAGGATCAGTAGCTGGAAAATATGGCCTTGGTGATAGAAACAATGCCAGAGATCGAATGATAGAATTTTGCAAGACCGATGACTTCTTCATTGCGAATACCTTCTTTCACCAACATAAACGGCGACTATACACATGGAGCTCGCCAGATGGAACACACAGAAATCAAATTGACTACATCTGTGGAAAGAGAAGATGGAAAAGTTCAATATAATCAGTCTGAACAAGGTCAGGGGCCAATTGTGGAACAGACCATCAACTGCTCATATGCAAGTTCAAGCTGAAAGTGAAGAAAATCAGAGCAAGTCCACGAGAGCCAAAATATGACATTGAGTATATCCCACCTGAATTTAGAGATCATCTCAAGAATAGATTTGATGCATTGAACACTAGAGACTGAAGACCAGACGAGTTGTGCAATGACATCAAGGACATCATCCATGAAGAAAGCAAGAGGTCACTGAAAAGACAGGAAAGAAAGAAAAGACCAAGATGGATATCAGAGGAGACTCTGAAACTTGCTCTTGAGCATCAAGCAGCTAAAGCAAAAGGAAGAATTCATTAAGTAAAAGAACTGAACAGACGATTTCAAAGGGCCTCTCGAGAAGACAAAGTAAAGTATTATAATGACATGTGCAAAGAGCTGGAGATGGAAAACAAAAAGGGAAGAACACGTTTGGCGTTTCTCAAGCTGAAAGAACTGAAGAAAAAATTCAAGCCTTGAGTTGCAATAGTGAAGGATTCCATGGGGAAAATATTAAATGACGTAGGAAGCATCAAGAGAAGATGGAAGGAATACACAGAGTCATTATACCAAAAAGAATTAGTTGCTATTCAACCTTTTCAAGAGGTGGCATATGATCAGGAACCGATGGCACTGAAGGAAGAAGTCCAAGCTGCTTTGAAGGCATTGGCGAAAAACAAGGCTCCCGGGACTGATGGAATATCAATTGAGATGTTTCAACAAACAGATGCAGTGCTGGAAGTGCTCACTCGTCTATGCCAAGAAATATGGACGACAGCTTCCTGGCCAACTGACTGGAAGAGATCCATATTTATGCCTAGTCCCAGGAAAGGTGATCCAACTGAATGTGGAAATTATAGAACAATTTCATTAATATCACATGAGAGCAAAATTTTGCTGAAGGTCATTCAAAAACAGCTGCAGCAGTATATCGACATGGAACTGCCAGAAATTCAGGCCAGTTTCAGAAGAGGACGTGGAACCAGGGATATCATTGCTGACATCAGATGGATCCTGGCTGAAAGCAGAGAATACCAGAAGGATGTTTACCTGTGTTTTATTGACTATGCAAAGGCATTCGACTGTGTGGATCATAACAAATTATGGATAACACTGTGAAGAATTGGAATTCCAGAACACTTAATTGCGCTCATGAGGAACCTGTAGGTAGATCAAGAGGCAGTTGTTCGGACAGAACAAGGGGATACTGATTGGTTTAAAGTCAGGAAGGGTGTGCGTCAGGGTTGTATTCTTTCACCATACCTTTTCAATCTGTATGCTGAGGAAATAATCCAAGAAGCTGGACTATATGAAGAAGAACGGGGCATCAGGATTGGAGGAAGACTCATTAACAACCTGCATTATGCAGATGACACAACCTTACTTGTTGAAAGTGAAGAGGACTTGAAGCACTTACTAATGAAGATCAAAGACCACAGCCTTCAGTATAGATTACACCTCAACATAAAGAAAACAAAAATCCTCACAACTGGACCAATGAGCAACATCATGATAAATGGAGAAAAGATTGAAGTTGGCAAGGATTTCATTTTACTTGGATCCACAATCAACAGCTATGGAAGCAGCAGTCAAGAAATCAAAAGATGCATTGGGTAAATCTGCTTTAAAGGACCTCTTCAAAGTGTTGAAGAGCAAAGATGTCACCCTGAAGACTAAGGTGTGCCTGACCCAAGCCATGGTATTTTCAATCACATCATATGCATGGGAAAGCTGGACAATGAATAAGGAAGACTGAAGAAGAGCTGACGCCTTTGAATTGTGGTGTTGGCGAAGAATATTGAATATGCCATGGACTGCCAAAAGAACGAACAAATCTGTCTTGGAAGAAGTACGGCCAGAATGCTCCTTAGAGGCAAGGATGGCGAGACTGTGTCTTACATACTTTGGACATGTTGTCAGGAGGGATAAGTCCCTGGAGAAGGACATCATGCTTGGCAGAGTACAGGGTCAGCGGAAAAGAGGAAGACCCTCAACAAGATGGATTGACACAGTGGCTGCAACAATGAGCTCAAGCATAACAACGATTGAAAGGATGGTGCAGGACCGGGCAGTGTTTCATTCTGTTGTGCACAGGGTTGCTATGAGTCAGAACTGACTCGATGGCACCTAACAACAACAACAACATCAGTGCATATTAAGGCAGGGGGTGATAAGACAAAGCAGGGTAAAGGTTAGAGTACAATGATAGGGGTTGAGGAGCATGAGCTCCATTTTAGATATGGTGGCCAAGAAAGGCTTGTCTTAGGCTGGGTTCTCTAGAGAGCAAAGCCAGTAAAAAGCATAAATATTTATATAGAAAGATTTTATCAAGGGCATGGCTCATGTGGTTGCAGAGGCTGGAACATCCCAAATCCATGGGTCAGGCTGGAGGCTTCTCCTGATTCATGTAGCCACAGGGGCTGGCAAATCTAAGATCAGCAGGTCAGACAGCAGGGATCTTGCTCACAGGCTGCAAAGACTAGTGAATTCCAAGATCGGCAGACAAGACAGCAGGTAATCTGCTAGCTCAAGTCCCAAGAACATGAGGTCAGGTGAACAGGAGCCAGCTGCAGGATCCACAGCAAGCAAAAGCCTGCAAGCCTTGCCAGAGAGTCCACCTATACTGGATGTAGGCCACACTCCCAAGGAAACTTCCTTTCAACTGATTGGCTACTCACAGCTGAGCCCATCATGGAGGTGATCACATTATATCAAATCTCATCATGGAGGTGATCACATCATCATCCAACTGCCAAACTACATTATAAGTGCCAAAACACTCAGAATCATGACCCAGCCAAGTTGATATACAACCTTAATGATCACAGGCTTTTATAATGAAATGCAATGTGAGCAGAGATGTGAATGAAATGTGGAGAACCAGGCAGGCATCTGGGCACAGTATTCTAGGCAGAGGCAAGAGTAAGTGCAAAGGCTTTTGGTGGGAATATATGACATGTTTGGGGACAGTAAGAGGATTAGGGTGGCAAGCGAGCAGCGAGAAAGGAAGGAGTGGCCAGAGATGAACTCGGGGAGAGGTCAAATCATGTAGGGCCTTGTAGACCACCTTAAGGACTTTAACATTTACTCTGAGCAAAATGTACAGCTGGACGAGGTACATGGTCTGACTTGTTAGCATCACTTTGGCTGCTGCTTTGAGAATAGACTGTAGGAGGTCATGATGGAAACAGAAACTGATTAAGAGGCTATTACAACTGTCCTGGCAAGAACTAATGGTAATAATAGTCAGGGTGGCTTTAGGGGGTTAGATTCTGGATATACTTTGAAGGTAGAACCCATAGAACTTACTGACACATTGTATGTAGCACAAGGGAGAAACATTGGTTTCAAGGAGGAGCAAATGGAAGGTGGAGCTACTGTTAACCAAGACAGGAAAAACTGGGGAAGAAGAGTAAGGCTTGGACATGCTAAGTGTACCATGTTGGTATCTACTCAAGTGGATGTATCAGGTGGGTGGTTGGACATACAAATGCAGAGCTCAACATAGAACCTGTGCTGGAGATATTCATTTGGGAGACATCAGCAGACAGATGGCACTTAAAGCTGAGACTCAATGAGGTCACCTAGAAAGTGACAGAGGAGAGAAGAGGTTCAATGGAGTCCTCGGCCCAGAAGAAGAGGAAATTGCTAAAAGAGAAACAGAAAGCTGGAGCCATGGGTACTTTGTAACCAGAAGTTCAGAAACACAACCAAAAGTGCCAATCTTTATGGTCCATTTTTGTCTATTTTACCTAATGCCACTTTCATTTTACTTACTACAGTATTTTTTCATTAGTTGATAGAGAAGTCAGACTCTAGGCACACAGAACTGCTATAACAATTTGAAGGTCAGGCTCCACAAAACCTGAGGCAAGTTTCAAGGAATCAAGTGGGTATTCAGGGTAAGAGCCTGATGAGGAGTTGAAAGCATGAAGAAAGCAAACTTGAAATGGGCAAGCACTGAGTTCCTGGGTCAGGGGAAGCAGTGGGCAATGTACTGGTTTCCTATAGCTGCTGTGATGAAACAGCACAAACTGGGTGGCTTATAAGAACCAGGACTTTGGACTGGTTTGAACCAGTTGAGTAATGTGCAAAAAATCGAAACCAGAACAACCCAAATTTTTAAAATCTGGGTCACCTGGAGCCATAACCAGAATGGGAAAAATTACGAGCTAAAGTCCTGGAATGGGAGACTCGGAAGAGGTGTAATGAGTCCCTTCAGGAGCCTGATACCTGAGATTCGATTACTGCCAAGACTGAGGAGAGCAACACACATTTAAAGTGGTATGGTTGGCTGCCATCTCTGAGTGGGGCACCGCTGTTTCTGACTCTGTGCTAAATCCAACAGGCAAGAGATCTGGTTGCTATGCAACACATATGCTGCCCTTGTTTTCTAAGAGGGAGGTTGAGTCTCTAGCAGGGCTTCGACCTACAATTTTCCAGCTCTGGTTTACTCAAATTTTAAAAATGAGGGTCTGTTCCAGTGTTGCTTCCTCTGTCATAAATGAACTGGGAAGAACTGGTTTGAAAGCCTTGATAAGAACAGAAATTTATTGTCTCACAGATCTGGATGCTGGGAGTCTGAGATCAGAGTGTTGACCGTGTGGCTTCCTACTGAGAGTTCTGAGACAGAAACTGTTCCATGCCTCTCCCCCAGCCTCTGGTAGCTCCAGGAGTTCCCTGGCTTGCAGCTGCAGTGTCACGTTGTGTCCTTCCTCTGTCTCTGTGTATCTTCTCTCCTTCAAGGACACCAATCATATAGGATTGTTGTTGTTTTTAACTGCCATTGAGCTGGCCACCAATTCGTGGCAACCCCATGTACAACACACCGCTGTGATCCATAGGGTTTTCATTGGCTGATTTTTGGAAACAGATTGCTAAACCTTTCTTCCTAGCCTGTCTTAGCCTGGAAGCACTGCTGAAACCTCTTCAGCATCACAGTAACACTCAAACCTGTGTTACTGTGGGTAGTGGCATCACATGAGGTGCATTGGTCAGGAGTCAAACCCAGATCTCCCACATGGAAAGTGAGAATTCTGCCACTGAACCAACATTGACCCCAGCAGGATTAGAGCCCACGCTTTTGCAGTACTACCTCGTGTTAACTTCAATAACATTTTCAAAGATTCTGTTTCAAACAAGGTCACATTCACAGGTACAGGAGTTAGGACTTCAACATATTTTTTTGAGAACACAGTTCAATCCTTAACAGGCAAGAAGCAAATTAGGCAAACACGAGTGTAAGAAAATGTGAGGTCTGAAGCCAGGTACCCAATAAATACCTAGAACATGAGAAGGAGAATCATTAGAACAGACTTGATGACCCAAAACAAAAACTGTTAAATCACTTTTGATATAATGAGGCTTCATCTTGCCTTAGCCAGGGAACTTTTGTAGCTTTCTTTTGGAGAAAGTGACCAATTACTAAAGCAGAAACGGTCTGGAGATTTTAGGTGGAGGTATGTGGAAGTACTTGGCTAGAGGGAAGGGTGACAGAGCAGAGAGAAAAGTATCCACTGACGCTGTTGCTGTTGTTAGTTGGTGCCATCAAGTCAGTTCGGACTCATAGCGACCCTATGTGTAACGGACTGAAGCACTGCCTGGTCCTGTGTCATCCTCACAATCTTTGCTATGTTTGAGACCACTGTTGCAGCCACTGTGTCAGTCCATTTCATCGAGGGTCTTCCTCTTTTTTGCTGAGCCTTACCAAGCAGGATGTCCTTCCTCCAGGGATGGGTCCCTCCTGATAACATGTCCAAAGTACATGAGACCAAGTTCTTCCATCCTCGCTTCCAAGGATCACTCTGGCTATATTTCTTCCAAGACAGGTTAGTTCATTCTTCTGGCATCCATTGATAATAACATCTGTTAAGAGAGGCAAAACACTTCTGTTGTAGTTCACAGCCTTCTATGTACAGGATTAATACCGGAGTCCTGGAAAGCACCTATAGGGCAGCAACTGTGTCTTAACCTTCCTTGAACCTTCTTCAGGGTGCAGCAATGGCTGCTGTGAAAAGAGCATGGGCTTTGCAGCCAACAGATTTTAAAACTTGTTGCCCTAGAATACCAATTGTCTCAACCATAAACAAGGGGAAAGCACACTGTAAATAACAACAACAACAATATTATAATAATAACAGCTAACATGTCAGAGTGCTTTCCACATGCCAGGCACTTGGCTAATGCCTTAATTCGATCTCGCAATAACTTACGAAGAGGGGTCATTATATCCCCATTTTACAGATGGAGGAATTGAGACTTTGAGGAATTACGTGATGTGTCTATGTTCTCCTAGCCAGTGAGTAGGGAAGCTTCCATTCAAACCTAGACCTTTGTGACTTCATCCTGACAGTCTCAGAGGCATGGAGAAGAGGGGTCAGGGAGGGTCAGTTAGTGCTGGCTGAAGTGGGGCCAGATGATTATGTGTTTGAATGAGAGGCTGCTTGGCCATGGGGGCCATAGTAGGTGTTGAGCAAAAGTGATGGCAGTGGTGATCTGAAACACAGTCCATGAACCTGTACTATGGTCTACCACCTTGGAGCAGAACACCTGCCTAGCAGAAGAGATGTCCTGATGATTTAGATGAGGCTGGGGGGTCTCGGCGTGGCACAAATGGTTAATGTGCTTGGCTGCTGACCAAAAGATAGGTGGTTTGAGTCCACCCACAAGAGCCTTGGAAGAAAGTCCTGGGATTCTACTTCCAGAAAGTCAGCCAATGAAAATCCTATGGAGCACAGTTCTCTTCTGACACAAATGGGGTCACCATGAGTCAGAGTTGACTCCATGGCAGCTGGTGGTGGTGGTGAGTCCTGATAAGGTGCTTTTTCTGGCCTCCGGGACTATGACCAATAGCCTCAGTTCCCTAGAGATAGAAGACGCAAAACACACTCATTGAAAATCTATTAATGCTCGGTGGTCACTGAGCTAGGCAGTTCTCTGTGTGTGGTTTTATTAGCTTCGTAGAACAATTCAACCAGGTAGTTATTGCTATCCTTATGTTACAGATGAGAAGCCCCAATGATGCAACGGTTAAGTGCTCGGCTGCCCATGGGAAGGTCAGAGGTTTGAATCCACCCAGTGCCTCCACTGGAGAAAGACCTGGTGATCTGCTCCCATAAATATTTCCACAAAACCCAAACCCACCGCCATCAAGCCAATTCCAACTCATAGAGAACCTATAGGACAGAGTAGAACTGCCCCATGGGGTTTCTGAGGCTGTACATCTTTAAGGAAGCTGACTGCGGAAGCAGACTGCCACATCCTTCTCCTGAGGAGTGGCTGGTGGGCTCTAAACAGCTGAGCACTTTATCCACTGTGCCACCAAGTCTCTTTCCATAAAAATTAGAGCCTAGGAAACTCTATCGGGCAGTTCTACTCTGTCGCATAGGTTAACTGTGAGTTGAAATCGACTTGAAGGCACCTAACAACAACGTCTTACAGATGAAGAAACTAAGACTCAAGTGAGTGACCTACACAGGTTTGCCCAGTAGTAAAGGAGATTGAGGCCAGTTTGCAGCAGGCCCTGCTTGATTCCAAACCCAGGCTCTTTCCCATACTCCACTCCGCCCAGGGGAAAGGTATCCTTCCTGTCTTCAAAATGAGTATAAATCCAGATGCGTCTTTTCTTACCACTTTAATTTCTTCCATAATAGTTTTCCCTCGTCCTCCCCAATCTCACCAAAACAGTTCTGGGAAACGTACAAGTAGCACAGGCCAATTCTTTCCCCGTCTCCTGTTTCCCTCCCCTTTCAGTCTCTTAAGCACATTTGAAACGTTTTCCTCATTCCCTCCCCTCAAAGTGAAAGTTGCTGTCTTCTGGTTAACTCAGAGCTGCAGGGATGCATTCTTGGGAAAGTCATGTGCTTTTTATTATTATGTTGTTTATTCATGTACTTGAAACACATTTCTATTGTTAGGCTATTCATGGAATAAAACATTCAGATGAAAAAACAAAAAGCAGTGAGTTTGGTAGTCGTCTTGAAGGAAAAAAGAGGTCTCCTAGCAAGAAGCACATTTAACCCTTCTTGTCTCATTTCCTAATTCAGAAACCCTGTTGACCACCATCTGGGTGGAAACGGGTCCCAGCCTTCTCCATGTGAAAGTCATCATGGAGTTGGTTGTCAGCATTAGAGAGGAAACGACTTGCCCAGGGTTTACTGGAATCACATGCAAAGTGAACAAAGTCAATGCCTACAGTGAACCCCCTCCAACTTTCCATTTCGAACTCCTTGTTGTGGTGTGTGCTTTTATGGGCTGGGGGTGCTAATACCTATGAAGTACTGTGATCAAGCACTCAACAGCCTTGCTACTCAAAGTGCGGTCTGTGGACCCAACAGCATTGGTACCACTTGGGAGCTTGCTAGAAATCAGAATCTAGAATCCACTCCAACCCTCCTGAATCTGCATTTTAACAAGATTTACAGGAAAATCCCACGAACGTTAAAGATCAAGCAGCAGTGCTCTGCTAGGCATTTTATTTAGGCATTTAATACCCTTGCTGTTGTATTTGTCGTTAGCTGCCGTTGAGTTGGCCCTTGACTCATGGCGACCCCATACACAACAGAACGAAATGCTGCCTGGCCCTACACAATCCCCATGACTAACTGCAGTTCAGACTATTGTGATCCTTTGGGTTTTCATTGGCTGATTTTTGGAAGTGGTCTGCCAGGCCTTTATTTCTAATCTGTCTTAGTCTGAAAGCTCCGTTGAAACCTGTTCAGCATCATACTGAAACCTGTTCAACAAAAACATGACAGATAGGTGGTGGCTGCTTGTGAGGTAAACCCACATCTCCCTCATGGAAGATGAGAATTCTATCACTGAACCACCTGTGACCAGTAAATAACCCTTCCATAAGCCCATTGCCGTCAAGTTGACTCTGAAGCATAGTGACCCTACAGAACAGTAGAACTGCCCCATAGGGTTTCCAAGGAGCAACTGGTGGATTCAAACTGCTGACCTTTGGGTTAACAGCCTTAACATTTAACCACTGTGTTGCCACTCTGTTGCCAGGGCCCCATAAATACCCTTAAAACCGAAACAACCAAACCCATTGCTGTTGAGTCAATTCCGACTCATAGCAACCCCATAGGACAGAGTAGAACTGCCCCATAGGGTTTCCAAGGAGCGGCTGGTGGATTTGAACTGCTGGTCTTTTTTTGGTTAGCAGCTGAAGCTCTAGCCACTATGCAACCAGAGTTTCCATAAATACTCGTAAAAAACCAAAACCAAACCCACTGCTGTCGAGTCAATTCTGACTCATAGCGACCTTATACACAGAATGGAACTGCCCCAGAGAGTTTCCAAGGAGCACCTGGTGGGTTTGAACTACTGACCTCTTGGGTAGCTGCCGTAGCACTTAACCACTACACCACCAGGGGTTTCCTTAGGGGACAGTAATTCACATCACTGTTGCTTAAATGAGAAAGCAAAGGCTCGGCCTAGTTAAATAACTTGGCCAAGTTCTCAGCTAGTTAGTTTCAGTGTGGTATTTAAATCCTGTTCCATCTGGCTTCAAGGTTTGTCTGGTTTTCTCTCTAGCTCTGCCTTCTTTTTTTCCCTAAAGCTGAGCTACTTTAAGCCCAATGAGGGAGACTCAGTAAAGCAAGAATTGGAGGGCCCAATAATGGCCAACCAAGGGAAGCATCTGGCAACTCAAAGAAGGCAGGGTCTCATAGGTGGGAGTGAGAAGGGCCCGTCTGACTTGGCCATAGTCACATGCCCTGGAAATACGTCTGGCCATGACTGTATGCCCTGGAAATAAACCTGGCCTTTCTCTCCTGTCTTTGACTGAAGTGGTACAAAAATCAGCATTTTCTTTCCCTTCTAAATCTTCCAAATTAAAGCTTATGGACAAGAGAACTTGAGAGCCCAATTCAGCACACAGACGGCTTTATTTGGCCAACACAGTGTTGGCCCAGATAATGTTTTGAATTACTCCTAAGATTTAAATTACTTGCCAACATTTTTTTAAACTTTTCATTAAAGTATAGCACACATACAGAAAAGCCCACATACATATGTGCCCAGGTCAATGAATTTTCACAAAGAGAATACAACTGTGTAATCAGCACCAAGATCAAGAAATGGAACATGACCAGCACTCCAATGTCTCCCAGTACTTCTAATTGCATTGATTAGTTTACTTGCCAATATTAAAAAATTGGAAGGTTTAACATAAAAATCCAAGATTCCTGGCTTCTCTTGAGAAATTGAAGTATCAGGCAACATTGGGATCATTTTCTCACAGGGCAATGATCACCTAGAGATGAGAAGGGGTTGCCCTCTTAAGCAGGGCATGCCTTCTGCAGTTTGTCATGGTCCCCCACCGCCCCTAGACTGAGGCCTAGTGACAACTGCACTTGAAGTTGGCAATTAAGAAGGAAGTAAATGTTTCTTATGCCTCCCTTGCTTCCTTCATTGATATTACATGGCTGGCCCCTATAAGCATCAGGTTTTGAGATCCCTGCTCTGAGCCCGAAGATTCCCCATATAACTGCCAACCTCATAGGGTAGAGGCTGAATATAGTATCCAAAAAAAAAAAAAAACTCAACCATATCTTAAGAATGGAAGTTTCCATAACCCTTCCTCACTGCTCATGATTTGGCTTTGAGAGTGCTAAGTCAATGGTGAAATATCCTTGTCAAAGGTAATGCAAAGGGAAGCATATTCGACTGCTTAACAGATTTTTTTCTTTTTCCTGGTTTGGCATAGCTAGGCTGTTTTTGTAGGGGGCTTGTGAATTCCTCTTTCCCAAGGCCCTGCATCCTCTCTTGAGCCCCCTTTCTACCTGCCAAGTTTAAGAAAACCACTTCGATTCCAATGAAAGAAAGCACTAAACCCCCTGAGAGATAACATGGGTATGAAATGATCCTCCGAGGTGATACAGTTTGAAACTAAGTTTAAATAAGATTTTGATGAATGATTCTAGGTTAATAAGAGAAAACTACAGGCCAAATTTTGTGGACCTGAGGTTGATATTAATGAGGACAGACTTAAAAAGCCCAATACCCATTGCCGTCCAGTTGACCCTGACTCAGAGCAACCCTATAGGGCACAATAAAACTTCCCCACAGGGTTTCCAAGGCTGTAATCTTTATGGAAGCAGACCATCACCTCTTTCTCCCACAGAGCAGCTGGTGGGTTCAAACCACTAACTTTTCAGTTAGCAGCTGAGCGCTTACCACTGTACCACCAGGGCGGACTTAAACCCAATGAAACCCAATGCCGTCGAGTCGATTACGGACTTAGCCTCCCCTAAAAGTTTCCAGTACTGACAGATTAAATTCGAAGGTGGACATACCATTTGTTATTACTAAAAAAAAGGAACCCCAAAACAAACCTGTAGCCACCGAGTCAATTCTGACTCATAGTGGCCTTATGTGTGTCAGAGTAGAACTGGGCTCCATAGGGTTTTCAATGTCTGATTTTTTGAAACTAGATTAACCGTCTTTCTTCCTAGGCTCTTGTGGGCGGACTCCAACTTCAGACCTTTTTGGTATCAGCTGAAGGTATTAACCATTTGCATCATCCAGGGACTCCCAATTTGTTATTAAGGGAGCTGAAAATAAATTCCTTGGTGAGAGGATGGTGGCCATCCCTCTGGCTCTGCAATACCCTAATCGGTTTATGTAACACCATACGGACAAAAGCCATAACTAACTTAACTAGGCAGCCTGCTGATGGATCTCACACCATTTCAAAAAAACCTTGTAAGAGTTCCCATTTTACAGATGAGGAAACTGAGGCTAAGCAAGGTGCCCAAGCTGCCGAGTTAGGGCTCTAATACACATTGTCTAATGCCAAAGGCCCACTTTTAAAAACCATGCCCTATTGTAGCATCTCTGCTAAAACAAGAATTTGAGTGGACACTTGGTGCCAGCTCCCCTCCCCCACCTTTCTAATTGGGATGATAAAGAGATAGTGACTGAGTCTCAGGCTGGTGAGCATTTTGCCTGGCTGCCCTTTGTCAAATGGCATCACATGGAAAGTATGAGGTGTTGTCACCCAAATAATTGGCCACCCGGGAGAAGGCCTTTTTTGCTTGTCAGAGTCCAGGACAGGCTCCTCTGGGTCATTTGGCGGACTCTTGACTAGGAAGTGTCTTTGGTATATTTTCTGTTCCAGAAAGATTGCTGCTAAAATTGTCCATTAGGAATGTGACAGGACTCTGGACTGTGAGCATTTGGTATAGAAATAAACAAGAAAGCTGATTATCTCTCTCTAGGCTTAAGTAAAACTGTATGAAGAGCTCGGCGTCACTCCCTCCCCGCCCCCATCCCCACCTCACCTTTTGTGACAGACCGGTGAGTTTTGGAACATCTAAAATTTTTTTTTTTTTTTATTAGAGCAGAGCTTTTTTCTTCCCCCCCTCTATCCTCCCTTCCCTGAAAGGAGGCCCTGGTACTCCCAGCTGTGTGCTGCTAGTCAGCATATGCTTCCAACCCTTCCCCAAACGTCTTGAGGCCAGAGAAACTCCAAACACATTTCCGCCAAGCCTCCTTCAGAAGTTTCGAAAGTGTGTACATTTTCAGAAATGTAATCGGCATGATTAGGATTCGTTTGTGCTTTGGTTGTCAAAGTTCTCTTTTGCCAGAGCCATTTGATGTCAAGCAAGACTTTTTACCCCCTCCCACCCCCAGCAAGTCTTTTATCTTCGAACCAGGAAGTCACATTTTGCCAGCCGACTATGCATTGTAACCGCAAAAAGTTGGAGTTTGGTTCAAAGCTCAGGACTCATGAGGCTTGAATATGTTTTATTTAACCTTGGCAGAAGGCGTTCCTCACTCATTGGGGGCGCGGTGAAGGGGAGAGGAGAGCTGTGCATCCACGGGGGCTGATGGGAGCAGCTGTGTTATTGGTGACATGGCTGGTGGGTTGTTCTCACAGTCTGAGATAAGCGTGAGGAAAGTAGCCTCGTCTGGGAAGTACGGTACAGGGCTGGAAAGAGGAGTTGGTTTCATTTTCCACTCAGATGCAGTTGTGGAAAGAACTGGTCAGGAATCTCTCGCCCTTTCTTTTTCGTCTCCCTGTGCTCAGACATAAGAAGAAGGGTCACCGCTGGTTCTCTTACACAGGGAAAAGGAAAGCTAACCCATATTTAGTGTTTCCCATAAACACTCAAAATCTTGTTTGTGATTCTCTCTTTCATCTTCCCTATAACTTTCCTTATCCCTTGATCTTTATCCTTCACAATCGAGCACAGCTTGAGTTCCCTGAACACACCTGTGGTCTTATGTCTTCCTCAACGCCTTTGTGCGTGCTATGACTCTTCACAGGATACCTTCTCCTCCTCCCCACAAATCCTCCTGGAAAATGCTTTGGTACTCCTTAAGCTTTTTCTTCAGTATCATCTTTTGTGTAAAGGCCTCCATTAAAAGTATACCTATATTGGAGCCCTGGTGGTGCAGTGGCTAAGTGCTACGGCTGCTACCCAAAAGGTCGGCAGTTCGAATCCACCAGCCACTCCTTGGAAACCCAATGGGGCAGTTCTACTCCGTCCTATAGGGTTGCTGTGAGTTGGAATCCACTTGACAGCAGTGAGTTTGGTTTTGGTTATATCTCTATCATTCATAAAAAAATAAAAAAATATATATTTTTAAATTTATTTATTTAATTTTTTTTCATATCTATATTTATATTATCTCTATCTAGCTATTGTGATAAATCTTCTTTGACACCACTGGAAAGAGTTGAATCACTCCTCTCTTTGTTTCTTCTCCCTGCTTTATATATGGTTTTGTGGTTGCACTTTTCACATGATTCTAAGCCTTTATAAGTCTGTTTAGCCTTCTACATCAGTGCTGTCCGATAGAACTTTCTGGAAACATTTTATACCTGTGTTGTCCAATATGGTAGCCATTAGTTACATGTGCCTACTGAGCACTTGACATGTGACTGGTATGCCTGAGGAACTGGATTTTTTATTTTATTTAATTCATTTAAATTTAAATAGCTGCAAGTGGCTAATAGATACCATTCTGGACAGCACAGCTCTAGACTGCAACCTTCCTGAGCACAAATGGCCACATATTACTTATATTCCTAATGCTTAGCACCATGCCTGTCACACAGCAGGAGCTCAGTAAACATTTGCTGAGTTCACCTATTTATATACATAATAATCCTGCCAGGCAGATATTACTAAGTCCGGTAATTTTTTCTTTATGTACAAAAAAACAGAACAACAGCAGCAGCAACAACAATGAGATTCAGAGAAATTAACTGACGGAGCCAGGACGTAAATCTCAACCTGTTTAAAATAAACCTTCCATCCCCTCTGTTTCCATGGGCTGTGTTTTGGTACCTGTAAGTGAATTTGTATGAAAGTGGTTGCACACGAAAGATAGGAGGAGGCAACATTTTATAGAACAGCCAGTTGTCTCTATACAATCAGACATGCAGAGACTTGCTCGTATAAAAGCCAATAAAAGGAAACAAAAGGAAAGTTGGCACGTTGCTTATGTATCTCTCCGTGCACATATTTAAAGGAGGTATTGGCTAAATGGATCTCTTTTAAAAGAGAAGGAGTGTATCATAAAAGAAAGGTTCTATCAGCCAACGAACTGGCAGCTGGTATGCAATTTGCGATTGTTAACTTTGAAATGTTGATAGCCTCAGCCTTTGGCAGATGAAGGATCAAAATGGTGGCGGTAATGCTGCCACCTACTGGTGACCATTCACAGTTAAACAGTTTTTCATGAAGTTAGCGAAATAAAAACGTTCCAGGCTCCGGGGTAATAACAATTTCAGACCCTTTTATTTGGTAATCATTACTTAGCCTTACATGCTAAAAGTAGTTCCACAATTAGGCAAAATTTTAAAACAAACCATAAAGTGCTTCAAAACATTCCTCTTTGCAAGCAGATATAACCATCTGGAGCTTTTCAACTCTTTCTCTTTCTCCTCCTCCCATTCCTCCTCATTAAGCTGGATTGCCTGGTGAAATAATCTGATAAGATTTTTGGATGGCCTTTCTCTGATTCACATTCTATCTCCTGATAAATGATTCCATTAGGCTGTATTCTGATGGGACTAAATGTAATCATGGATCCTGATCAAATACAGTCCAGTTTTCTTCCTTTCTGGATCAAAACTGTGTCTAGGTCAGTGTTTCTGGCTGTACCTGGAAAGGATGTGGTTGGGTCAAACTTTGGGTTTTGTGACAGTGCCAATTCAGATACTCACCACCTAAAGAAATCTTAAGGGAAGCTCTGGTTACAACCGACTGGGTTAGATTAACCAACAGACATGGGAACCCATGTTGTGTCTTGATGAGCCATAGTGCTTAAAAGGCAACATGGGACACAGTGTTTTCCTATTCTATCAGTTGGGCTCTCAGCAGAGGGGTCGAGACTGTATCTGGGGAATGGAAAGAGCAAATCACACTGTGTATCCCTCTGTCCCTACAGGCTTAGGCAGTTGGGGGTAAAAGAAACAGTATCAGCCTTGAGAAGTACATTAAGGAGGGAAAAGAAGCATTTCTACTGTCTGTGATCCCTCATAGACAGGTTGCATATATAGTTGTGAGCTTCAGTGGACTTTTAGTTCCAGTTGGTAGGAAGCCCATCATCAAACCATCCTTTTCAGGTGCTCCACTAGCCATTCAGCCACCTCACCGTGACCTTGCTCAGTCTTCAAGTACTCAATGAGTCTTTGCTCTGAGCAGCTTCTTGGATTTACCCTACTAGAGATAAATGGTATTGATACAGATTCATTCATTCTTCCTCTCATTTAATCACTCATTTGACAAATATTAGAAACACAAACAGATCTGAGAGTCCCTGGGTGGTACAAATGGTTAACGTGCTTGGCTGCTAACTGAAAGGCTGACAGTTGGAGCCCACCCAGAGGTGTCTTGGAAGAAAGCCCCGGTGATCTGCTTCTGAAAAATTACCATTGAAAACCCTATGGAACACAGTTCTTCTCCGACACATACGGGGTCACCATGAGTCAGAATCAACCTGGTGGTAACAGGAGGCACTGGAACATACCTGAAATATTTTGAGGGACACAAAGTAGAATGAGAAATGGCCTCTGACTTCAAAGGACTCATTGCTTCATCTTATATATACCGTATTTTTTAAAAAGTCATTACTGTGTGCCAGGTACTATGCTAAATATTTTATAATTGTTAGTTACTCACTTGTTCAACAATATTTTTTAAGAGCCTTCTCTGTACCAGACATTGCTCTGACTGCAAAGATGAAATAGTAAACAAGCTAGACATGACTCTTGGCCTCACAGATACTGCCATCTATCGGGGAAGGCAGACAAGTAAACAAGCCATCACAACATGTTCTGATTAACTTTCACAATTCATTTTGGCTACTCAGTATTTGGTTCACTTTATATAATGAGAAATTGCTTTCCTTATCAGTCTGAGACGGGGCAAAGACCTCCTCTAAATGTAAAAGCTAGAAACACTGGGTATTTTTTCCTAGCATCCCTTGCAGCTAGGCCACAGACATGTGACAGAGTTTCTGCCAATCAGATAACACCTTGCCAGACTTTGAGTAGGGTTCTGGTGTCTCAAGGAGGAGACAAAGCACTCTGTTTCTCCGATGGTGGCTGTGATATCAGGTAGCAGTTTCTGCACTAAAACCTCTCTGAGGCATGGGTTTTGATTTTCTTCTGGCTGCTTGCTTTAAGCCTGATTCTCCAGGCTTTCCAGTGATGCTGGGTTTCTATTGTATTTCCTTTAATAACTCCTTTTCTTTTGATCGATCTGAGTCACTCTCTTGTGTAAAACTAAGTACCCTGTTGATACATACTGTGATATAAAAAGGACAGGGGTTAGGGGTCATCAGCGAGCAGCACTCAGGGGTACTCTCTTAGAGCAAGTGACAACAACACGTAGATCTTAAAGATAAGTAGGAATTATCCAGGATAAACAAAAAAAATTTTATTTATTTATTTATTTTTTATCCAGGCTAAAAATATTGGATGAACGGAGCAGGAAAAGAAGATCCCACACAGAGAGAATGGTACCCTTGAAGTCCCAGAGGAAATTCTCTGAGGTAAGAATTGTTAGCCCATTTTTATATATGAGGAAACTGAGACTAACAAGGAAACCCTGGTGGTATAGTGGTTAAGAGCTACGGCTGCTAAGCAAAAGGCCAACAGCTCAAATCCACCAGGTGCTCCTTGGAAACCCTATGGGGCAGTTCTACTCTGTCCTTTGGGGTGGCTATGAGTTGGAGTCAACTTGATGGCAATGGGTTGTTGTTTGTTGAGACTAACGAGTAGCAAATCCAGGTCTGATTTTAAAGTCCATGAGTTTGGTCACTGTGGATTTCTTCCAACTGAGACCTGGAAATATATTTATCCCAGTGGCCTCCAATACTATTTTTCAACACCTCACTTTGAAGTGTACATAGACAGAAAAGTGCTCAACACATAAATGTACAACTTAGTAGTCACAAAGCGAATGCCCATTTAACTACCACTAAGACCAGGGATCTAGAACATTAAGTGCCTCAGAGGAACCCTTGGTGCCCCTCTCAGTCAACACCTTTCCCTCCTCCCTCTCTCCACCATCCTAATTTTTAGCACCATAGTTTGGTTCTGCCTGGTTTTGAATTTTATATAAATAGAAGAATACCATACATACTCTTTCGTGTCTGGCTTCTTTAGCTCAACATTCAGTTTGTAAAATTCACGGTTTAGTGTGTAGCTTGTTCAATTCCATCGCTGTGTAGCACTAACTGCATAAATTTATATATCTCTTTTCTAGTTGATGGACATTTGGATTATTTTTAGTTTACAGCAATTACAAGTAATGTTACTGAGGACATTCTCATACATGTTTCTTACTATACATGTGAATGAATTTCTGCCAGACTTAAGAGTAGAATGCTTCTCACACCGTATGCATATGTTCACCTTCAGTGGATAGTGCCAAAGAGTTTTCCAAAGTTGTTACACCAATTTAAATTCCCACCTGCAGTTTAGGAAAGCGCTGGTCTCTCCACGTTCTCCACAACATTGAGTATGGTCAGTCTTTTTAGGTTTAGCTGTTCCGGTGGGTACAGCCCTATCCCGTTGTGATTTTAATGTGCATTTCCCTGATGACTAATGATGTCGAACAACTTTTCATATGTTTTTTGGCTATTTCCCCAGTATTATTTATTAGATAGCCACTTCTTGGCATATATTTTTAGGGCAAAGGATGAGGGCATATGGTTTCCAAAGAGTGCAGTCTTTTTTCAGCTCTCCAAGTTTATGGTTTTCATTATTTCTTTTAAGATAGACACCCTCTAGGTTTGTGGGGCTCTGTTCTTTCTCAGGAAGTGGCTCTCTTGAGGCAAGCTTTCTATATGTGGGAGTTGGTTCAATAAATGTAGAAAGTCAAGGACAGGCTGAGGAGAAAGCCACTGAATGCCCTGGGCTGGGTCGCTAATGGTCTTTTGGATGTTGTTTGGCCAATACTGGCCTAGACAATATTTGTATTTTCCCACACATTTACTGGGTAAAGGTCTCAATGGACATGTTACTGTGAATTTACGATGCTCTTTGAGGGGTTTGGGTTAGTTCTGTAATAAAAATTCTGGCATATGGAAACATACGTCTGGTTCCCACACATTTAAGGCAAGAGAGAGCATAGCTACAATTTTTTTAAGGTCAGTTTACTGATGTCTCCAAAGATAAAAGGCACCTTCTTAAATGAAGGCTTGCTCTTAAAATATTTTGGTCAAAGGATTCCAAGTTCTGTTCTTCTGAGATGAGCAAATTGAGTTTTGTTTTTCTATTGTTTTTACAAACTTACTTTGACAGAGACAAGAGTTTCCTGCAGCCCTATCTATCTGCTTTAATTTCAAGAGTTTATAATCAAAGGCAAGACCATAATTGTAATCAATGAAACCATTCACTCAGAATACATAGTAGGACACAAATATATAATAGCAACAAGTAACAGGAATTATAGCCTTCGCTTTTGGATTTTGCCAAGTTCCTTCTCTGCTTGTTGTTGTTAGGTGCCGCCCAGTCAGTTCTGACTCATAGCGACCCCACATACAACAGAAAGAAACATTGCCCAGTCCCACGGCATCCTCACAATCCTTGCTATGTTTGAGCCCATTGTTGTAGTCACTGTGGCAATCTATCTCGTTGAGGGTCCTCCTCCTTTTTGATGACCCTCTACCTTAACCACGCATGATATCCTTCTCCAGGAACTGGTCCCTCCTCATAACATGTCTTGCCATCCTCGCTTCCAAGGAGCACTCTAGCTGTATTTATTCTAAGACAGACTCGTTCATTCTTCTGCAGGTCCATGGTATATTTCAGTATTCTTCACCAACATCATAATTCAAAGGCATCAGTTCTTCTTCTGTTGTCCTTTTTTCATTGTCGAGCTTTCACATGCATATGAGACAAGTGAAAATACCATGGCTTGGGTCATGTGCACCTTAGTCCTCAAAGTGACATCTTTGGTTTTTACCACTTTAAAGAGGTCTTTTGTTGCAAATTTGCCCAATGCAATTTCTTGACTGCTGCTTCCGTGGGTGTTGATTGTGGAACCAAGCAAAAAGAAATCCTTGACAACCTCAGTATTTCTTCCGTTGCTTATTGTTCCAATTGTGAGGGTTTTTTTTTTTTTTTTTTTTTACGTTGAAGTATAGTCCGTACTGAAGGCTGTGGTCTTTTATCTTCATCAGGAAGTGCCTCAAGTCCTCTTTGCTTTTCAGCAAGCAAAGGTGTACCATCTTCGTATCTCAGGTTGTTAATGAGTCTTCCACCGATCCTGATGCCACGTTCTTCTTCATATAGTCCAACTTCTCGGATTATTTGCTAAGCATACAGATTGAATAAGTATGGTGAAAGGATACAACTTCAAGGCAACCTTTTCTGCCTTTAAACCACACAGTATCCCCTTATTCTGTTTGAAGAGCTGCTTCTTGCTCTATATACAGGTTCTGCAAGAGCACAATTAAGTGTTCTGGAATTTTGATTCTGCCCAATACTATCCATAATTTGTTATGTTCCACACAAATGCCTTTTCACAGCCAATAAAACATAGGTAAATATCTTTCTGGTATTCTCTGCTTTTAGCCAAGATCCACCTGACATCAGCAATGATACCCCTTGTTGCATGTTCTCTTCTGAATCTGGCTTGAATCTCTGGCAGTTCCCCGTAATGTACAGCTGCAACTGCTTTTGAATTATCTTTGCAAAATTTTACTTGCAGGTTGATATTAATGATATTGTTCAATAATTTCTGCATTCTGTTGGATCACTTTTCTTTGGAATGGGCACAAATACTGATCTCTTCTTGTCAGCTGGCTGAGTAGCTGTCTTCTGAATTTCTTGGCATAGATGAATGAGCACCTCTTGTGCTGTATCCATTTGTTGAAAAATCTCCACTGATATTCTGTCAGTTCCTGGAGCCCTGTTTTTCACCAATGCCTTCAGTGCAGCTTGGACTTCTTCCTTCAACACCACTGGTTCTTGATCATCTGCTACCTCCTGAAAGGGTTGAACATCGACCAATTCTTTTTGGTACAACGAGTCTGTGTATTCCTTCCATCTTCTTTTGATGCCTCCTTGGTCATTCAACATTTTGACCATAGAATTCATCAGTATTGCAACTCTATGACTGATTTTTTTTTTTTTTTTTTCAGTTCTTTCAGCTTGAGAAACGCTGAGTGTGTTCTTCCCTTTTGGTTTTCTGACTCCAGGTCTTTGCATATTTCCTTATAATACTTTGTCTTCAAGAGCCACCCTTTGAAATCTTCTGTTCAGCTCTGTTACTTCATCATTTCTTCCATTCACTTTAGCTACTCTATGTTCAAGGGCAAGTTTCAGAGTCTTTTCTGACATCCATTTTGGACTTTTCTTTCTTTTCTGCCTTTTTAATGACTGTTTCATTTTTTCATGTATGATGTTTTTGATATCATCCCACAACTCATTTGGTCTTGCTCATTAGCATTGAATGAGTCAAATCCATTCTTGAGATGGTCTCCAAATTCAGGTGGGATATACTCAAGGTCATATTTTGGTTTTTATGGCCTTGTGTTAATTTTCCTCAGCTTCAACTTGAACTTGCCTATGAACAATTGATGGTCTGCTCTGCAGTCAGACCCTAGCATTTTTCTGACTGATGGTATTGAGCTTTTCCATTGTTTCCACAGATGTAGTTGATTTTATTCCAGTGTTTTCCATCCAGTGAAGTCCACATGTATAGTCACCATTTATGTTGCTGAGAAAAGGTATTTGCAATGAATAAGTCATTGGTCTTGCAAAATTCTAAAATACGATTTCTGATGTCATTTCTATCACCAAGGCCTTATTTTGCAACTACTAATCCTTCTTCTTTGTTTCCAACTTCTACATTCCAATCACCAGTAATTATCAATGCATCTTGATTGCACGTTTGGTCAATTTCAGAAGGCAGAAGTTGGTGAAAATCGTCAATTTCCTCACCTTTGACATTAGTGGTTGATGTGTCAATTTGAATAATAGTCATATTAACTGGTCTTCCTTGTATACGTATGAATATTATCCTATCAGTGACAGCGTTGTACTTCAGGATAGACTTGAAATGTTCTTTTTTATGATGAATGGGACACCATTCCTTTTCAATTTATCATTCCCAGCACAGTAGACCATATGATTGTCTGATTCAAGATGGGCAATTCCAATTGATTTCACCTCACTAATGCCTAAGATACCAATATTCATGTGTTCCATTTCATTTTTGATGACTTCCAGTTTTCCTAGACTAATACTTTGTACACTCCGCATTCCAATTATTAATGGATGTTTGCAGCTGTTTCTTCTCATTTTCAGTCATGCCACATCAGCAAATGAAATCTTGACTCCATCCACATCATTAGTGTCAACTGTACTTTGAGGAGACAGCTCTTCCCCAGTCATATTTTGAGTACCTTCCAACATGAAAGACTCATATTCTGGCACTATATCAGACAATGTTCCACTGCTATTCATAATGTTTTCATTGGCCAATTTTTTCAGAAGTAGACTGCTAGATCCTTCTTCCTAGTCTGTCTTAGTCTAGAAGTTCTGCTGAAATCTGTTCACTATGGGTGACCCTCATGGACTTTGAAATACTGGTGGCATAGCAACATGCAAGACACGAGAGTACGACAAACTGACAGTCACATGGTGGTCCTTAGGCTTATCACATCTCAATTAAGTCCATAACCCCTATTACTTTAGCTTTAAACTGTAACAGACTCATACTATTCTAGCCTATTGTATCACTATCATAACAACCCCACTTTCCTGAGTGAATGTTAGTTGTTCACAACCCTCTGAACAAAGCCCCTTCATATTAACTAGGATTTTACTTGCATCCAATAGGCACTGACTACAGTTATCTTAAGGAAAAGATAATTCGTCCAAAGAATATCAGCTTACAGACTTAGTAGGAGCTTGGGGGACCAGACTTGGAAAATGCATAGAGCCACAGAAGGCCGGGCATCAAGGACCACCACAGGTTCACATTGAAGGAAGGTCAGCTTGTAACTGATGCTGGACCCAATGAAGTCTCTCCCTGGGAAAGCATAGCTTGAACAGAGACACACGGAGATGGGTCTTTGCTGGAGCTGATTCATCTTATGGCAGCACCTTTGTGAGTAAATTCTCCTTGACTCCTACAATTTAAAAGCTGGACCTGGCCTGATTCCTAACCTTACCTGTGCATCGTTGTTTATCTCATCCATGGTTTTGGGACTTACCTATTATTTTTCTGTTAATTTATTTTCTAAAACTTTTGGCTGGAGTTTTCTCTTACTTGAAAACTGGGAACTCTAACAAAGACACTAGGATGCAGATATGGTCCAACCTGTATTCATCTATGAGAAGGATGAGGGAGGAAACACCTTTAAGCTTTCATTTTGGCAAAGCCAGAAGACTCCTACACTCCAAGAAGAGGTCACACAATTTGATTACTTTATATCTCCATAATATGACTCACTCTTGCATTAATGTATAAAGACTCTGGAGAACAGAATGCTTTGGGCATAGTGGACTCTGCCCATAGATGTTTATTCAGTTAGGTGATACATTATTGGTTTGAAGCTGGGATATCAAGTGCCCTAAGGATTTCTAGGTTGTCCAAGGGGCTGCTGAGAAGCAGTGAGCAGGGGGTTCCTCTGCTACCACCTTCATTCAGAGCCATTTTGCTATTATCTGTTCTATATGGTGGGAGTCCATTTAAGATTTGTTCCTAAAAAGTGCTCTGTATTTCAAAACCACTGCACTGAACTATGACCGCCTGTGACTACTTCATTTTAATTCATTATTTTAGAGAAGAGAAACTGATTATGTATTGGATTTATACCAAGTTGCAAACACTAGACCACACAATTTTCACCTATGCAATCACATGCCATCCTTATAATCACCAAAGTAAGGTCGCCTCTTGGCCTATCATTCACTCAACACATTTACCACTAGTCTTTTCCTTTTTATCCCTCATAAATTTGTCCATTTTATTAGTTTCTCAAAGGGCTGGAGTTAGGTTGGGTTGATCCTCATTGTTACTTTTTTTTAAGTTCCTTAGGTTCTGCTTTTATCTTTATTATTTCCTTCCTGCCTCTTGCTTGAGTTAGTTCTGTTATTCTTCTTCCAGCTTCATGAGCTGAACACTTAACACATTGGCTTTCAATTTGTCCTTTGTTTGAGGTATGTTCTTAAGATGATGCATTGTATTCCGAGTAGAACTTGTACTCTGTGATACATATGGAGGTTTTTAGGTCAGTTATTTCCAAATAATTCTCATTTGCCTTTTTTTGTAAACTAATGACTAATAGTCATGAGTTTTAAAATTTCTAAATGTATGTGTTTTGGGGGAGGATTACTTTTTTTTTTTTTTATTGAGGTCTAACTTTATTGTCCTATTGTCAGGGAACACGGTTCAGATGATATAGATTGTTTGGTATTTGTTGAGACTTGCTTTGTTGCCTTGTATATGCTGAGTTTTTTTTTTTTTAAATCAATGTTTCATGTGTTTTTGATGAGGATGAAAAGTATTAGATTGTTGGGAGAAGGGTCCTAAGCTGCCATTAGTTCAAGCTTGTTAGTTGTGTTTATACCATTTATACCCTTATTAATTTTTAGCTCTTGATAGAGCACTTTTGGGGGCAGGAGTGTTAACTCTTCCTCAGTATTGTAGGTGGGGCAGTTTCTCTTTTTATTTCTATTCATCTTGACATGTATTTTGAAATTCTTTTAGAGGCATAAGGCATACAGAATTATTATTACGTCCTTTTTTCTTAATGATTCTTCTAGTCTTGTCTATATTGTTTGAAATTCATATTTTCTATAATAGCTTTCTTGTGATTAGTGTTGGTCTTACATGTATTTTTATATTGTATTAGTTTCAACTCTTCCGTGTCATTATGTTTTATGTGGGCCTTTTGTAAACTATGAATTCTATTTTATTTTTTATCCAAATCTGAGAACCTCTCACTTTTAACTGGCAAGTTTTATTCATCTATATTATTGTAATTACCAATGTATTTTGTTTTATTTCTATCCCCTTACTTTCAGTTTTCTCTCTACCACAATTTTTTTTTCTCCCCTCTATTCTATTAGGCTGGTTGAAAGTTTAATAATTTACAGCATAAGTGGGGTTTGTGATCAGTCCTTTTTGTCTCTGTGACCAGATGTCCTCTAACTTGAGTGCATGCTTATGTAGGTGCCTTCGCCTTGAGGATCTGACCTTCTCTGCATATTCCTTTGAACCTACCACAGCAGGGTTTTTTCACTTAGTTGTTTCTGTGTTAGCTCACTCATTCCTTTATTCATTTTGTCTACTGTATCGGCTAAGGGCCCATTATGTACCAGGCACTGTACCAGGTGCTGGGTGAGCAATGTTGAATGCAATAGATATGGTTCCTGCCCTTGTGTGGCTTACAGTATAGTACAGGGGACAAGCAACGCATACCTATAATAATTTTTTAAATTATTATAAAAATTAGAAATAATTTGGGTACAAGGAGAGAAAACAATGGAGTGGGGTTTCCTCTGATGTGGTGGTGGGGGCCTTTTGGAAGAGGATACATTTAAATTAAGGCATGTGCAGGGTGGAGGATGCTGCGGTTCTCTCCCAGCATGTAATTTTTCCTACTTTCTTAGCAATATACCCACAAATTTTAACCGGGCAGAGACCACTCGGAATATACATTATCTCTGACAGCTTTCTTTGCAGCTGTGTGTGGCCGTGAGACTAAATTCTGGTCAATGGGATATAAGTGGAGGTGGCAGATGCAACTTCTGGGAAGTGTCTTTAAGGGAAAGGTCACTTCCCTTTTCTCCTTCCAGTTTCCTAGAATGAATACATGATGGCTAGTGCCGGAGCAGATATCATGGATCATAACGTGAACTCGAGAATGGAGGCCATGAATGGTGAAGCAACAAGAAAGTAGGCATCTGAGTTGCTGGAAAAGTAGAATACCATTCCAGCCCTGGACCACCTACCCAGAGGTTTCCATGAAAAAAAAAAAAAATGCATTTCTACATTTTTAGCCACTGCTATTTTGGTTGTTAAGGAACCCTGGTGACACAGTGGTTAAAGTGCTTGGCTGCTAACCAAAAGGTTGGTGGTTCGAACTCACCAGCCACTCTGCAGGAGAAAGATGTGTCAGACTGCTTCCATAAAGATTACAGCCTTGGAAGCACTATGAAAACCCTACTCTTGGTTATGAGTCAGAACTGAGATGATGGCAATGGGTTTGGGGTTTTGTTTTTTATTTTAGTTGTTGTTAAACTTGCAGCTGAACCTAATCACCACTAATGTCGAAAACAAGGGCATTTCAGGCACCCAAGCCCACTGCTGCTGAGTCGATTCTGACACAAGAAACAGAATTTTCTAGGGTAGTGATTCTCAAACTTTAGCATATAAAAACCAGCTAGAGGGCTTGTTCAAAACACAAATTTCTAGATTCTACTCCCCCAAAATTCTGATTCAGTAGGTCATTTGCTGTCAAGTTGATACTGACTTATGGTAATCCTGCATGTCAAAGTAGAACTGAGCCTCAAAGGGTTTTCAACATCTGATTTTTCAAAAGTAGATCACCAGGCCTTTCTTCCGAGGTGCCTCTGGGTGGACTTGAGCCTCCAAGCTTTCGTTTAGTAGCCAAATGTGTTAACCGTTTTCATCACCCAGGGGCTCCAGGTCATGGATGGAACCCAAGAATTTGCTTTTCCTCTATACTCCCAGATGATGCAGATGTGGCCCTTGGACCACATTTTGAGTAGCCCTACTCTAGGTCTCTGAAGCAGAAGCGAGTTTAGCATACTCGACAAAATGAAACGAAGCTAGTTTTGGAGAATAGCAGGTGGTTAAGGTGAGGATAAGGTCCCTGGGTGGTATAAACTGTTTGCTCTCAACTACTTTCCAAAAGGTTGGCAGTTTGAATCCACCTAGTGGCAATGCAAATGAAAGGCCTGGCAATGTACTTCCATAAGATTGTTATTGTGTGTCGTTCAGTTGATTCCAACTCATGGCAACCCTACAGAGATCCTGTAAGACAGAGCTGAACTGCCCCATAGGGTTTCCTGGGCTGTAATCTTTACAGAAGCAGATTGCCAGGTCTTTCTTCCACAGAGCCACTTGTGGGTTTGAGCCACAGACCTTTTGGTTAGTAGCCAAGGGCTTAACCATTTTGCCACCAGGGCTCTTCTCCATAAGTTTACAGCCATTGAAAACTCTATGGAATGCAGTTCTACTCTGAAATGTGGGGTCATCATGAGTTAGAGTCAACTTGACAGTCATGGGGGTGGGTGGGGGGGAATGAGGATGGAGAGGTAGGTAGGGGGCCATAATATGGAGTTGGATTTTATTCTAAGTGCAGTGGGAAACCACTGAAGAATATTGAGCAGGAGAGTGACGAGATCTGATTTAAGATTATAAGGTCGTTCTCCACCGCATTAAGAATGGGCTGCGTTCTGTAGCATGCTGTATTCGTAGTCAAAGCCAGAGACCCATGTGGTGGTGGTGGATGTAGATTCGAGATCTATTTTGGAAGTGAGAATAACAAGTACTTTGCTGATGGATTCAGAGAGTGGAATAAAAAAGGAAGATGAATCAAAGATGATTCCCAGGTTTTTGTCTTGAGCAAATGGATGGAATCTTCACAAGATATGCTAAGTAGATTCCTATGAGACAGACCACAAGCCAGAATTTCTAGGGATAGTAGTCCACCACTCCCATTTGTGGCACTTTCTGAAGATGCCAACAGTTTGGATTAGCCCTCCACCCTAAGCTATTCACTGTGATTGCCCAACAAGCCTCTGAGGTGGGTTGACTGCACCCACTCGACATCTCTTCATAAGCGCTTATGCCTTAGATGTGGTTTGGAATTATTTTGTCTGTTTTCCAGTGATGATCTCCAGGACTTCGTTTATTGTGTGCTTGTCTTCCTTTTGGCAGGATGCACCATGATTCTTCAGTTGTACAGCACAATGAGTTCTCAGACGCCTAAGGTTCTGGAAGTGTCTGGGACAGTATGTACAGATAGCCTGTATTCCAGTACACTTTGATTCCAATTCATCTCATTATGGACTGACTTTACAAGAAGAGTCAGTATGCTTTTTTTGCTCTTACCTCCTAGAACTTCTTTTTGCCCATGGATTAATGCCTAAGTCCTTAACAAGGCCCTGTAGATTCTGTCCCCTACCTGTTCCTCCAGTGTCATGTTGGCTTGCTCCTCCCCATTCTCTTTCCACTTCAGCTATCCTGAACTTCACTCATTCTGCTTTCTCCTACTTTGGGACCTTCACACAAGCTATTCATCATTTCTAGGAAGCCTTTCCCCTTGGCGATCTAGCCAGCTGCTATGTATTTGAGATTAAACTTGAATAAATGTCATTTGTTCAAAGTTACTTTCTGTATCTCCTTGTTCCCTTCCTCATAACCCCAGACTTGGATAAAACCCATTAAAAACCAAACTTGTTGCCATCAAGTCTATTCCGACTCATAGCAACCTTACAGGCCAGAGTAGAACTGCCCCATAGAGTTTCCAAGGAGTGCCTAGTGGATTCGAACTACCGGCTTTTTGGTTAGCAGGCCTAGCAGTTAACCACTATGCCACCAGGGTTTCCACCAGACTTGAATAGATCTCCTTATTAAATGCTCTGGAGGCTTCCTGAACAGCTATTTTGCTAACTTATCATGGTTTAATTATCTATAGGTCCCTAGGTGGTGCAAATGGTTTATACATGACGTCTAGCCCAAAGGTTGGCAGTTCAAACCTTACCCAGCACTGCTACAGAAGAAAGGCCTGGTTACTTGCTTCCATAAAAATTACAGCCAAGAAAACCCAATAGGGGCTGTTTTTCTCTAACGCACATGGGGTTGCCATGAGTTGGAATTGACTTGACAGCAATGAGTTTGATTATTTTACTTTATTTTTTTTGGTTTACCCACCCAGTGCTGTTGAGTTACTTTTTATTATTTGCTTTCTCTAGTAAAGTATAGGAAACCCTGGTGGCATAGTGGTTAAGTGCTATGGCTGCTAACCAAAAGGTCGGCAGTTCAAATCTGCCAGGCACTCCTTGGAAACTCTATGGGGCAGTTCTACTCTGTCCTATAGGGTCGCTATGTGTCAGAATCAACTCGATGGCAGTAGGTAGTAGAGTATAAATGCTATGTGGGCAGAGATTGTGCCTGCCCTGTTCCCCCATGTATACCTCCAGTGCCTACCCTACAACAGGTGCTCAGTAAATATTTGTGGACTCACTGAATGACTTCCACATTTGGGATGCATTTATTCTTTCAAATTGAGAAGAAGCATCATAGGCCAGTAACAGTTCAGAATATTGGCAACCCAGAAATCATGCACTGAGACCACAACTACCACAGTCTCCACCAGACTGAGTCCAGACTAGATGGTGCACAGCTACCACCACCAACGGCTCTGACAAGGATCACAATAGAGGATCCCAGAGAGAGCTGGAGAAAAATCGAGAACAAAATTCTAACTCACAAAAAAAGACCAGACTTACTTGTCTGACAGAGACTGGAGAAACTCTGAGAACATGGCCCCCAAACACCCTTTTAACTCAGTACTGAAGTCACTCCGGAGGTTTACCCTTCAGTCAAAGGTCAGACAGGCCCATTAAACAAAATGAGACTAAAGGGGCACAACAGCCCAGGGTCAAGGACCAGAAGGCAGGAGGGGACAGGAAAGCTGGTAAAGGGAAACCCAAGGTCGAGAAGGGGAGAGTGTTGACGTGTTGTGGGGTTGAAAACCAACGTGACAAAACAATATGTGTATTAATTGTTTAATGAGAAACTAATTTGCTTTGTAAACCTCCATCTAAAGTACAATTAAAAAAAAAAAAAGAAAGAAAAGAAATCACACACTGATCATGTTTTCAGTCCTGGTGCATTTGGTGGGCAATATAACACAGCTCCCCAAATTTCCATAGTGCTTCTTTTGTCTTTGATTCCCAAAAACTTCAAACTTTGGTTTGCTTTTAAAAAAAAGAAATCTATCTTCAGACAAATTATTTTTCTGTTTTATTCCTTAATCAATTTCAATAAATTTCAGCATTTGGTTATTTCAAAATTTCTTTCCCTCATTCCTATTCTTCCTTCCCTTCACCATGAATAGCTTTGGACCTTATTTTGGATTTTCCTCTACAGCCAAAGCACTGTCCCTTCTCAAATACTGTCTCCTACTTCAAAAGAACTGGAAGGAACGTTTTCTAAAAGATGGCCTCCTATTCCATGGTTGTTTTTCAGCTGTCTAGATGAAAGTTAATTGCCTCTATCTGTAGACTATAAAATTTCTCTAGCTGGGAGGTTTTCTGCTCTGGGGACTTTTATGATATTTTGAAGCATTAATGATATGTTACAACATTTTGTAAAGTACTATAACAGAGAATTATATATTAGAGAAAAATTCAGGCCATCAAACCTGTAATCAGGTCTTAGGAGAATGGCTGAACATCTCAAATGCATTTTGAATTTCTATAAAAATTGGCTTGGCATTTATATGGGGTTCCAAATAGTTTTCTCTCTCTCATCTTAATGATCACCCCAACTCATATACTCTGGTTTTCCATTTTGTAGAAAGAGAAATCAGCAAAAAAAAAAATAAAAAACAACAGATCAAGCCAAACTCTTTGCTTTCTATGTCTATTTACAAAATGAAGAGAAATACTTGGTTACCCAATCTTCCCAAATGGTTGACACACCTAAAATGTAAATATCCCAAACTCATAATGAAGAAAGAGCTAAAAAAAAAGGTAGCCTGTTAAAAGATTGTTGTTGATCTTGGTTGCTTTGGGGTCAATTCTGACTCATGGTGACCCCATGTGTGCAGAATAGAACTGTGCTCCATAGAGTTTCCAAGGCTGTGATTTTCTGGAAGTAGGTAGCCACGCCCGTCTTCCAAGGCACCTCTGGGTAGGTTTGAATGACCAATCTTTTATCTAATAGTCGAGAGCATAACTGTTGGTACCGCCCAGCGACTCCTTGTTAAAAGGCTGGTAAATGACATACCTAGTAAGTGACAAGTCCTCTGATTGGCCCTTGGTGAACCAGCTACCATTGAGTTGATTGCGTGTCAGAGTAGAATTGTGCTCCATAGGTTTCAATGGCTGATTTTTCAGAAGTAGATTGCTAGATCTTTCTTCTGAGGCACGTATGGGTTGACACAAACTCCAACTTCTCAGTTAGCAGCCAAGCATGTTGACTGTTTAGAACATGGCTCATTATAGATGCACTTATTCAATGTTCATAATACTCCTTGAGAAGAGAGATTATCTCCATTTGGAAGGTGAGATAACTGGCTCAGAAGCTGGTTAACTAGCCCCAGGCCCAGAGTTAAAAAACTATGAGGTTGCAATAGAATCCTAGACCTGAGTATTTCATCATCTGTGCTGTTACTACTAAGATACAAATTATCAAGGCCAGGTGTCTGCCCTCATAGAGCTTATATTCTTGTGGGCGGTGAGGAAGTAAACAAATACACGGACAAGATGATTCCAGAGGGCTAGGTGCTATGAGTAATAATATAAAATGGAAATGGCAAAGCGAAAAAGTGACCTGGTATGGGTGGTGGTGGGATGGGGTTGTTTTATATTCATTATTCAAAAACTATTGAAAATTTTCCTTAATTTGGAAAAATTCAAAGTAGAGAGAATAGCAAAACAAAGCCCTATGTAACCATAAACTACTTCAACCGTATCAACTTCTGGTCAATCTTATTGCCTCCTTATCTCAACCAATTGAACCAATACCAAACATCTTACGTTTTATTTGTAAATACTTTGTGATGTTTTTCTAAAAGACAAAGGAAATTTTTCTTTGTGCATAAAACCATAGCTCCCTTATCACACCCAGAGAGATGTTAATAATCTGTGGGAATATTTCAGCTTTTGTTTTTATGGAAGGACTATCAGAGGAGGTACTTTTTGATGAGATCTGAGTGAGAAAAGAAGCCAGCATGAGAACACATGGGGACAGTAGGAAGGAAGGACTTTACAGGATGATACAAACAGAAGGCAGGTCCTGAAGGGGGAGAGAAATGAGAAAGGTTGGAGCCATTGAAGGCTGTCTGTAGCCTTCTGAATAATTTTAACTCATTCCGCAATCTGGACCAAATTCTCCTTCTAGTCTTAGCACTTTTGCTGTCTCTTCCCTTCTCTCCTCTTTTCTCCCTTCCCCTTCCTTCCCCTCCTCCCTTCCCTTCTCTTCCTTTTTGAGTTTGATCTCAAGTACACACAATAGTGATGGATTAGTTTTATGCTGTTTCATGACACTCCATCACCATTTATTCATATATGGCCCTTTCCTGTGCTATTAATTTATGCATGATTATGTAATAAGCACTAGAAAACCACTATCAAAATAAAAGCCAAGACCTCAACAGTATCCTATGTCTAATCATATGGTTCTCCATTCCATCCCCCTGCCTCTCCCCATTGGAGGCAACCATTATCATAAATCCATTCTATTTTGTTTTAGTGCTGTTGTTGTTACAGACGGTTGAGTTGGTTCCAACTCATGGCAACCCTATGTTCAACAGAACCAAATGCTGCCTGGTCCTGAGCCACTGCCACAATCTTTGCTATGTTTGAGCCCACTGTTTCAGCCACTGTGTCAATCCATTTTGTCAAGGGTCTTCTTTTCTGCTGACCCTGTACTTAAATAAGCATGACATCCTGCTTCAGGGACTGCTCCCTCCTGTTCTAGTATATCTATGTGTATTTCTCAAAAGTATGTTACTAAATTTTAGTTCTTTTAAATTTTACAAAAGAAGAATCATGCTGTTTTTAATCTTAATATTATACCGCTCAGATTTATCCGTATTGTTGTGTATTGCTGTATTTTGGCTGTTTTTACTATTGTAGCAAAAAAAAAAATCCATTGCTCTCGACTCATAGCAACCCTATAGGATAGATTAGAACTGCCCCATAGGGCTTCCAAGGAGTGGCTGGTGGATTTGAACTGCCAACCTTTTGGTTAGCAGCTGAGCTCTTAAGCACTGCACCACGAGGGCTCCTTACAATTGTATAGTATTTCATTTTTTTGAATCAACCACTGTTCATTCATCTACTCTTCTGTTGAAGTATGCTTGGGTTGAATCTACGTTTTTGCTATCATGAACAATGCTAACTGGAATGCCAATTCCTCTCAGCCTTCCCCATCATCTAGTATGGATTCTACCTTCTATCACCCTTCATTTACACATCTATTTTTTCACGTCTTTGACTTCCCAAACACGATGTGTTCTCTCTATCCTTTGGACCTCTGCTCTGCTGCTTTCTCTGTTCAGAATATAAGTCGCCTTTCTTCTCTGGGCAAATTTATACTCATTTTTCAGTTCTCATTTTGGACATCACTTTCCTCAAGAAGTTTTCTCTACCCAAGTTTAGGTTAGGGCCCTTTGGCCTCCGTTTAGAGGCAGCATACTTTCCTGTTTCCTGTCAGTGTTCCCCGTCAGACTAGAAGCAACATGAGGGTTAGGAAGATGCCTTAATCATTGTGACAGCCCCAGAGCCTTGCACATGTTTAGCACATAGTGTTTTTGTTAGTTGCCATTAAGTAGGCCTCAGACTCATGGTGACCATATGTTCAACATAGTGAAATGTTGCCTGGTCCTGCACCATCATGATCATTGGCATGTTTGAGTCCATTGTTGTGGCCATTGTGTAGTGCCTTCCAACCTAGAGGGGTTCATTTTCTACCACTGTAACAGACAAGGTGATTCACAGGGTTTTCACTGGCTAATTTTTAGAAATAGATTGCCAGGCCTTTCTTCCAAGTCAGTCTTAGTCTAGAAACTCTGCTGAAACCTGTTTACCATGAGTGATCCTGGTGATGTTTGAAATACAGTTGGCATAGCATCCAGCATCATAACAACATGCAAGCCCATAGAACGACAAACTGACAAATGGGTGGTGGATTAGCACATAGCCAAAAACCCATAGCAGTTGAGTCAATTCCAACTCATAGCAACCATATAGGACAGAGTAGAACTTCCCATAGGGTTCCCAAGGCTGTAAACCTCACAGAAGCAGACCGCCACATCTTTCACCCCCAGAGCAGCTGGTGGGTTCAAAGTGCCAACCTTTCGATTAGCAGCCAAGAGCTTAACCACTGTGGTACTGGGCTCCTCTGATTAGCACATAGTAGAATTTGTCTCATGTACTTTGGACATGCTATCAGAAGAGAACAGTCCCTGGAGAAGGACATCATGCTTGGTAAAGTAGAGGGTCAGCAAAAGAGAGGAAGACCCTCGATGAGATAGATTGACACAGTAGCTGCAGCAACAGGCTCAAACATAGCAACCGTTGTGAGGATGGCGCAGGGTGGGGCAGTGTTTCGTTCTGTTGTATGTGGAGTCGCCAGGAGTCAGAGCCAACTCTACGGCACCTAACAACAGCAACAGGAATTAAAAAAAATACTACTGATTAGCATGTAGTAGGAATTAAAAAAATACTTGCTTTCTGTTTGCGGTATCGATGACTCACCAGTCACTTATCTGGGATCTAACTAATTGAGAATAGGCTCAAGGTTCCAAATACTATCCAAATACTGGTTTTATTGAACACAAGGCTGAACTAAAGAATACAGCTTGTGCTTTAGGCCCAAGGGGAGCGTCTTTACTCTCCCTCATGGAACTTTCCTGAATTGAAGATAAGGGACTACCAGGGAAGGCTGACCTGACTTCACCTCTGAGGAATAGGTGGAGAAGCTGGAGCAGAGGGAGCCAAGACATGGTGCGGCTTGCCTGAGGCCAGCTCTTCTGTGCCTGCTTGCTACCTGGGACACATGAGATCTTGCCAGGCCTCAGTGCAGTAGGGTTGGTGAGGGAGAGACCATCATTGGCTCCACCTGCTTTTCTGATGTTCCTGGGGAAATGTGCTCCAATGGATGCCAGCCTCTCACCAGTTTCAATTCCTAGATAAGCCATTCCTCATCCTCATGGAGAGGGACTAAAGAAGGGTGGAGAAGAAACACATAGGGTTTCTCCGACTTTGGAGGGGAGCAGAAGTCTTTTATTCTATGAAGAGTAGCGAATAAGTATGCCTTCCTTAATATGTACTGAATGAATGAATGAACTGTGGTGACATCTTTATATTTCTGCTTCTGCCACTGTAGTGTAAGCTTTTTTCTTGGCAAGTCATGACATTCAAACACGTGGACAGCCATGAGGTTCAAATTGGTTTTTCAGGCTTCTCAGCACCCAACTCACTGCTGCAGACTGAAAAGGCCGGTGGGCTTTTGAGCTTTGCTGCAGATTCCTGCAAACTTCTGAAAAGTTCTTGCGTTGGCACTTCAGGCTGAGGTTGTCAGTGACAGTTTCCCCAACCTTTCAGCTCTAGCCTACATCTTCATCATGTCAGTGCCCTTTTGCCTAGTGCTTGCCTATTGTGAACTGAGTGACAGACAAGTGAATGTGGGACAGGGTATCCCTTGCTAGAGTCGGACTGCATGATGCTTCAGCAAGCCGACCAAGTCATCTGTTCTCCAAAGAACAGACTTACAGGCAAGATTTATCACGAATTTACTAGTCTCCAGACACTGTTGTAAGTGCTTTCCAAGAGCAATGCATCTAGACTTTATGGCAACAATACAAACAGGTAGCAGACTATCTCTATTTTCAGACAGGGAAACTAGGACACCGAGAGGTCATATAGCTTGACCAAGGTTAGACAGCCAGGAAGTGGCAAGATTCAAACCCAGCCTGATTTCTGAATGGCTACACTCACCCCACTACCCACTGCCATCGAGTCGATTCTGACTCATAGTGACACCACAGGACATGGGGTTTTCCAAGGCTGTAAATCTTTATGGAAACGGTCTGCTGCATCTTTCTCTCATGTGCCTGTATTACCTGACATTAAAAATTCACAGCAGGAAAGAGCCCTGAGAACATGCATGGAGCAGAGAGAGCTCCTAAAGAGGAGGAGAGAAAGAGAAGGAAAGAAGAAACTGAAGGCAAACATCACTAGTCTATAACTCTACCATGGCCTTATTTTGTCTGCTACCCCTACCTGGTCAAAAGGGAATAGGGACAGGGGAAAGCAAAAAAAAAAAAAAAAAAGACATAGTATTTCATTAGGAAGTTATCTGCTCATAGAATTTGGGGATGGGAGATAAGGGATCCACCATAAAAAAAAAAAAAAAAGTGTGGTTGAGTTGACTCCAACTCATGGTGACCCCATGTATGTCAGGGAAGGACTGTATTCCATAGTCCTTCCAATGCCTGATTTTTGGGAAGATTACCAGACTTTTCTTTCAAGGAGCCTCTGGGAGGACTCAAACTTAAGGACCCTTTAGGGTGGTATATTATTTAGTTATTGCCATAATAATGTTGCATTACAAACACATAAAATGTCAGTGGCATACAATAATAAACACTTATTTCTCCTTCACACATTTATGGGCTGGCTGGGGTAGCTCGGCTCCATGTATCTTACGCTGGGGCCCAAGCTGGAGGAGCAGTAGATACCTGTGATATGTTCTTATCATGGCAATGATACAAGAACAAGAGGGTAAGACCAACCACATCGGCACATTAAAAACCTCTGCCATCGTCTCATCTGCTAATGTCTCATCGGCCAAAGTACGTCCTATGACCAAGGCCAAAGTCAAGGGATAAGAAGCACAATCTGCCCACCACGGATATCTCATCAGGGTGGACATCTAGTACTTCACAGGGGAGGAAAAACTTGAGAACAATAATTCCATCTACCACAGAAGACTGAAGACAATGTTACCTTGGTCTGATTCAAGTTTTATAGGATGAGTGGTGCTTTCTGCCGTTGCGGGAAGTGAGGGAGTGATAAATCACCTCCTGGCCTTTTCCTAATTTCTGTTTTGCAAAGCCACTTAACCAAACCTTTCTGGAAACAACAGTTCAAAAAACTTAAAGACCGTTGGATTACATCAGACCACTCTGAGAAGCATCCCTGTGCTTACTCGTTCCCTCCCTGGATGAAGAACAGCCAAACACAGCAGCAGCATGAGTGTTCTTTTGCTGGCATTTCAGTCCAACGTCCCCGGGCAGGCTTTCTGCCAAGCCCTCCCTCTGCCTGTTTGAAATTCAAATCCCTTCAATAAGCCTCAGTGCCACCTTTGTCCAAAAACCTCAAAAGCCCCAGTGCGTGTCGATCCGCCTTGAAATTATACAGGGGCATATTACTGCGTAGGAAGATAAACTGTGTTGAAATAACATCTAGGGTGGTTGTTAAATGAATTCAGGAAAACCAAGACATTCACTGCTAAGCAGAGACTCTGTCCTTAGCTCACCTCCCAGGCAGTACGTCGGGAAAGAAGCCATATGCTGGGAGCCAGTACTCTTGAACAACTGATTCAGCTTTTAGAATCTTTAACAGTTATCTGTACTTAAAAATAATGTAACTCACCATCTTTTTGTAGCTTTTGAGCTATTGTTCCCAGCATTTATGTAGGTACGCTTAAAGCCTTTGCATGGAGACCCTTGGTGGTGCAAAGGGTTAATGTACTCAGCTGCTAACCAAAACGTTTGAAGTTCTGGTCCACCCAGAAGTGCCTCAGAAGAAAAGCCTGGTGATCTATTTCTGAAAAATCAGTCACTGAAAACCCCATGGAGCACATGTGTACTCTGACGCATATGAGGTCACCGTTATCTGGAATCAGCTTGATGGCAATCGGTATATATATAAAGCCTTAGCTTAAGAAACCCACGGTAAAGATGGGAGAACCTTGGTCCTGTTTGCAGATTTAGCAACTTATTTGCTATGTGACCTTGGGAAAATCACTTGACCACTCTGAACTTCATTTTCCACATTGCCAAATGGAAGCAATCAGATTTGCATCATAGGGGTGTGGTCAGATGCATGGGAAGAGCCTTTGAGAACTAAAAGGGCAACATAACATAAGCTTTAAATATCAGAAACGCTCCAAGGAGTGAGGCAGCTGCACTTTGTGACTGATGAGGGATCTGTTTGAAGCCTGTGGCCCAATTTGATTTAAAAGGAATTTACCGGGCACCTACTCTGCATTTAGCATGCATTCGCTGGTGCCAAACAGCTTGTGGAGCTGGGGGTGGGAGGGTGGGGAGACAGGAAACACACAGACACCGTGATTAAACAGCAACCCTCCGCACCAGTTGTCTTTGAGCAAGGTTAACTTCTCTAGCTAGACCCACGCTTCCTTATTAAATAAAATGGGGACGATAATAAGACCTACCTCACAGAGTTCTCATGAAGATGAAAAGACATAAGATTGGCAAAGCGTTTAGCACAGGGTCTAGCATGCAGAAACCTCAGTAAATTTTATCTACGTTTTAAAAGGCAATTCCATTTTTCTTCTTCAATAAAGGTAGCAAAGTCCTGATATTTTTTCCTCTCTATCAGCTTTAAGAAGAGTGGATTGTGTGTGTGTGTGTGTGTGTGTAATAAGAACTACGAAGGCTGCTGAACAGGAGTAGCTGTGCCAGGTTAGCCTGGCAGCAGCTTTGAGAGGGGAAGGAATGAGGTCAGGCAATAGTCAGGAAACCTATTAAGAGGTTATTTTAATGATCTCTGAGAAGGAGGCACAGAAAATAAGATTGAGAAAGGTGATAAAGGATGGGGTAAGGACACAGACGACACAGGTGGGACAGGACCAAGAACATAGGACTTGGTGATAAATGCGTACCACCCACCTGTCCACCTTCTTTCTATGGACCAGTGCAGCCAGCACCATTTGGCCATGGTGGTCCTTCCCACTGAGCAATCACTACAGAGGGCTTTGTCACTGTCCACACTCGGCATAACCGGTGTGCTCTCTTTGGAGATGGTGGGATGCGTCTCAGAGAGAGGGCTTTGCTAGAAGTAGGACTTAAGGAAGAAGGGGAGGGTGAATATGTTGAGAAATCCCAAGATGAAGTGGTTGAATAATCTTAACTGCCTTGTTCACAGCATATGAACCTGGTTTGAGCTCATGGGATAGCAACTGAGTGGGGACCACGGGGATTGAGGAGCAGAGAAGAGATTTAGACTAGTCTCCGCAAAGGAATGATGACAAATATTGTTTGAGCAATTATTATGTTCTAGGCTCTAGCGACACACTGGTTAAGAGCTCAGCTGTTCTAAACCACCAGCTGCTCCTAGGAAACCCTAAGGGGCAGTTCTACTCTGTCCTATAGGGTTGCTATGAGTCAGAATTGACTTGATGGCAACAGAGTTTTTAGGCATTCTGCTAGTGTCCTTGCGTGGTGCAAAGATTTGTTCTTGGCTACTAACCTAAAGGTTGGTGGTTTGAACCCACCCAGTGGCACCACAGAAGAAAAGCCTAGTGATTTGCTTGCATAAAGATTATAGCCAAGAAAGCCCTATGGAGCAGTTTTACTTTGTAGCACATGGGGTCACCAGGAGTTGAAATCCACTTGACAACAATAGGTTTAGGCACTCTCTTAGGTGTATTATATACCATTTCTCATTTAATTCTTTCAATAACCTTATGAAATTAGTCACAGTATTACCTCTGTTTTGTAGATGAGAAAACTGAGGTAAATTAAGTAGCTCAAAATTACTTAATTAGGAAGTGGCAAAAAACAGAATTTGAAGCCAGGCAGTATGGTATTGGAGCCCAAGCACTACACTAAATTGAGCATCATGAATATGCTAAGTAAACTCTTGTTGCTGTTGTATGCTGTTGAGTTGATTCTGACTCCTAGCGACTCTGTAGGACAGAGTAGAACTGTCCCATAGGGTTTCCAAGGCTGTAAATCTTTATGGAAGCAGACTGCCACATCTTTCTCCCATGGAGCAGCTGGTGGGTTCGAACCTCTGACCTTTCGGTTAGCAGCCAAGCTCTTTAACCACTGCTTCACTAGGTCTCCTTCACAGCTCCTAAGAGATGGATAAAACACAACAAATTGGAATGTGCAGTGACTTTTGCATTCATACCTAGGGCTTAATATTTATTTATTAAATTCACAAGAATATGTTTTTATGGCAATCAAAACTGAAGAAAGCTGGAACTACTTCTTTGACACAAACTAGGGACAAAAAGCTTTAAAAATGTTCTTGTTTGATAAGGAAAAAGAAAACTACCCTGCATGTCTAACAAACTGATTGTAAATGCCACAATGAAAAGTTGTCTTTTAAGTAATAATATCCTCCTGAAACTTACCTTGTGATTGTTGACACATGGTAAGAATGATTGCGTCAATTTGTATGTGTGCGTGCATGAAAACTTACCTATTTGTATTATATTATTTAGACATTATATTAAACATTGCTGGAAATTACACAAAGAATCACTGAGCCAGAAAACAGCCAAGCAATTGCTTAGAATGGTTTGGCTGTCTTATTATATTCCTTTGATTCATTCTTATTTTTCCCTTTCAAGTTCCTTTCTAATGAACCATTTAGTCATAGTGGAGTTTATTTATTCCTCATAATATAGAAGGACTTTGTAATCAGATGTGTGTTTTTAATATAAAAACGTGTCAAATATCCAAAAGAAACACCCTACCAGGGTAATACCACTCTCCACCCACGTCTCTATTAAGTAAGACTGTTTACTGATGGATGGTGGCTTTCAGAACGTTCTCTTTCCCATGTAATAGTGCATAACACTCCCAGAGTTAAATGTTTATTTATTACATAATTCATGCCTTCTAGGATTCCTTTTCTGTTTCATGTTTCTTATCAGCATCAGTTGTAATCAATTACTTACATAAAAAGGTGGAAGACCTAATTTATGACATGATGACACACGGTAGATATAGCCCTTCTATTTAGAATTGAACAAAACCCCTGCATTAGTTTTCTGTGAGTGCCAAGAAAAGGCTCTGGGGATAGAATTTAGATGAATAAAGCTTTTTTTTTTTTCCTTAACCCCCTTTCTCGACTAGTTCAACTTTTAGAAATAACACTGGCTGGCCGATGAAAATACTTTCTGATAATGGCTAAGAATTTAAGATAAAAAACAGCTGGGCAGGTTTTTTTTAGACAAAAGGAAACAACTTTGAACTACATAGACAATGTCATTTAAGCCCAAACAGATGTGGTTTAATCTGGTTTTTGATCCTCCTGTAGATTTTTCTCGAAATGCCTGCACAGGCATAGAAATGATGACTTTCAGATGTCTGAACATAATTTGTCTCTGTTCGACTATCACCTTGGTACATAGATCATGTACACCAGATACTCCAAGTCTTTGAACAGGGGCAGCAGGGTACCAGGGAGAATTTATGTTGGTCTTTTGGTTTGGCCCAATAATTCTGTAAGAACCTGAAGGGGGTGGGGGGGGGGTGCAGAAAAAGCAATGGTGTTCACGTAATGTCATTTCTGGAACAAGAAAGTCACATGTGTTCTCCATGACTTCAGTAAATCATGATGATGGCTTCAGATCCTAACACTTTAGAAATGCTTTTAAGATGAATCATATCCATGAATGCTCTAAAAATAACACACACGGTTGATTTGTGCACCATCCTGTGTCCCTGCTGATTATTATCCACTTATCATGAGATATCCTCATGTATTAGAGTTTTCCTATCCCAATGCTAGAAGCAAGACTCACTGGAGCAAAACTGTTTTAAAACATGAAATGTCATCAGTCAGACTGTGAAGGCAACTACATAGTCAAATCCATTTTCAACTTGAAAGACCATTAGAGTTGTTACCTCAGGCGTTAGCTGAAAGGTTGAAGGGAGAGTTGTACAGATAGAAATTTTATACAGCTTTTTTATTTTTTCCTTTTCTACCCACCCCCCCGCTCCCCGCCACCAGTGAGTATAATGGTGGAGGGAGAAAGAGTCCGTGGAACACATGGAGAGACTTAATATCAACTAATTAGAATCAAAAGGAGAGAGAACTCGGGGGGCAGAGGGTGCTGGGTAATTAACAGTCAGCACCATCAAATGAGACACACCAGTGGTGCAGCCATTAAAGTGCTCAGCTGCTAACTGAAAAGTTGGTGTTTCAAACCCACCGGCCACTTTGTGGGAGAAAGGTGTGGCAGTCCACTTCCTTAAAGATTTACAGCCTTGGAAACCCAATGGGACAGTTTTACTCTGTCCTGTAGGGTCTCTTTGAGTCAGAATTGACTCCAGGACAACAGGTTTACCTTCAAATGCCCTTGGGGGAGGACAGGGACAGCACTGCTCCAATTTAGCTTCCGCTTCAAGGCGCCTTCCTCTTAGTTTCTACAGTTTTGTCCATAGCCAGAGCCCTTGAGAATGTTTAAAAGGCCGTATCTAGAGCAGGAGGAAATGAGATGCAAGTATATGTTGGCAGAATTTTGAAAAGAGAATTGTTTATGCGTGTGGGGGGTGTGCCTATGTTTAGTATGGGAGAGTGGATAGAGGGAGCGATGGGGGTGGAGTGGACTGATGGGGTGGTGGTGAGGATTTGTGCTTGAATCATTGGGAAAACAGCCCAATGGCTCCAGTCAAAACACAAAAGAAGGATCCAGTTTATAAATGGTCAAACACCTTCTAGAACTCTGTTGGCTCTCTGACAACAAACTGTTCTTCTGTGTAACGTCTCACCCCATCAAAACACTTCTCAGGGCATAAATGCTACATGAGGTCATTTGGAGCTACAATCTAATCCACAGCAATAATCTGGCATTAGATTGTGAATTATCATTATTTCAAAAATGCAGTTCTGTTTATACTGCTGGAGTCTCTAAGTCCTCATCATTATCTATTTGTACTGTCTGCCTGTATGTGTTTAGTGATCTGTGTGTGATGAAGTTGCCCCTGCTCAGTACAACTCAAAAAAGAAAATACTAGATCCCAATGCCCTGTGTTGTCATGATTCCTGTGCCAGAGGCTTCACACATGACGTTTCCCACAAAGAATTACAGTAGCTGCCAAGAGATGGAGGAGGCGGGCACTGGCCTGATCACAGAGCAATGAGTCAGAGTTTCCTGAACAGACTCCTGGGTAATGGGGATAGGGCTAGAGGCTGAAGGAGGAACAGGGTGAAGAAACATGTCAACCTTCATCAAGGGACTCTTGCATCCTGAGTTGAGGGAAAAGAATGTTGTATCCCCTTACCTGTTGCCTTCGAGTTGACACCTACTCATGGTGACACCATTTGTGTCAGAGTAGAACTGCACTCCATAGGGTTCTTTTTTAATTGTGGTAAGCATAGCTGTAACAAATTGTTCGCCATTTCAACATTCTTCACGTGTACAATCCAGTGACATTAGTTATGCCTATCATGTTGTCCAACTATTATCTGTTCCAAATTTTCATATCACCCTTAACAAAAGTTTAGTGTCCCCTAAGAGTTTTCAATGGCTAATTTTTCAGAAGTTTATCACCAAGCCTTTCTTCTGAGGCACTTCCGGGTGGATTTGAACCTCCAGCTTTTCAGTTAACAGCCAAACATATTAACCATTTGCACCACCCACGGCATCCTGTATTCCCTTCAGTGAATGGTTTCAGGAGTGTGAAAGAGAGAAAGGAGAACAAGTGTTACTTGTGACACACTAGATGGCAGTAGTGCAAGATGGAGAAAAGGTCTTGGATTAGGGAGCCACAGAACTAAAGAGTTCAGGTACCAGAATTCATTAACTATGTGACCTTAGACAAATTATACCCCCTGTAAAATGAAAAGGTTAGATGAGATGTCTTCTGAAAATCTTTCCAAACTGGAAAATGTTCTGGTGTAACAGTCATTTGTCACTATTTATGATTCTATAATGCATGCACCCTGGTGGCATAGTGGTTAAAAACTACAGCTGCTAACCAAAAGGTCAGCAGTTCGGATCCACCAGCCATTTATTTCTTGGAAACTTTATGGGGCAGTTCTACTCTGTTCTATAGGGTCGCTATAAGTCGGAATCAACTTGATGGCAATGGGTTATTTCAACTATGGAGCCCTGGTGGCATGTGGTTAAGAGCTCAGCTGCTAACCAAAAGGTCAGCAGTTTGAATCCACCAGTTGCTCTCTGGAAACCCTATGGGGCAGCAGTTGCACTAGGTCCTATCGGGTCACTATGAGTTGGAATCAACTCAGCAACAATGGTTTTGGTTTGGTTTTAATTCAACTATACACACAAGAGAAAAGGAAAGAGAGGGGCCAGAAAGGGAGAGAGAGACAAAGGCAAAGACAGGAACAAACACATAAATAAAACAGTGGCCATAATTCTGGTCTTCAAGTCTACGAGACACACGGGAGTGAGTTAGAAGAGAGGTGAATCTTCACTTCCTACATTGGTCAGAGACCCCAGGAGCCTCTCATCCTACGAGCATCTCACCCTGCTGAGAAATATTCTAGTACTTAAACATACTAGTGTTAAACATTCTAGTGTTTTAAATTATTATTACTATTATTTGCGATACAACGCGGTCTCTAACAGAAGCCAAACACTCCATCTGGTACTCAACCAAAGAATCACTGATCTCTTCTGATGCTGGAGGAAAACTGGCAGGGGTGGACTTAATGAAAAATGATGCCTTGGTTTCCAGGGAGGGCCTTCCTAACGAATTTTCAAGGTAATTCAAACTATATGTGATTTTATACCCCATCTATTGACTTCAGAAATGTGATAATGATGCCCCTATTCCCTATGCCTTTTGGTGTGCTGGAAATCTGTGTAGTAACTTGGGAACCTTATTAAAGAGACCCACCAAGCAATGAAGAAATTGGGGAGATCATGAAGTCGGTCATCATCTTAGCATTTCTGTGTGGAAGGCAGCAATGTCAACAAAGTCAAAATGACAGTAATAGAAATAACTAATTTATCATGAGGGATTTCCAGGTTCCATGCTGAGCATTTTACACATACTCTTTTATTTTTCACAACAATCTCATGATTCATTCAACGGCTAACTCATATTTATTGTCCACATACTGTGTGCCAGGCACACTCCTGAGCTCCAGGGAGATAGCAGCAAAAATAAAGTTCCTGTTCTCATGAGGTTGGATTCTGGGGGAGGAGAGATACGAGGAACAAATAAATACATCTGACCTCAGGTGGTGAGAGGCCCTACAGAGAAAAAAAAAGGCAGGGAACTAGAGAATACTAAAAGGCAAAAAAAAAAAAAAACCCAAAACAAAACAAAAAACAGTTGCCTTCGAGTCAGCTCCGATTCATGGCAACTCGAAGTGTGTCAGGATAGAGCTGTGTTCCATAGGGTTTTCAGTGGCTGATTTTTCGTAAGTGGATTGTCAGGCCTTTTTCTAAGGAGTCTTTTGGTGGACTCCAACCTCCAAACTTTCAATTAGCAGCCAAGCACATTAATCTTTTTTACCACTCAGAGACTCCCACAGAAGGTGAGGTGGGTGCTATATAAACAGGGTGGTCAGAGAGGGCACTTTGATGATGTCAAAGTAAGGGATGGAGTGTGTCCCATGAGGATGTGGGGAGTAGCACTGCACACAGAGAGAGCGCTAGTCTAGTCCTTTCTATGGATGGGAAAGCTGAGCTTCTGAGGTCTTATTTAATACGAGGTGAAAGGTCCAACCAGATCCCACTGCAGCATCTGCATCACATTATAAAATGAAGCAGGTCAGAAGAAGGCTCTAACTACAGAGGGCCAGCCTGTCTAGCTGGAACCTATAGGCTGCATGAGTCTCTCTTTTTAAAAATTTAGTGTGACAGGATATACAAAACAAATAATTTGCCATTTGGACCACTTTCAAGTGCACATTTCAGTGGCACCGATCACGTTCACCATTTTGTGTAAAAATCACCAGTATCGACCTCCAAAAGTTTTTCATTACCCAAAACAGAAACCCCACATCCTCCAGTCAATAACTCTCCATTTCCCCCAGCCCCTGGCAACCACTCATGAACTTTTGTCTCCACACCTTTGCCCATTCTAAGCATTTTGTATAAGTGGGGTCATACAGTATCTGCCTTTTTGTATCTGACTTATTTCACCCAGCATAATGTTTTCAAGGTTCATACAAAACTGCAGGAGTCTTGTAACATACCATTGCTTTGTCTGTATAACACCTGGTCTACAGTCAACAGAATTGGCAAGTTGCACTGGTATTGCATAGAAAATACTTCAGTTTTCCTGGAATTCTTTCTCCTCTTTCTTACCCATCCCTGAAATCACGCCATGAATATCAAATACTGTTCACAGAGTCAGGGGGGGCTCCTCAACGAGGTTTCAGGGACTTCTGTGAGAGACGACAGGAAGATTCAGTAGTTAGAGCTCCAGGCTTTCAAGCCTCGCTTTTACCAGAGCAGTAGTGGTTTGGTCTCTCTTATATACTGGGGCTCTGAATATGAGATTTCTGAGACTAGCAAAAGGTTGAAAAAAGTAGGAAAACTACGGCTCCTTGTGAATAGTAAATAAAGATGTTCTTCGAGCTATCTCAAAAAATCTGGCTTTAAATGCAAAGCTCCGTAAAATCATTACAAGTGGAATTAAAACCGTAGGAGGTAGCTATAGAGTTCTGAAAAATAAATGGTGTGTGTAAGTATTCCATTGGATGAGAACACCTGCTGTTAAGCAACTTTGATCAAAGATTTGGAGAATCCCTGGGGCAAGATTACCACATGACTAACCAAAAAAAAAAAAAAAAACCAAACCCAGTGCCGTCGAGTTGATTCTGACTCAAAGCGACCCTATAGGACAGAGTAAAACTGCCCATAGAGTTTCCAAGAAGCACCTGGTGGATTCGAACTGCTGACCCTTTGGTTAGCAGCCGTAGCACTTAACCACTACGCCACCAGCGTTTCCACCACATGACTACGTGACTACAATTCTCTCTCTCCTCTTTCCTAATGGACATGGCATGCTATATTCATTCACTCATAAAAAATATATACATGTATACACACACACACAACACACACACATACATACACACATATTTATGGCATGAGATTTATGTTTTTAAGGATAGTTTTTTTTTTAAAAAAAGATGAAAACCAGAGAGATAGGACTTCTTCTGCTGCTAAATATTCCAGAAAATGTATAATTTTCAGACTGATACAATTAGAAGTCTTACATATCAGGTGATTAGTAGAAGGGAAAACTGGAAAGAGATTTTGAGGGGTTGGGTTTGGTGTCTAATATGTGATTGATAGGAAGATCATTTCCTCATGTCTGTTACTGTTTGGTTCAAAAAAAAAAAAGGAACACCCAGGGTTTATAAATAGGTGCCTTTGGCTGTGGTGGTTGTGGGCCGTAACACACACACAGTCTTCAAGAAGGAAGGTGTTTCTGCTCGCAATTTTTTCTTCTTGTTGTGTGCTGTCAGGTCAATTCTGACACAACAGTGGCCCTATATGACAGTAGAACTGTGCTTCATGGGGTTTGCTAGGCTGTCATCTTTACCAAAAGAAGCCCTGGTGGTGCAGTGGTTATGCACTTGGCTGCTAACTGAAAGATCTGTGGTTCAAATCCACCAGCAGCTCCATGAGAAAAAGATGTGGGAGTCTGCTTCTGTAAATATTACGCCTTGGAGACCCAAAGGAGCAGTTCTACTCTCTCCTATAGGGTCACTATGAGTCAGAATCAACCCCATGGCAATGGGTTTGGTTTGGTTTTAATCTTTATGGAGGCAGATAACCAGGTCTTTCTCCAGTGGAGCTGCTGGGTAGGTTCAAATCACTAACCCCTCTGTTAGCAGCTGAGCACTTAACTGTTGTGCCACCAGGGCTCCTTAATTATTCCTTGGAGGTCTATTACATCAGAGAATGGTCACTGTTCTCGAGTGTGCATTTACCCTTGCCCCCTTTTAGTAAGAGCATCTCACTGATTTTTGGCAGGTCACATGGCTGTCAGAAATATTAGAAATGCTTCCTTGCAGCTAGGTGAGGCCACATGACAAAGCTATAACCAGTGGAAGAAGGGCAAAAGTAATGAGTTTATCTTATAAGGAAAAAAAAAATGCTGTTGAGTCGATTCCAACTCATAGTGACCCTATAGGACAGTATAGAACTGCCCAACAGGGCTTCCAAGGAGCAGCTTAAATGCAATTTCCTTCCTCTGCACTTTCTTTCTCCCTCCTCATTAGCTGCAGCTTGGGTGTGTAATGTGAGCCAATTTTAACCCCATGGATGAGAAAACACACTAGAGGATACAGAGCAACATGAGCCAAGGAATCTGGATCCTTGGATGATTTTCCTTGCAGGAGAGCTACCTACACCCTGGACCACGTGCCTACCTCTGGAATGTTTCAAGAAAGAGAAATCATTTTCTGTTTTGTTTGAATCACTGTATTGTTGGTTGTTTCTTAGTTTTGGTAGCTTATCCTATATCCTAACCAATAAATAGCCTGTTGGATATGAGAAAAAAATGAATGTTGGCTTGGACCCAGAATACTGAATTCTTGAATTCTGTCCTCAGCTGGCCACCTACTACCCATGGAGGTTCACGAGGAAGATATATATGAAGATGAGGATTTGGTCTCAAACGCTAGTCCTTTGTGAGCTTGGTTGGATCATGCAGGGTAGAGTTTGCAAACTAGTTGCCTACAGGGGCTGGGCAGGTAAATGGAAAGAAGGAAATCTTACTGGGTAGAACCTGGGCCGAGTGGAGAATGCGTGATCTACCTAAAAGACTATCATACGGAAATACGGGCTCAATATTTCTTAATATTTTTAATCTCTTTAAAAGAAAATGGAAATCCAGATTTTTTAAGTGAAAACCATAGTTTCTAGTTAATAGAATAATTAAAAAAATATATGTACCAAACAAAATATTTCTGTTATATAGGGCTCTAAGGGCTAAGAGAAATTCCCTGTTCCCTGGGCTAAATGCTAGTCTTGGGTCTAGAACCAAAAACTTTAGAGTGGACTTTTTTGAGTCATTCTATGAAGTTTCACACCAAAGCCCAGAACATCTAATCTGATATCGCCATTGGTAAGATAAATTCATTCCAGGAAAAAATATGGGCCAAATAAAAGACATAAGCTCAAAAGCAAGGGAGAGTTAATCTAAATGTCTTGAGTGGACATGGTATGGGCCATTTTATGAAGCCTTTCCGGATCAAACCAGAAGTTCCAAAGTATTTTTTTCTTTTTCATCAGAATCAGCTGGGTTTCTTTGGTTGCAATAAAAAGAACTCTTGGTAATAAGCAAAACTTGCAATATATTGGAATGTCACTGATTAAAAATCGGGAATTTGGTAAGAACAAGAACCAGTGAAACTCCTGGAATCTAGGTTTAGCACATGAAAAAACTAAATATCAAATACCTTGGCTGGAGTTCCATGCTTACAACTAACAACTACTAAATGGCTCTGAATAAGGACCAGTCAATTATACAATGGTAGACACAGTCAATGGACTAGGATACAGTCACTAGAAAGAATGTGGGAAATCTGTTTGCTGTGTGGGGAAGTGCGGTGCCGTGGTTGATAGCCACACCAAGACAACACAAATTGGGACAGGGATGTATCACAAACAAAAATCAGGATGCTGCTTCTACAGGAATGGAGAAAATATAGCTGGTTACGCCAAAACAATAGCGATCTGTTATAATAATAATTCCATGTGGGGATTCCCTTCTGGCATTTCTTAGAAAAATCATATTTTTTTCTGAATTCCACATCCTGAGAAAAATCAATTTAGAAATTAGGAAAACATATTGTAATTTTTCTTCAAAAATTAAAGATTAATAATCAACATAAAGGTATTACTCTACAAAACAATACACCAATTTCAAGTAGAAGGCAGGAGCAGGGAAAGCTGCTATGTGGAGTTGCAGGTTGACGACGACATTTCCAGTGAAGGTGACAGGGACAAGGAGGAGAGAAGCATTCACAAACTAATCAATTTTGCTTACAGCTGTGGTCACGTTATAAATATATGCTCATGGTCCTGTCTGCTGCTAATAAAAAAAAAAAAAGCTGCTAATAGTGAATAGTCAAATAAAGGAAATGTTAATAAAATTATTCACATGATATGTTGTTGTTAGGTGCCATCGAGTTTGTTCAGACTCATAGCGACCCTATGTACCACAGAACGAAACACTGTCAGGTCCTGCGCCATGCTCACAATCCTTGTTATGCTTGAGCACATTGTTGCAGCCACTGTGTTAATCCATCTTGTAGAGGGTCTTCCTCTTTTCCACTGGCCTTGTATTTTACCAAGCATGATGTCCTTCTCCAGGGACTGATCCCTCCTGACAACATGTCCAAAGTATGTAAGACGCAGTCTCGCCATCTTTGCTTCTAAGAAGCATTCTGGTTGTACTTCTTTCAAGACATTTGTTCGTTCTTTTGGCAGTCCATGGTATATTCAATATTCTTCACCAACATCATAATTCAAAGGCATCAATTCTTCTTTGGTCTTCCTTATTCATTGTCCAGCTTTCACATGCATATTATGCAACTGAAAATACCATGGCTTGGGTCAGGTGCACCTTAGTCTTCAAGGTGACATCTTTGCTTTTCAACCCTTTAAAGAGGTCCTTTGCAGCAGATTCACCCAATGCAATGTGTCTTTTGATTTCTTCACTGCTGCTTCCATGGGTGTTGATTGTGGATCCACATAAAATGAAATCCTTGACAGCTTCAATCTTTTCTCCATTTATCATGATGTGGCTTACTGGTCCAGTTATAAAGATTTTTGTTTCCTTTATGTTGAAGTGTAATCCATACTTAAGGCTATGGTCTTTGATCTTTATAACTAAGTGCTTCAAGACCTCTTCACTTTCAGCAAACAAAGTTGTGTCATCTGCGTAACGCAAGTTGTTAATGAGTCTTCCTCCAATCCTGATGCCCTGTTCTTTTTCATATAGTCCAGCTTCTCAGATTATTTGCTCAGCATACAGATTGAATAGGTATGGTGAAAGGATACAACCCTGACGCACACTTTCCTGACTTTAAGCCACTCAGTATCCCCTTGTTCTGTCTGAACAACTGCCTCTTGATCTATCTACAGGTTCCTCATGCATACAATTTAAGCGTTCAGGAATTCCCTTTCTTCGCAATGTTATCCACAATTTGTTATGATCCACACAGTCGAATGTCTTCGGATAGTCAGTAAAACACAGGTAAACATCCTTCTGGTATTCGCTGCTTTCAGCCAGAATCCATCTGACGTCAGCAATGATATCCCTGGTTCCATGTCCTCTTCTGAATCCGGCCGAATATTTGGCAGTTCCCTGTTGATATACTGCTGCAGCCGTTTTTGAATGATCTTCAGCAAAATTTTGCTTACGTGTGATATTAATGATATTGTTCTATAATTTCTGCATCCAGTAGGATCACCTTTCTTGGGGACAGGCATAAACATGGATCGCTTCCAGTCAGTTGGCCAGGTAGCTGTCTTCCAAATTTCTTGGCATAGACAAGTGAGCACTTTCGGCCTTTCATCCGTTTGTTGAAACATCTCGATTGATATTCCATCAATTCCTAAAGCCGTGTTTTTCACCAATGTCTTCACTGCAGCTTAGACTTCTCCCTTCAGTACCATCGGTTTCTGATCATACGCTACCTCTTGAAATGGTAGAATGTCGACTAATTCTTTTTGGTATAATGACTCTGTGTATTCCTTCCATCTTCTTTTGATGCTTCCTGCGTTGTTTAGTATTTTTCCCATAGAATCCTGCACTATTGCAACTCAAGGCTTCACTATTGCAACTGAAGCCTCGAATTGCAATTCACATGATATACTCAATATTAATTCTATGAGTGGTATTCCAAGAAATAACACATTCAGAAGCAAAATAAGCTCTTAAATTGGCAATTTCTACATGGGATTCTGTGTAGTGTTGTTAATCTTACTAGAAGATCTGAGTGTTACAATATCAGAAAACCACCCAATAATGTCTGCAGATATTTTCCAGAGTTTGTATATTCAACCTAGGCTACAGTTCTTTGTAAATACTATTAAACTTAACATATCTTGCTTACTAAACAGTTTTTGGGTATTCACAATAATGATTAAGAGTAGGAAAGTTGAAAGTTATTTTAATAAAAATATATGATTTAGTACGTTCCTAAGAATTTCCATCCTTTCCCCGAATCCTAAAGAAGATTAATACCTGTCTGGAGTTTGGAAATTAATAACACCAGCCATAGGGAAGAGGGATTGTTGAAAGAGAGAGCAAAGTAGAGGCAATGAGGAGAGCTGCCTGAGTTTTCCTAAGACGGACAGCTGAGGTGCCTCTTACCCAGTCAGAGACATGAAAAGCTGAGAGAAAAGCTCAGGAGGGAAACAGAGAGGCAGATCAGGCCCCTTCTTGAGGCATGAGCGAAGAAGGGACAAAGTGCATGTAGGAGGTGGTAGATGCAAGGAAAGGAAAAAACGGAGAAAGCAGAAGCTCTCTCTAAGGACCAAGAAAGCCCATTCATTCTTTTGAGTCTTTAAGATGGGAAAATTGTCCAAATGGGATGTTGGGAGCTCAATCTAGGCTGACCAGACAAGGACTAGCTGGAACTCAGGGCCCTTTCCTCCACTGGGAGGTATTATGGGTTGAATTGTGTTCCCCAAATATAAGTTAAAGCTCTAGCCCCCACTGCCTGTGAATGTGACCTTATTTGGAAACAGGATCTTTGCAGATGTCATACTAGAGTAGGGTGACTCCTAGTCCAGTATGACTGGTGCTCCTATAAAAAGAGGAGGAGAGATATAAAGAGATTGTAGTTATGCTGCCACAGCCAAGGAATGCTGGGAGAAACAAGGATTTCTTTTATTGTCTTTGGAGAGAGCACAGTCTTGTCAACACCCTGAATTCAGACTTTCAGTTTCCAAAACCATGAGAGAATAAATGTCTGCTGTATTTTTTTAAAATAATTTTTATAAAATAATTTTTATTGTGCTTTAAGTGAAAGTTTACAAATCAAGTCAGTCTGTCACATATAAGCTTATATACACCTTACTACACACTTCCATTTACTCTCCCCCTAATGAGTCAGCCTGCTCCCTTCTTCCAGTCTCTCCTTTCGTGACCATTTTGCCAGTTTCTAACCCTCTCTACCCTCCCATCTCACCTCCAGACATGAGATGCCAATACAGTCTCAAGTGTCCACCTGATACAAGTAGCTCACTCTTCATCAGCATCTCTCTTCAGCCCATTGTCCAGTCCCTTCCATGTCTGATGAGTAGTCTTCGGGAATGGTTCCTGTCCTGGGCCAACAGAAGGTTTGGGGACCATGACTGCCGGGATTCTTCTAGTCTCAAGTCAAACCATTAAGTCTGGTCTTTTTATGAGAATATGGGGTCTGCATCCCACTGTTCTCCTGCTCCCTCAGGAGTTCTCTGTTGTGCTCCCTGTCAGGGCAGTCATCGGTTGTGGCCGGGCACCATTTAGTTCTTCTGGTCTCAGGATGATGTAAGTCTCTAGTTCATGTGGCCCTTTCTGTCTCGGGCTCATAGTTATCGTGTGACCTTGGTGTTCTTCATTCTCCTTTGATCCAGATGGGTTGAGACCAATTGATGCATCTTAGATGGCTGCTTGTTAGCATTTAAAATCCCAGACGCCACACTTCAAAGTGGGATGCAGAATGTTTTCATGATACAGTTTATTATGCCAATTGACTTAGAATTCCCCTTAAGCCATAGTCCCCAAACCCCCGCCCTTGCTCCGCTGACCTTCGAAGCATTCAGTTTATCCCAGAAACTTCTTAGATTTTGGTCCACTCCGGTTGAGCTGACCTTCCCTGTATTGAGTATTGTCCTTCCCTTCACCTAAAGTAGTTCTTATCTATTAACTAATCAGTAAATAACCCTCTCCCACCCTCCCTCCCTCCCCCCTCTCGTAACCACAAAAGAATGTGTTCTTCTCAGTTTATACTATTTCTCAAAAACTTATAATAGTGGTCTTGTACAGTATTTGTCCTTTTGCATCTGACTAATTTCACTCAGCATAATGCCTTCCAGGTTCCTCCATGTTATGAAATGTTTCACTGATTCGTCACTGTTCTTTATCGATGTGTAGTATTCCATTGTGTGAATGTACCATAATTTATTTAACCATTCATCTGTTGATGGACACCTTGGTTGCTTCCAGCTTTTTGCTGTTGTAAAAAGTGCTGCAATAAACATGGGTGTGCATATATCTGTTCGTGTAAGGGCTCTTATTTCTCTAGGGTATATTCCGAGGAGTGGGATTTCTGGGTTGTATGGTAGTTCTATTTCTAACTTTTTAAGAAAACGCCAGAGAGATTTATTTCCAAAGTGGTTGTACCATTTTACATTCCCACCAGCAATGTATAAGAGTTCCAATCTCTCCACAGCCCCTCCAACATTTATTATTTTGTGTTTTTTGGATTAATGCCAGCCTTGTTGGAGTGAGATGGAATCTTATCGTAGTTTTAATTTGCCTTTCTGTAACGGCTAATGATCGAGAGCATTTTCTCATGTGTCTGTTAGCCGCCTGAATATCTTCTTTAGTGAAGTGTGTGTTCATATCCTTTGCCCACTTCTTGATTGGGTTGTTTGTCTTTTTGTGGTTGAGTTTTGACAGAATCATGTAGATTTTAGAGATCAGGCGCTGGTCGGGGATGTCATAGCTGAAAATTCTTTCCCAGTCTGTAGGTGGTCTTTTTACTCTTTTGGTGAAGTCTTTAGATGAGCATAGGTGTTTGATTTTTAGGAGCTCCCAGTTATCTGGTTTCTCTTCGTCATTTTTGGTAATGTTTTGTATTCTGTTTATGCCTTGTATTAGGGTTCCTAACGTTGTCCCTATTTTTTCTTCCATGATCTTTATCATTTTAGTCTTTATGTTTAGGTCTTTGATCCACTTGGAGTTAGTTTTTGTGCATGGTGTGAAGTATGGGTCCTGTTTCATTTTTTTGCAAATGGATATCCAGTTATGCCAGCACCATTTGTTAAAAAGACTATCTTTTCCCCAATTAACTGACACGGGGCCTTTGTCAAATATCAGCTGCTCATATGTGGATGGATTTATATCTGGGTTCTCAATTCTGTTCCATTGGTCTATGTGCCTGTTGTTGTACCAGTACCAGGCTGTTTTGACTACTGTGGCTGTATAATATATTCTGAAATCAGGTAGAGTGAGGCCTCCCACTTTCTTCTTCTTTTTCAGTAATGCTTTACTTATCCGGGGCTTCTTTCCCTTCCATATGAAGTTGGTGATTTGTTTCTCCATCACTTTAAAAAATGTCATTGGAATTTGGATCGGAAGTGCATTGTATGTACAGATGGCTTTTGGTAGAATAGACATTTTTACTATGTTAAGTCTTCCTATCCATGAGCAAGGCATGTTTTTCCACTTAAGTAGGTCCTTTTCAGTTTCTTGCACTAGTACTTCGTAATTTTCTTTGTATAGGTCTTTTACATCTTTGGTAAGATTTATTCCTAAGTATTTTATCTTCTTGGGGGCTACTGTGAATGGTATTGATTTGGTGATTTCCCCTTCGATGTTCTTTTTGTTGATGTAGAGGAATCCAAGTGATTTTTGTATGTTTATCTTGTAACCTGAGACTCTTGCCGAACTCTTCTATTAGTTTCAGTAGTTTTCTGGAGGATTCCTTAGGGTTTTCTGTGTATAAGATCATGTCATCTGCAAATAGAGATAATTTTACTTCTTCCTTGCCAATCCGGATGCCCTTTATTCCTTTGTCTAGCGTAATTACTCTGGCTAGGACCTCTAGCACAATGTTGAATAAGAGCGGTGATAAAGGGCATCCTTGTCGGGTTCCTGTTCTCAAAGGAAATTCTTTCAGGCTCTCTCCATTTAGAATGATGTTGGCTATTGGCTTTGTATAGATGCCCTTTATTATGTTGCGGAATTTTCCTTCAATTCCTATTTTGCTGAGAGTTTTTATCATGAATGGGTGTTGGACTTTGTCAAATGCCTTTTCTGCATCAATTGATAAGATCATGTGGTTTTTGCCTTTTGTTTTATTTATATAGTGGATTACATTAATGGTTTTTCTAATATTAAACCAACCTTTTTTTTTTTTTTTTTTAACCTGGTATAAATCCCACTTGGTCGTGGTGGATTATTTTTTTGATATGTTGTTGAATTCTATTGGCTAGAATTTTGTTGAGGATTTTTGCATCTATGTTCATGAGGGATATAGGTCTGTAATTTTCTTTTTTTGTGGTGTCTTTACCTGGTTTTGGTATCAGGGAGATGGTGGCTTCATAGAATCAGTTAGGTAGTATTCCACCATTTTCTATGCTTTGAAATACCTTGAATAGTAGTGGTGTTAACTCTTCTCTGAAAGTTTGGTAGAACTCTGCAGTGAAGCCATCCGGGGCTAGGGCTTTTTTTTTGTTGGAAGATTTTTGATTACCTTATCAATCTCTTTTTTTGTTATGGGTCTATTTAGTTGTTCTACTTTTGGTTGTGTTAGTTTAGGTAGGTAGTGTTTTTCTAGGAATTCATCCATTTCTTCTAGGTTTGCAAATTTGTTAGAGTACAATTTTTCATCATAATCTGATATGATTCTTTTTATTTCATTTGGATCTGTTGTGATATGGCCCATCTCATCTCTTATTCGGGTTGTTTCCTTTCCTGTATTTCTTTAGTCAGTCTGGCCAATGGTTTATCAATTTTGTTAATTTTTTCAAAGAACCAGCTTTTGACTGAGTTAATTTTTTCAATTGTTTTTCTGTTCTCTATTTCATTTAGTTCAGCTCCAATTTTTATTATTTGTTTTCTTCTGGTGCCTGATGGATTTTTTTTGTTGCTAGCTTTCTATTTGTTCAAGTTGTAGGGACAGTTCTCTGATTTGGGCTCTTTCTTCTTTTTGTATGTGTGCATTTATCAATATAAATTGACCTCTGAGCACTGCTTATGCTGTGTCCCAGAGGTTTTGATAGGAAGTGTTTTCATTCTCGTTGGATTCTATGAATTTCTTTATTCCCTCCTTAATGTCTTCTATAACCCAGTCTTTTTTGAGCAGGGTATTGTTCAGTTTCCAAGTATTTGATTTCTTTTCCCTGATTTTTCTGTTATTGATTTCCACCTTTATGGCCTTGTGGTCTGAGAAGATGCTTTGTAATATTTTGATGTTTTGGATTCTGCAAAGGTTTGTTTTATGACCTAATATGTGATCTAGTCTAGAGAATGTTCCATGTGCACTAGAAAAAAAAGTATATTTTGCAGCTGTTGGGTGGAGTGTTCTGTATAGGTCTATGAGGTCAAATTGGTTGATGGTAGCAATTAGGTCTTCCGTGTTTCTATTGAGCTTCTTACTGGAAGTCCTATCCTTCTCCGAAAGTGGTGTGTTGAAGTCTCCTACTATAATTGTGGAGGTATCTATCTCACTTTTCAGTTCTGTTAAAGTTTGTTTTATGTATCCTGCAGCCATGTCATTGGGTGCATAAATATTTAATATGGTTATATCTTCCTGGTCAATTGTCCCTTTAATCATTATGTAGTGTCCTTCTTTATCCTTTGTGGTGGATTTAACTTTAAAGTCTATTTTGTCAGAAATTAATATTGCTACTCCTCTTTTTTGATTGTTGTTTGCTTGATAAATTTTTTTCCATCCTTTGAGTTTTAGTTTGTATCTCTAAGTCTAAGGTGTGTCTCTTGTAGGCAGCATATAGAAAGATCGTGTTTCTTTATCCAGTCTGAGACTCTCTGTCTCTTTATTGGTGCATTTAGTCCATTTACATTCAGTGTAATTATAGATAAGAATGTGTTTAGCACTGTCATTTGGATGTCTTTTTGGGTGTGTGTTGTTGACAATTTCATTTTTCCACTTACTTTTTTGTGCTGAGATGTTTTTCTTTGTAAATCGTGTGTTCCTCATTTTCATAGTAGTCGAATTTATGTTTGCTGAGTTGTTATGTTTTTCTTTTGAGTTATGGAATTATTAGACCTCTTTGTGGTTACCTTAATATTTGCCCCTATTTTTCTAAGTAAAAACCTAACTTGTATCACCCTATATCGCCTTGTTTTCCTCTCCATATGGCAGTTCTATGCCTTCTGTATTTAGTCCCTCTTTTTGATTATTGTGATCTTTTACGTAATGCCTTCAGTGATTCCCTGTTTTGAGCATTTTTTCCTTTTTAAAATTAATCTTAATTTGTTTTTGTGATTTCCTTATTTGAGTTGATATCAGGATGTTCTGTTCTGTGTTTTTGTGTTGTGTTGTTATCTGATGTTATTGATTTTCTGACCAATTTCCTTTAGTATTTCTTGTAGCTTTGGTTTGGTTTTTGCAAATTCTCTAAGCTTGAGTTTATCTGTAAATGTTTTAATTTTGCCTTCATATTTGAGAGAGAGTTTTGCTGGATAAATGATCCTTGGCTGGCAGTTTTTCTCCTTCAATGCTCTATTTATGTCATCCCGTTGCTTTCTTGACTGCACGGTTTCTGCTGAGTGGTCTGAACTTATTCTTATTGATTCTCCTTTGTAGGAGACCTTTCTTTTATCCCTGGCTGCTTTTAAAATTTTCTCTTTATCTTTGGTTTTGGCAAGTTTGATGATAATATGTCTTGGTGATTTTCTTTTTGGATCAATCTTACATGGGGCTCGATGAGCATCTTGGATAGATATCCTTTTATCTTTCATGATGTCAGGGAAGTTTTCTGCCAACAGATCTTCAACTATTCTCTCTGTATTTTCTGTTATCCCTCCTTGTTCTGGAACTGCAATCACACACAAGTTATTCTTCTTGATAGAGTCCCACATGATTCTTAGGGTTTCTTCATTTTTTTTTTAATTCTTTTATCTGATTTTTTTTCAGCTATATTGATGTCAATTCTCTGGTCCTCCAGACCCCCCACCCTGCATTCCAATTGCTCGATTCTGCTCCTCTGACGTCCTATTGAGTTGTCTAATTCTGTAATTTTACTGTTAATCTTTTGGATTTCTGAATGCTGTCTCTCTATGGATTCTTGCAATTTATTAATTTTTCCACTATGCTCTTGAGTAATCTTTCTGAGTTCTTCAACTGCTTTATCAGTGTGTTCCTTGGCTTTTTCTGTAGATTGCCTTATTTCATTTCTGAGGTCATCCCTGATGTCTTGAAGCATTCTGTAAATTAGTTTTTTATATTCTGCATCTGGCAATTCCAGGATTGTATCTTCATTTGGGAAAGATTTTGATTCATTAATTTGGGGAATTGTAGAAGCAATCATGGTCTGCTTCTTTATGTGGTTTGATATCGACTCTTGTCTCCGAGCCATCTATAAGATATTGTAATGGTTTATTTTATATTTGCTCACTGAGTCTTATCTTGTTTTGTTTTCTTTCAATATACGTAGATGGGCTACTAGATTGTGCTGTCTTGATTGTTGTAGGCTTTGAGTCACTTATGTCCTCTTACAAGCTGGTTTGGGCCGGTACCAGAAATATAAGCCTAAGAGTCCATTCACTATTCTCGAGTAGAATCTGATTTTGGGTCACCAAGTGTGTGGGGTAGACTGTCACCTATTTGCTTAGAGGAGTAGTGGTGATAATTGTGTGCACCAGATTCTAGTAGCAGCAGGGGGTCACATTCCAGGGTGGGCAGGATGCTGACAGGCTTCCCCCAAGAGCCAGTGAGGTAGGTGTGTCTCTATTCCTAAAGCACTTTGGTGGGTGGGCTCTGCAGCTGTACCTTAGGCACCCAATGCATGTACCTCTACAGATTGGTAGATGTCACTATCCTCAGACCCCTATGGCAGGAGATTAGTTGGTTTGGGTGGAGCTTCAGCCCTCAGTTCTCCGTTGTGGGTCAGTGAGGGCTCTGTTGAATACACAGAGATATCAGACCTGGGAAACTTGTCTTTCCAGTAATCTGCTAAAACAATTACGGTCAGATCACTATCAGAATTGCCTTTGCATTATAATAGCCACCTTGTTCCCTGTAGGGATGAAAGCCCAAGACTGTGGATCACAAATGCTTAGCTGGAGCTGGTTCTGTATTTTTAGTCCAATTTCGGGAAGTCAGGGAAGGATTCTTGGTCCCTGGGTTTTTTGTAGCTGCTTCTGTCAAGCCAGGAGAATGGATTAGGAAAAGACAAAACAAACAAACAAAAAACTGCAGAGCACTTCACTCTCTGGCCCAGGAAATTCCAATGTTAATGAAAGCGCCTGGGAAGGGGAGGGGAGGGATCAGATAGATAGGAGAGAGTACACCCAGGAATATAGACAAAGTTACTTATCTTGCTTGGAATGACTGTTTTATCTGAGATTCCTGAGGGGTGTGTCAACTGTCGACTGTGTGCGCTGGCTGGGTCGAGATTGCCCCCGAGGGTCAGGCCCGCGTCCTGTGCTTGTGCTGTCCCAGACACTTTGGTTAGTTCCTCCTCACCCAGTCCAAAGCCCAGAGCCAAGGTTCCCCGGCTGGGATGCTGCACTCCCGGCTCCAAAATCAGTCGCTGCCTCCGGGTGACTTCTCCTCCTCTCAGCTGCGTCGCTGCGCTGCCTACATGCACTGGCTGGGCTTCCCCTGGGGTCACTTCAGGGGGCCAGGGCTGCGACCTGTGTTTGTGCCATCTCAGGATGCCGTGCTCAGCTCCCCTGTGCCCAATCCAAAGCCCGGCGCCAAGGTTTTCTGACTGGGTCGCTGGCTCCAGGCTCTGAAAACAGTCGCTGCTTCCCCGTGGTTGTCCGTTCTCTCGTTAGCCCCATCAGTGTGCAGCCTGCTTGCACTGGCTGAGTCTCTACAGAGGTTACCCCAGGGGGCTAGGGGCTAGGGCTGTGTCCCATGCCTGCCCCGCCTCAGCAAGCCGCAATCAGCCCTGCCACTTGGCACCAGGGAACTGCCAGGGCTCAAGGCTGTGGGTGGGTCGCAGGTTCCAGAAGCAGTCGCTGGTTCAGGGCACAGCTTTTCGCTCAGCTGTCACTCAGATCAACTCTTTAGATCTGTGTTTGATGGTCAGGGTTCGTAGATTGTCATGTATGTGATCGGTTCACTTGTTTTTCCGAGTCTTTGTTGCAAGGGGGATCCGAGGTAGCGTCTGCCTAGTCAGCCATCTTGGCTCCGCCTCATGTCTGCTGTTTTAAGCCACCCAATTACAGCAGCTCTAGGCAACTGATATGAGGGACATACAGGCTGACAATTTCTCATGGGGCTAAAGAGTCACTGTTCCTTTCAGGGAGAGGCTGTTACTTCCCATTAGCTCCAAGATCTCAGGAGCTAGACAGCTGGTACTCCCAGAGAACCGCAGTCAACAGTTGGAATTTATTATGAAATTTATCTCCAAAACTCCAGTGGAGACCCAAAAGGACCCTCTTCGTAGGACAAAGACCAGCTGAATGAGTGTTTAGAAAGAGGCATGCTTTATCAGTGATTTGGATGACAATACAGAAACCATGCTGTGAATGGCATGGGTCTGGGGGGCCTAGTGAATATGTGGCTATACTAGAGGAATGTTGATGGACTTTGACAGGCTGGGACAATGAACTAAATCCAGCAATGTCACACCTCTATACATAAGTATAAAGTCCTGGCCTTGGGTCAAAACACTAACTGCAGAAATAAAAAGCCATGTGAGGATTTCAGGGTCTAAATAGACAGTAAGCTCAATGTGTATGGAAAATGCGGCAGGGCTGCCAAAAACCTGATATGGTATGTGATGAATTAACAAATAGTGTTTCTTGTGAATATTAAATAGGACATTACATGAAGTGCCAGGTATAAACCAAGCGTTCAGTAAATGTTAGTTATTATTGTTGCTATGGTTGCTGCTGGCTATTCTTAACATGAGGGTAAAAGGGAGAAGAGTAGAGATTACCACAAGGTTTGCTTGGTCCCCCAGTTTTATTTCTTCTTTCTTCCACGCTCCTCCTTAACCTGACTTCAGTGTTGCTGGGCTTGGAGTTAAGAACTGAGTGAAGAAGGGACAGGGCCAGTAGCTACTCTTAAACCCTTCATACTTACTAGGCCCATGCTAGGAGATTTATATGGACTATGTGATTGACTCTCACAATAACTCCAAAAGTTAGAAATGATAGTTTCCTCATTTTCCAGATAACAAACTAAAAACTGAAGTGACTTGACCATTGCCACAGAGCTAAAAGGAGAGGGAACTGGGATTTAAACCTATGTCTTTACTTTTTTCTGTATGGCTTTCTCTATGTGACTATAGGTCTTACCACAGAAGCTACAATTTTCTGGGTCTGTAACAGACCCTGGTGGTGTAATGGTTAAGAGCTATGGCTGCTAACCAAGAGTTCAGCAGTTCAAATCTATCAGGTGCTCCTTGGAAACTCTACGGGGCAGTTCTACTCTGTCCTATAGGGTTGCTATGAGTCGAAATCAACTTAACAGCAACGGGTTTGGTTTTGATTTTTTTTTTTGTAACAGAGATGAGGGTGGAAATGGGAATGCATGAGGGATGCTAGGAGGTTCTACATGGGGGGAGGGAGGGAGAAGGGATCTAACAAGCCATTTATGTATCAACATCATGTTTCTAATCAATTCAAAATGTTTGTTACCATGAGGGTAGCTCAGTAATAGGATCTCTGTTTTTTTTTTAGTTCCAGAAAAGTGGTTGGGTTTTAGAATTCTAAACTTGCCCACGGCTTCTGATGGGTCAGATGAAATACCTCTAGTTTGAAGCAGACTTATAAGGAAAATCGCGATGTGAGATTAGCTAGTAACTTTTTATTTTCCTTCCTCCTCAACCCAGACAAAGCTATCATACTCAATTTAGGTTAAAAAAAAAAAAAAGTTTTAAGGAAGAAAAAAGATCTTCCTTTGGAGATAAAAATAGTATCTGTTTCTTCTGAGAGGAGTCAGCAGCTGGAGGAAATTATTTATACCTTATCTCTAACCTTTTTCTAAGTTTGTGGGTCACCTTTCTGTTTTAATTACCTTTGCCATCATGATTTAAAGCTATGCAATTACAGCATCCATTATTTTAATAGCAACTGCACGTACAGAGGTTTTGCTCATTTTTAAAGCTTAGCTTAGTTATATCGAGTAGCAATTCTAGAAGCTCTTTGCCCTCTTTTAAACCCTTCACCCTGAAAGCAATAGCTATAATTTTAGAGGGGAAAGTTCCCAAATAGTCAATGACTTGACTTAGATTGCAAAATTTCAGCAAGTTTTCTTACTCTGAATCAAGCTATCAGTTCCAAAAACCATGTGGGAAAAACAATCAAGTCTGGAGAATATCTTTGTTTTCCCTTCAAATATTGTATTTTAAAGTAAATTATATTTTTGGGGGGAGAATGGGAAAGAACATGTATTTAAAATGTAAAAATTTTTTTTTTTTCACATAGAAAAAATTGTTCTGGTCCTTGCTGGACTTAGAGTTGGCAGAAACCTTATTATTAGCTAAAATTTGAGAACTTTGTGGTAAGTTTGAAGTGGTTCTTTGTTGTGGTTTGAATTCTAGGATAAGAGCAAAAACTGTTGGCAACCTTGGGGAATTACTTAACTTTTCTTGTATTTTTTCCTCACCAATATAAGAAACTAGTTTCTTCAGCATAGGGAGTAGTGAAGCTTTACTTCAAAAGTAAAGACAAGATGGTTTTAGTATTTCTTTGAACTCTCTTATCCTTGAGAAGAAGTCACAAGCTTCTAAACAGAACTTTCTGTCCCTATCTGAGGTGACTGAAAAGGATGACTGTTGGAGAGAAAACAACAGTCAGGGATGTGATGACAAACTACAGAAAGGGAAATTGGGAAAGGTCTGCTTCCCACTGTCGGCACATTCAGATCAGAAGACTAACAATTATTTATGAGGTGGCCAAGTCGTGAATTATTAACTGTAGGGCGATGGTGCTGCTGGTGGTAGTATCTCGTTAGCACTATGTTTACTTTAACAAATAGTTGCTTCTCACACTAAGAGTGAACATTGAAAAGAACTCTACCGAAGTATTTTTGTTAATGTGTTTGTCATTTAGAACTTGAGAAGTAAGAGTGCTTTGCCCTCATGCAATGAAAACGTTCATTTATAGTCTGGAAGAAACCAAAGATGTAGGTCATGATCTGTATCAGCACTTGCATGGGGCAGAAGAAGTGGGTGTCTCCTTTGCAAGCCCAGCAGCCCCATGAGAATCTAGATGCTATGGGCAAATCAGAACAGAGCAGCTTCCCACCCTTCTGGGCTGTTGATGTTCAAAATGCCCTGGGTGGCTACAAAGCTAGTTCTCAATGACTGGAGAATAGAGTCATTCAAACAGAGCAAGCCTCAAGAGATCAACTAAGCCAGTCTTCTACCTTTGGTAAGAATTACACATAAAGGATACAGGAAAAGTAAATGTCCTATGGCAGATACGTTTCACCTGAAAAGGCAATATTTAACTTTAATAAAATAGCAGTCTGTTGCTGGACCTATATTTAAATTGAGAAATGTAATTTTGAATCTCTTATTAACGATGCCTAAGTAATTTTTAAGTTAGATTAAAAAAAAAAAGAATTACATAATCCAACTCCCAATTCATAATGTAAAAATTAAAATTTATAAAAATTTGAATAGTATTTTACCATTTAAATATAAAATTCAATGACATATTTCCATAATTTTATGCTTGTTTTAAAATTTTTTCCTTTCCCTCTCAGTTGACTACTTAAGAGCAAAAATCATCCCTCTGAGGCTAAAAATTGTCCACATTTGTCATTCCTAATAACTTCTCAATGAGTCTCACGAGACCCATTAACTACCTGTTTTGCTTGCCGAAAATGAAGATGACTTGAAGCACTTACTGATGAAGGTTAAAGATTGTGGCCTTCAGTATGGATTACATCCAAACATGAAGAAAATGAAAATCCCCACTATTGGACCGATAAACAGCACCATGATAAATGGAGAAAAAAATAGAAGTTGTCAAGGGTTTTACACTACTTGGATCAACAATCAACATCCATGGAAGCAGCGGTTAAGAGATTAAATAACATACTGCATTGGATAAATCTGCTGCAAAAGACCTCTTTAAAGTTTTTAAAAGCAAAGATGTCACTTTGATGACTAAGGTGCATCTGAACTAAGCCATAGTTTTTCAATCGTTCCATATACCTGTGAAAGTTGCTTGATAAAAAAGGGAAGACAGGACAAGAATTGATACACTCTAACTGTGGAGTTGGAGAATACTGAATGCTGTGGACTGCCAAAAAAAAAGAACAAATCAGTCTTAGAAGAAATACAATCCAAATGGTCTTTAGAAGTAAAGATTGACTCACATAGGGCATGTCATGAGGAAAGACTAATTGCTAGAAAAGGACTTTATGTTTGGTAAAGTAGAGAGCCAACAAAAACAAGGGAAGCCTTCAATGAGATGGATTGACACAATAGTAAAAATAATGGACTCAAACATATCAATGACCATGCAAATGGCACAGGACTGAGCAACGTTTTGTTCTGTTACACATGAACCAACTATGGGTCAAAGCTGAGTCCACAGCAACTAGCAACAACGTCTTTCCACTTTGTGGTTTTTA